>NW_027361872.1:7320000-7920000 GCF_039654945.1 Dendrobates tinctorius
ATGACCGCCATTCCCAGAGCCGCTCCGGAAAACACAGTGCAAAGTGCGTCGCAAAGTCTGCAGTCATACGGCGTGACTGCAGACTTGTAGCCTTAGGGTCCCGTTTCACATAGCGACGCACTAGCGATCCCGACAATGATACGACCTGGTAGGGATCGCTGGTGCATAGCTACATGATCACTAGTAAGCTGCCAAACAGGCAGATCTCTTCAACGATGCACCAGCGATCCCGACAACGATACGACCTGGTAAGGATCGCTAGTGCGTTGTCACACAGCAGCTATTCTGAACGGTTCCAGCCTGCGTCCCTGGGTTCTGCGTCGCCAGCGAGGTTGCTCGTCGGCTTCAAACACAGCGATGCATGCTGGCCAGCGGGACGCCTACGATGAAAAAATTCGAGCATGTTCAGCAATATCCCGCGGGGGGGGGCAGTCGCCGCTATGTGTCACATGTAGCGAGATCGCTGGTGAGGTCGCTGTTACGTCACAAAATCGGTGACACATCAGCGATCTCGCTATGTGAGACAGGGCCTTAAGACCGAAAAAACGCTTTAAAGATCACATGGATGGATAGATGGCAGCTTCGAGATAACACTAGATCATTAGATCATAGATATGTGCTAGCTAGATGGATAGATGACGGAGGTATAGACAGAAAGATGTATAGATAGATAGAAAGATAAAAGACAGATAGATTCATAGACAAATAGGTAATTGTTAAATAGATCAATAGATAGAAATATATGAGATAGAGAGATAGATAATAGACAGATAGATAGATAATAGATAGATACAGATAGATAGAAAGATACCGTAACTAGATACGGTAGATAGATAGATAGATAGATAGATAGATATATAGATAGATAGATATGGGATAGATAATAGATAAATAGATAATGTGCCATTTATAATATTTGTGTCTTCTTATGTTAGAATAAACTATGCTATCAGTTATTAGTATTTTTTTTTAGCCTTTTTTCCCTAAAATATGGTAAATCAATGAAAACATCACGTTGACATTTCAGATATGTAAGAATACCCAGCAGCCTTCTTTCCAGCTCTATAATAAGTCCCAATCGCATAGAATAAAAACACAGTAATGTGGTGCCAAGCACATCAAATAAGCCTCATTACTGCAATACGACAAAGCTGACAGATTGCTAATCAAGTAAATACAATGACTGGACAAGAGAAACACTTTAACTCCGGCCATCAGCAAATAAAAAAGCAACCAATGTAGCACAGACAGACAGGGACAATAAAAGAAGCTTATGTCATCTGTCCATGCGAATCCACGCAAATTGTGACCATCAGTGACACTGACTGGATGGAGGCAGGAGCTGGACATCTGGCCTACATCATATCTTGAAATACAAGACCTATCATAGAGGATCACTGTAAGACGTGCTCCACTTTTTTGTAAAAAAAAAAAAGATAATTCAAGATAATAATGAAAAGTTATACAACTTTACAATACATTCTCTTTATTAATTTCTCATGGTTTTTAAGATATCTGCATGCCATTACTGGGACCATCACAGATAATTTCTGTTGTTTAATAATTTGTCTTAGTCATCTTTAAAAAGATTTCATTACATAGATAATAACTTTTATTTAACTCCAATAACTTCCACCTCCAAGACTTTTCACATGCTGCATCTGATCTCTGGAATGCTCTACCCAGGGAATCAGAGTACTTCCAAACATCCACAGTTTTCACCTTTTTTTGTAGGCCAATCGCATTCACTATTCTACTTTTCTCCTTCAATCCTCAACTTTCCATACTGTTTCTCCTACCTGCTACCTACTTTCCACAGTGTCTCCCTATACTTATTGCTCTCACCTCGTACTGTATTTGATCATACACAGATACTAGCTGGAGACTGGTTCCTGCTAAACATGAGCAGGCCCCCTCTGCCCACCAGGCCCCCATACGCCAGTCAGGGCAGTAATGCCCTGATGGCGGCCCTGCCTTCTGGTGCAGCGTGACACACACAGGTTACGTCTCACCAGCCCGGCTAATCAGAAGCCATGCCAAGGATCCTGGAACGTAAAATCTCTCATACACATTATACTAATGTTCAACAAACCTGCCCTGATTCACTGCTTCAACTGATGGTCTAATGGATGGACTGATGGTCGAGAGAGCGATCAATCACACATGCGCAATTTCAGATTGCCAGTTGCATTGTTTTCTTAAAGAACTACCATCAAAGATTTATAATATAGTATATTTTATATATATATATATATATATATATAGATATATAGTTTTTTTTTAATATTATACATTATAGCACTGTGTACTTACAATTGCTAATTTTTCCTTTCTACCAAGATAATTCTTCTCTCTTCCATTAGGTCTATGATATCATGTGATTAAAAACAGACTAGTTGAATCCATCTAAGCTCTAATTAGTAACAGGAAGTCTCTATTCCCTGCATGACTCATGTGTCACTGGAAAAGTACCTGTCAAGAGGAGGAGGGAGCTGCTGGGCCAGGAGGTGAAGAGGGGAATGATAAATACAGGGAAAAGAGATTTCCTATTTCTACATAGAGGAGAGAAAAGAGAAGAATTAGCTGAGTAGAAGGGCAAAAAGAGCAATTGTAAGTACACAATGCTATATAATATATATTACATTCAAAGGATAAAACCTTTGATGAGAGTGCTATTTTTTAGATATGCCGCCAGTTGACGACTTTCTCATAGAGAACAGGATTGCTCGGCCAAACAAGCTCTCCCGTTACGGGAGAATCTGCTGACATGGCTGTCGGACAATTTACTGAAGCATTGTTTGTCGAACATCCTGCGGACAGAGACTACTGACTTGGCTGATGTCCCTCAAATAGATCTGCTAATCTCGAAATCAGAATTATTGTACAAAACAAACCTTTTGCACTTTTAGAATTACCCCTATTTCGCAATAGATTGTAAGCAAAGTCCTGACTTGTCGTATTTGAGTTACTGATATTTATTTTTCTCACTTACCATATATAGCGCCATTAATTCCACAGCGCTTTACAGACATTACCGCTACTGTCCTAAATGGGGCTCACAATCTAGATTCCCTATTTGTATGTCTTTGGAGTGTGGGAGGAAACCCACACAAACAGGAGGAGAACATACAAACTCCTTGCAGATGTTGTCCTTGGTGGGATTTGAACCCAGGACCCCAACTTTGCAAGGCTGCAGTTCTAACCACTAAGCCACCATGCTGTCCTCGCTCACATTCGTGAGGATTTTACTTGTACCAATTCTGCGGAATATGATTCTGCCATATAAATAAATATTTTTAGAATCAGAATTATTATTGTTATTTTATCCCATCTATTTGAATGTTTAATTTAGTGAAAGAAAGCGTACCCGGCATAAAATGATTTATCTTTTTTTGTCATATTTATTTTTCCTGCCCAAACTACACTTTGAATGAATCGATTACCCTTATTCTAAGCAACCTAAGTCGATAGAGCAGATTTGCCACGAAGACAGTATGGCCGCCCGTCTTCCCGCGAGTGAGGCCGGCACCAAATGAAACTTGACAGGTCCTAGTTCCACCGAGTTTACTGGTGCAGATAAGCAACAATAGATTGTTGCTATTTATTTAGCCCTTGTAAATGCACAACAGTCAATCAATACTTTGTATATGAAGAGAGGCAGCGAGTCTTGTATAGAGATGTTTATCAGGGAGCCGTCAGCCGTGTTCCACTTCTGATTACCGTGTAGCTGGTCTGCAGACAACATCAAAAGCTCTGCCTACCTCATGGTGACAAGTCACGCTGACAACAAGTACAATGTTATATAAACCTCAATAAACCTCAATTCATAATATGCATATTTAACAGTGCATCCAATTAACTACAGTGCTGACTGAGATTAATTTATTATTCATTTTACTCTAACTTATGTTAATACTTTCACCGCAGACACGAAAACTGACTGATACAGCATATTGGGATTGTTGAGCACTAGTGTAAAACTTGCGATAATTAAAATTACAGCTAGAAAAAAAAATGATATGCTATGCATGGAGTTTTAAGCTATTATCAGATAAACTGATACGCACTGTGTCGGACGGCATATATTAGCCTTGGTGCTGGCGCATTTGCATAACCCGGAATCAAATATGGAGTTTGAGTGGCAAGAAGATCCGCATGGAAATTAGGGAAGAGATCACTGAGTTAAGACAAGTGCGGAGGTAATTAATTAATAATATTCAGGCAAGGATGTATAGTAAGCGGTTGTCTACTGATAAATGAATACGCGCTTCTTTGTCCATGCTATAGTGTTCTGCAATGCTAGAGAGTGCTATCATATATGCCTCAGTGACTAAATAGAGGTATCACTGACATACGTCACTGCTGTGATATTGATGACCTGTTCCTGTCAGGTCATTATTATCAGATTGGTGAGGCAACGGTTCGAGATTTGGCACACCACCAATCATTTAAAGAGAACATGTCATGTAAAAAAAAGTCATTTTCCTACAGATATGGGGTTAATTTGCACATTCTTAGCCTTATGATGGTGCCCAGTGCTTGTATTGAAAGACCCAGCTTTAATCTTCCCAGCAGCTTTGGGCTTTCAGTCATAGAGGCGCAGCAAACTTTCAGTTATAGGGGCGTGGCTTCATTCACCACTCAGTGCATAGCGAGCTCACAGTTCTACCAGTTATGACAGCACCGACTGACAATAAAATGTATTTCAAGTTCTGCTGTATGCACGTTTGAGAATTTCCATATGCCAATTCTTTATGGTCAAGAAATTAAAAAATCCAGAGACGTAAGGAGGTGTCTGATAACAGCTTACCCCTCATCCATTGAAAACACATGCACGCTTGCTCAAACTGAATGTGCATGGATATACAGTAGGTAGTTCTTTAGGAATAGCTGTTGATAAGCTGGAAGCGATGGATTGTTTACAGCCACCATTAGTAAACCTTATGCATTAGAGATATACTGTAAAGAAAATAAATTCTCAGCCCTAACTCGCTAAATAGTACGTTCTGTTCACATCTGTATATAAAGAGGATACTCATTACTGGCTGAAGAAAAGCATAAAAACTCTTCAATTCTGCACAATAAATCACCAGGGTTGCTCTTCTCAAAACTCTTAACATATATGATGCATCCACAAAAAACCATTAGTGTTTGAACAATTGAGAACTGATACGGTATCATAGAATCATAGAATCATAGAATCGTAGAGTTGGAAGGGACCTCCTGGGCCATCTGGTCCAACCCCCTGCTCAAAGCAGGATTCGCTAAATCATCCCAGTCAGATGTCTGTCCAGCCTCTGTTTGAAGACTTCCATTGAAGGAGAACTCACCACTTCTCGTGGCAGCCTGTTCCACTCATTGATCACTCTAACTGTCAAAAAGTTTTTTCTAATATCTAATCTGTGTCTCTTCCCATTCAGTTTCATCCCATTGCTTCTAGTCTTTCCTTGTGCAAATGAGAATAAAGTTGATCCTTCTACAATGTGACAGCCCTTTAGATATTTGTAGACAGCTATTAAGTCTCCTCTCAGTCTTCTCTTTTGCAAACTAAACATTCCCAAATCCTGCAACCTTTCCTCATAAGACAGGGTTTGCAGACCGGTCACCATTCTGGTCGCTCTTTTCTGAACTTGCTCCAGTTTGTTGATGTCTTTTTTAAAATGTGGTGCCCAAAACTGGACACAATATTCCAGATGAGGTCTGACCAAAGAGTAGAGGGAAATAATGACTTCACGTGATCTAGACTGTATGCTTCTGTTAATACATCCTAGAATTGCATTTGCCTTTTTTGCTGCTGCATCACACTGTTGACTCATATTCAGTCTGTGATCTATTAGTATACCCAAGTCTTTTTCACATGTGCTGTCACTTAGCCCTATTCCTCCCATTCTATATATGCTTTTTTCATTTTTATTGCCCAGATGTAGTACTTTGCATTTCTCCCTGTTAAAAACCATTCTGTTAGTTGCTGCCCACTTCTCCAGTTTATTTAAATCTTTTTGAATCCTCTCTCTCTCTTCTCTAGTATTAGCTATCCCTCCTAGCTTTGTGTCATCAGCAAATTTAATCAGTTTACCCTCAATTCCTTCATCTAAATCGTTGATAAAGATGTTGAACAATACAGGGCCCAGGACAGAGCCCTGTGGTACCCCACTTGAGACATTCTTCCAACTGGATGTGCAGCCATTTACGACCACTCTTTGGGTCCGATCACTAAGCCAGTTATGAATCCACCTAACAGTTGCCTTGTCCATTCCATACTTAGTCATTTTTTCAATAAGGATTGTATGAGAGACTTTGTCAAATGCTTTGCTGAAGTCAAGATATACTATATCTACAGCATTTCCTTGATCCACCCAATCAGTGATACCGTCATAGAAGGAAATTAAGTTAGTCTGACATGACTTATTAGTTACAAACCCATGCTGACTCTGTTTAATCACTTCATTCTTATCCAGGTATTGACATACATGTTGTTTAATAATTTGTTCAAAGATCTTTCCTGGTATAGAAGTCAGACTCACCGGCCTATAGTTGCCTGGGTCCACCTTCTTCCCCTTTTTGAAGATAGGAACAACATTTGCTCTTCTCCAGTCTTCTGGCACTTCTCCTGTTCTCCAAGAATTTTCAAAGATTATGGAGAGGGGTTCAAAAATTTCTTCTGCTATCTCCTTCTGTACTCTGGGGTGTAATTCATCTGGACCTGGAGACTTGAATTCATTTAGGTTAGCTAAGTGTTTCCTCACTATCTTTCTGTTTATAGATATCCTGGATTCTTCTATTCCCTTAATAGGACAGTGAATAACAGTTGATGTTGCATTTCCTTTCTGAGAGAAAACAGATGCAAAATAGGAATTTAAAAGTTCAGCCTTCTCAACATCCTGTCTTACCATTTCATCATTTTCATCCTGTAAAAATCCTATAGCATCTTTGACTTTTCTTTTACTTTTGACATATCCCCAAAATCCTTTATTATTGCTTTTGACATCTCTTGCAAGCCTCAGTTCATTTTCAGCTTTAGATAATCTGATTTGTGCCCTGCAGGTTCTGCAGACAGCATTATATTCTTCTTTAGATATGCCTCCCTCTTTCCATTTTATAAACATTTTTTTCTTCCTTTTTAGCATGTGCTTAAGTTCTGTGTTCATCCATCCTGGTTTCCTTAAATGCTTCCTATTCTTCCCTCTTTTCGGAATTGTTAACAACTGTGCTTTGAGAATTTCATTTTTCAAGATTTCCCATCCTTCCTGGACATTTTTGTCTTTAAGGATATCCAGCCATTGGATCCCTCCAATTCTCTTTCTGAATCCCTTAAAATCTGCCTTTCTGAAATCTAACCTTGACGTCTGAGTCTTCACAGGTCTTCCACCTCTAGTAATCCAAAATTCTAAAATAGCATGGTCGCTACCTCCTAGGGTCCCAGCCACTTTTACCTCCTCAACCATTTCCTCCCTGTTTATAAGGATTAGATCCAAGGTAGCAGTTCCCCTTGTTTTCTCCCTTACCTTTTGGAAGATAAAGTTGTCAGCAAGAGAGGATAAGAATTTCCTTGACCTGTTAGTTTTGCCTGAGAGAGATTCCCAACAAATGTCTGGATAGTTGAAATCTCCCATGACAACTATGTCATATTTTTTGGAGAACTTGGCCATCTGATGCATAAAGAGTTCATCTATATCTTCGGCTTGCACAGGCGGCCTGTAGTAAATGCCTACAATGGTGTCCTTTCCATTGTTCTGTCCTTGTATTCTTACCCAAACAGTTTCCACAGAACTCCCAGTCTCTGAAGCTTCAATCTCTGTGCAGATATACGCGTTTCGAACATACAATGCGACACCCCCTCCTCGTTTATCAAGTCTATTTCTTGCAAATAAGTTGTATCCTTCTAGTCTTGTATTCCAATCATGTGTATTGTCCCACCAAGTTTCAGTGATTCCAATTACATCATATTTCTGTTCCTGTGTTAGTAGTTCCAATTCTCCTTGTTTGTTGCCCATGCTTTGTGCATTAGTATAGAAACATTTTAGTTTGTGATTGGTTTCTCTTTCTCCATTATTTTTATTAATTAGATTCTTTCGTCTTTGTTCTTCCTTTCCACTTCTAATAGCAGAGTTCTCAATAGCATTTGTCAGGTGTATGGCTTTTTCTGGTCTTTTGCTTCCCTTCCCATGTTGTTCTAGTTTAAAGCTCTCCTTACAAGTGTAGCAAGGCGACTTCCAAATACATGCTTTCCAGTCTTCGTAAGGTGCACCCCATCTCTAGCAAGTAGTCCATCGTATAAGTAGTTCACTCCGTGATCCAGAAATCCAAATCGTTGCTGACGGCACCATCGACGTAGCCAGTTGTTCACCTGCAGAATCTTATTCCACCTCCTTGTTCCATGGCCATCCACTGGGAGGATGGAAGAGAAGACCACCTGCGCTCCCAGTTCTTTCACTTTCTTGCCTAAGTCTTCAAAGTCTCTGCAGATGATTTCCAGGTCGTTTCTTGCTGTGTCATTTGTCCCCACATGTAGTAGCAGGAATGGGTAGTCATCTGTAGGTCTGAAGAGTCCTGATATCCTGTCAGACACATCTTTAATTTTTGCACCTGGAAGACAGCACATTTCTCTTGTAGTTATATCCGGTCTGCAGATAGCGGCCTCTGTTCCTCTCAGCAGGGAATCCCCCATGACCACCACTCTCCGTTTCTTCTTCACAACATTTTTCTTTCTCCATCCAGGAGGACTCTGAGGGCGTACAAGGTTGCTGTTTGTTGGCAAAGTCTTATCCTGATGTATTTCTTCATCGTTTTCCTGCGTGAGAGCCTGGTACTGGTTCCTGAGCAGTATGGGTGCTGACTGCCTCCTGATCCTCCTGCTTCTCTGGGTCACATGTCTCCATTCCTCTGTTTCTTCAGGTGCACTTCGAATTTCTTCTCTTTCTGTAACATGAAGAGATAATTCTGCTCTGTCCAAGAACTCTTCACCTTCCTTAATGATCTTCAACGTAGCTAACCTCTCTTCGAGATTTTGCAACTTTTCCTCCAACAGGGACACAAGCTTGCATTTGTGGCATGTGAAGTTTGGCTTTTCCACTGGTAAATCTGTGAACATGTAGCAAGAAATGCAGCTCACCAATCATAGAATAGGATGCGACTCAGTGGTAAAATATATAAATAAGCTGTAATTGTCAGGGTCCTGTCAGTGCCAGCGTGCAGCCTCCGCTGAGCAGGGACTCACCCGCAATGTAGGGGGGTCCGGGGTCAGGTACAGTCAGAAAGTACAGATACACAGGACCTGTGGACACTGAAGTTTAGCAAGCAGTGAAGGACCTAGGGTCATGTGACTGCAAGGGGCAGGGCTTAGCATCCTGCTTTCAGAGATGGCAGGACACTATACAGAAATACTTAGAGTCAGGCAAAACGGAGGTCATACACAGAGATAGCAGTAAAGTACCAGGGATGAGACAGAACAGATAGTCGGGGCCAAGCAGGGGTCAAAACCAAACAGACATAGAAGGTACCAAGCAGAATCCAACAAGCAATATCCAGAGAACAGACCGAGTCGTACGCAGAGTATCAAGCAACCAGAACACAGCACAAACACACTCAGGGGTCACCACACAATGCCAAGGGCGAAAGTATAACTGACGGGGGATGGGAGCTTCCTGGGGCAATAAGAAGCTTTCCCAGAACCAATGAGAGGGCACCAGAATAGGTCCCAGGTGTGCAGGTAAAAGTCTGCACTGAGATCAAACCATTAACCCCAGAAGGGCCGGTCACCCAGCACTGGTATCATGACAGTAATACTTCAAAAAGTAACAAATGCAAAGTCAGATCTGAAGGTCAAAACAGAACCAGGATTAAAGGGAAATGGTCAATTTGGAAATGCTGGACAATCTCTGGACATCATAGAGCAGAAGAAGCTGAACAGATTGATATATGAGTTTGTGGGAAAAGTACAACTTGTATTTTACATAATTATATCATTTTATGTTCATTTTATGGTTAGAAGTCCAGTGTGGTTCTAATGAGTCAGCACCCACTGGACTCCTAAGCATTCAAATAAGTATATGACAAATTATAATGAATCTTTTTCCACAAAATGGTATATCAATCTGCTCAGCTCCATCTGCTCTATAATATCCTGCTGGCTAACCAAACTGAATGCTCAATGTATCAGGTTCAGTGAAACCCGTGTTTTGTGCTTTATTTTATGATTTTGAAGGTCCACACTTGCAGACTGGGGTCCTGGTCTGGATTTTGATTTTGTCCACCAAAGACATCTGCAAGGAGCTTATATGTTCTGTTAAAGTTTGTGAATGCCACTCACCCATCAAATACATGTACATTTTTCAATCTTGGCAATCTACTCCACTGTGCATGGATGGATAAGGCTAGTGAAGTATCAAGCAGTTTTGTTCGAAGTGATGAAAAAGGTTTTTCAATCCAGCAAAGTGAATTGAAATAAAATATTCTGTACTGTGACTTCAATAAAATAGTAGCTTGGGCACAAAAAACACTAACGTGTTTTGAGTCTGGCTGACTCTTATCTACAATTAAGTTGCTGCTCTTTTAATTAGGTTGTATGTTCTCCCTGTGTTTGCGAGGGTTTCCTCAGGGTTCTCTGGTTTTCTCCCACACTCCAAAAGACATACTGATAGGGAATTTAGATTGTGAGTAGTGATGAGCGAGAGTGCTTGGATAAGATGTATGCCCGTGTCCTAATCAAGTATTTTTGGCGTGCTAAAAAAAGTGCTTGAGTTGCCACCACTGCACGTCTCGCGGCTATTCAACAGCCGCAACCCATGCAGGGATGGCCTGTTCCTTAGGTAATCCCTGCATGTGCTGCGGCTGTCTAACAGCCGTAACACATGCAACCTTGGCAACTAGAGCATTTTTTTTCGGGCACGCCAAAAATACTCATTTAGGACATGAGAATGGTTGAATAACACCTTATCTGAGCGCGCGCGCTCATCACTTTTTGTGAGCCCCAACAGGGACAGCGATCAGAATTAAAGGCACTATATAAGCGAGTAAAATAAATCATACATAAAATTTTATCAATTTGTGTATCTTCAACAGAGCTATGTAAAGAGATTTTCACCAGTCACATCGATGCCTGTGCCCAACAGTGCTCCCCACTGAGCCACCGTGTGCTCTAGACTCAAAGTCTTCCCCAAATGATTTTGTCTTCTGCTAGACCTCAGAAACTTTTTATTGTGTAGGACCCTGGAGTGGCCAAGTCTATCCCTGGACTTATCACCCATTTATTTTTTTTAGCTCCATACATAATGTATAGGCGGACCTATATGGATTACTAAATAAGACTTGTATAGAACGAAGAGGTCATGGAAGAGGTTTCGAGAAGGCACTGTCTACGATGTAGCCTTCTATTAAATTATGTTCATGTGTCTACCTTTGTTCATCAATTTTCAAAAGGCAGCCTGCCTCGCTTTACATGTTAATGACCATCTGTTATAAGGAACGTTGTGGTTTATCAAGAGTGCTCATGTCAGGGGAGAGAAGCTGAAATTCTGCATTATACCGCGTGAGGGATAAAGAATCTGACAGGTAATATCACTCAGGGCAGAGGTCTAAACAAGGGAGGAATATTTATTTGCATTACAGATGCCATTAGATTCAGAATATTAATCCCCATGTAAGTAATCTAAATCTATTTTGCAAAGGGGATTATAGGCACCGGCCCAACCATAATTCATCGAAATACATGTGCGCCCTACATATTAGTTGGGTAAAGCTAATTACTACTGACTTCCACCAGATCTTAGGACTGTTCTTCTTAGAATCGGAGATAGAATGTCTATGTAGGAGGTAGAAATAGTGTTTTGGGGAATTGGGGGCACTTCATAAAACTCTTTCTATCATTCATTGTGCTTTCTTTTCATATCATTTATGGTGAAAATTTCACTACAAACAGAATGTAATATGGCCTGTGGGAATCCCATACATTGTAGCATCGTGTTTTATTTGGAGGAATACTCTAGTGGGTCCATGCAGTTTTATGTAGAAGACGAGAAAACATCACTCAAACGGAATACTTACAAAACACAAGGACTTTTTTTTTCCCCACTCGATTTCTTTGAGACGTACAAGGCGGCTGCCAATTATTTTGTGGTAATTGGAAGTATAATTACAAAAAATGCCTTAAGAATGCCAAGCAAGGCACGCTGAATATTTTCTTTGAAGGCTTCTGAAGTACCGAGAAGATAAGTAAGTGGCCAAAGAAATGCACGAAGAGTTACTGAAGGAGGAGACGAGGCTCAATACAGGGATTTAAATGAATGATGAGAGTTTCATTCACTTAGAAATCTGAGAATAATATCCATCTTTGTCCAAAAATCCTACAAACCCAGTTATTTCACAATTTCTTTGGAGATAAGAAACATAATAACTACCCTCAAAGGCTCATAGAAAAAGTAGACTGTGGATTTAGTAACTTTACATCACAATTGACCCCTAACACCTAAAATGCCCATGGTAACAATTGGATCCATATCACGTGAACCATAAATACTCCACCAGAGAATTGGTGGTGTCATTAAGTTATTAGGACTCTGCAGAAAACTTTTGACAGGACCCTTTCCCCACAACATGCTGTCAGTCATCGATCGAATACGTTACACCAAGGAATGCCAAGCTGAAGATGTTACCAGAACCCCAAATACAGAACTTTGCTGGAGTCCAGAGCACCGAGCCATGCACGGAGCAAGCAAGAGTAAGAGCGATAAATGCTCCTATGGCTGCAATGATTTTTGCTAGGATAGATGTGCAGGTCTTATCCCTCTTAACAGCTACTTTACTCACATGTACACACAGACACAGCATATAAGTAAGGTAAGACTAAGGTGCTGATTCATCAAAACTGAGTAGAACAAAATATTTGCAACTTTTGTAATGTAAACAACAGTTTCGCCCATCTCTGGCAAAATTGGTGGGATGGGGACCTGGCGGAGCTGTGACACCACAGCTTGCCTAATTCATGACAAGATGTGACATTCCTTACACCATAATTCTTACTATAGCTCCTGACTGGCGTAAGATTTGTGTGCACCATTTGTCAAATGCCCCTGATTGATTAAGAGACGTGCGTTTCTTAATGACTGAGGAGCCTTTCACTGAAACATGTGCCCTAATTAAAGGAAATCTGTCAGCAGGTTTTTGATATTTAATCTGAGAGTAGGGAAAGTGAGCATGATTCCAACAATGCATCATTTAGTTTACTGGGCGTAGCAATTGTGATACAATCAGAGTTTTTTTAAATGCAGCATGAAGCAGAGCTCAGGAAGCTAACTCCGCCCACATCAGGCTCACTATTTATATTCTCTAGTGAAAGTGAGCTGCTTATCACACTAGGGGGTGGAGTCAGACTCGGGCTCACGCACTGCTATATTTCAGCAATGATAATCCCCAAGTGATAAAACCTTCATTCTAAGTAAACAACAGCATACGGTCAAAAAATTGACACATAGTTGAAATGCGTGCTTGAGCCCCTATGTCCTGCTGTCTTCAGATTAAATAACAAAACCCTCAACAGCTTCTGTTTTAAGACCGGAGTGGAGATCCCTAGTCTTGGTGATCAGGGCCTGTGTTTCTACTGTTTCTGCAGATGGCGGTGCAGCAGCATGCCACCTCCTACCTTTCCAAATCCGGTAATAGACACGTGTGGTCATTACGCCCCAGCACATAAAGCTTTATTGCATGTCATATCTCCGGTCAAATTAATTCCATATCGATATTAATTTTAGTGCTTCAAAGAAAAATGTAGTCTGAGAATTTAAAACTATATGGGTCACAATAGGGTGCGATAGTAAGCACGACTTAATAGGATAACATGATAGATTTTCTATTAGAAAATGTGCTAATTATCAGTCTTCTCTGATTCAACTCTGTGCTAATTTGCCATCTAGAGATAATTAATTTCATAAATAAAATGTCAACTTTTGCAGCAGAAAAGGATTAACAGGACAACCGGAGATCGACCCTTCCCTTCCCTTAGCAGGTTAGCAGGGTCACATTAATGCAGCATACATCCTAATGATATGCTAATCTTCATTCTTAACATAGGCCAGGAGGGCTTTTATCCTGTCAATAAGACTTAAGTCTTTATCAAATAGTAAATAATGGGAATACAAATAAGTCATCATAACCAAAAGTAGAGTACATTTAAAAAAAAAAAAGATGTTGGAGCCATAAGAAAGTTAAAGAAAAAAAGTTGATTCATGAAACTTTTAACCAATCAACTGATTTACGGCAGTGCTGCAAAAAACTCAAAATATCTGTCTAGTGATAATTTGATGATTGGTGGGTGTCCCACTGCTTCTGAGATTGTGAAAATCTTATCCACTTATTTGGGTAAGTGGCTGTAACATTTACTCAGTGCATACTTCCACGTGTACTTTTGCAGTTTATCATTTATTGAAATTTGCAGCCTTTCTTGAGATAATAACAAAACTTTCCTTTTCTACTGGTTACAACTCACTGCCGAGGAGACTGATCGCCGCTGCCGTCTAGCTTGTAAGCAGTGCACTGAATCTGACCACAATTAGCAGAAGACTCCAGCAATCATGGCAGCTTCAAAGTAGTGCATACAATCTCAACAGAAAAGGCCATGTAAGCATGCTCGGCCACTACTGCAGTGGTGATTGGTTATCTAAACAATCTATATATATAAAACTGAGTGTGTGTATGTGTGTGTGTATGTATCATGCCACGCCCACTCCACATAGCCCCACCCACTGGTGGGTGGAGAGCGGGGTTGCCAAGGGAAAGTGTGGGATGCTGTTGAAAAGCGGAGCTGTGAGGGAGAGAGCGGGACATGGATGGAGAGCGGGGCTGTGGAGGAATAGAGCGGGACGGCATGTGGAGAGTTGGGCTGTGGAGGGAGAGAGTGGGGCTGTGGAGGGAGAGAGCGGGGCTGTGGAGGGAGAGCGGGACATGGATGGAGATCGGGACTGCGGAGGGATAGCATGGGATGGTGCATCGAGAGCAGGGCTGAAGAGGGAGAGAGAGGTACAGCGGATTAAGAGCAGGGCTGAAGAGGACGAGAGTGAGACAGCGGATGGAGAGCGGGGCTGCGGAAGGAGAGAGCGTGATGGAGGGTGGAGAGCGGGGCTGCGGAGGGAGAGAGCAGGACAGCCAGTGGAGACAGGGGCTGCTGAGGGGGAGAGCAGGGCTGTGGAGAGAGAACATGGGATGCTCATTGAAGAGTGGGGCTGCAGTAGGAGAGAGTGTGACAGTGAATAGAGAGCTGGGCTGCAGAGCAAAAGCGGGGCTGCTGAGGAGAGAGCGGGACAGCCAGTGGACACAGGGGCTGCGAAGGGAGAGAGCAGGACAGTGGAAGGAGAGGGGGGCTGCTGAGGGAGAATGCGGGACTGCGGCTGGAGAACTGGGCTTCGGATAGAGAGAGCGGGATGGAAAGTGGGGCTGCGGAGTGAGAGAGTGGGACGGCAGTTAGTTACTATGCCTGGGCAATGCCGGGCTCTTCAGCTAGTAGCTATATATATCTAGGCAGCATGCCGCAATTCTGTTTCCACATTTTTCTGTGTTCCCCTTTTGTGCCTCATTCGACAATGGGGAGTAGCTTAGCCAAAATAAGGGCTGGAAGAGGGTGTCTTAAAATGTGTCTACAGGCCCCAAAATTGTTCCAATTTAGTCCACAATATTGATACACAGTCAACCAGTTGGTGATGTAGGGTTAGATACTGTATCTAAAGATGCGCCAAACTGATCATCCAGCGTTAGCCCCTGTGACATACTCGGTGCACTTTCGGACTGTTTAGTCTATGTCTACATTACATCAATATTAGAGAAGATTAGTAAATCTCCCCAATAACTATTGTGCCGGATAGTTTCAGCAGTTATTTCATAAGCAAATGATAGGACACATTAAAGTAATGCATTCAATGTGTTCCCGGCTCACTAATAAATTGCAAAAATAATCCAGTTCACAGCTCAAACCACAGCGACATAAAATAGCAACCGAAACGTGTTTAAAAAAATATAATATCTTCTAACAGCACAATCCCCGAAACTGGGTCAGGAGGCATAAATATGCAAAGGTTAACTATAAGCTCTGCTTTGCCACCTTGTAAGCCTTATAAATGACAAGCCGCGATAGTGCAAATGAAGCATAGCAAGGACGCGAAAATGAAGAAAAATTAAGCCGAGGCTCTCGGTAGAGCATCTAGTATTTATTTCTTTTAATGGAAAACGAAGCTAATATTGCAACAGTGACCACACTGTGATCAAATAATCTCAAAGTAAAAAAAATTCCATTGGTCTAAAAAACGCGCTAAGCAGGTAGTCAAAGATGATTCAGCGAGGTTACGGGAAGATCAGCAGACCATAGTAATGCGCCTCTTGGATTTTCAGATTGACTAGCAATTCGATATTCTGGCAATTTGAGACATTTTACTCTGGAGCACAGGCAGAAATCGTCCATGTGAATGTTATTTTTAATCCTTGTGTTTGGCTGTTAAATAACCAGGGACACGATATACTAGAAATCAATTTATCTGTGCAAACGAATGCATTAGGTTCCAGGAAAATGCTCCCGTGTCTCTTATGGCATTAGGGAAACCGTAAGTCTAATGATGCTGCAATCCTTCTTGTCTTTTCTGCTATGTGTTTTATGGACTGGCAAAGGAACAATAGAAAAGCTGTAAAGAAAGCATTTTATTGTCTCCAGCAATGAGATGTGGCGAGTGTCAGAAGTCTGTCTATAATATGGGCATAGCTCTGCTATAGCCTGGGGCCGTCCAACTAGATACCTGAAGAGGGAAGAAAATTTATATGTCTGGCCAGTCATCCGGTCACCAATAAAATAATAAGAACATGTCTGGAAGACTTCAGAAATTCACAGGTAGACATGAACGCCCACACTATGCCAAGCAGACATATCCACGCATGTAGGCTATCTGCTCCAACTCCCTGCATCTACATGTTCCATGATGCTTCTATGGAGGGAGGGATATAAGCAGCTGCTAGACCAGACTGGTGCTACTTATTTCTGGGGAAAGAGTAATGCCTCATAGTTATCTTCCCCTAGAATCATAGAATCATAGTATGTTAGAGTTGGAAGGGACCTCCAGGGTCATCATGTCCAACCCCCTCAATGCAGGATTCACTAAACCATCTCAGACAGATGTCTGTCCAACCTCTGTTTGAAGACTTCCATTGAAGGAGAACTCACCATCTCTCATGGTAGCCTGTTCCACCCATAAACTTGGGAGTGTTAACACTGAACATTATTCACACACACACCTTCTAAAAATGACTACTTTAATATCATCACTGCCATAAAAGAAAAACTGTCAGCGATTTTTTCTATGTAATCTGAAAGCAGCCTGATGTAGGGGCTTAGAGCCTGATTCCAGTGATGTGTCACTTACTAGGCTACTGTTGTTTCAATAAAATCAGTATTTTATCAGCAGGAGATTATCACTACAGGACTAGTTGTCTCGTGCCTCCTAGTCCAACCACAACCCCCGCCACTGATTGGAAGCATTATGTCAATGTACACTGTGCTGAGAAAGCTGCCAATCAGGGATGTGGGTGAGGTTATCCACAGCTCAGCATTCAGAGAACTGCAAGATCTGCAGCAGAGAAAATCAAAATAACAACATACAGACCAGCAAGTGACACATCGCTATAATCTGTGTCTCTGTCCCTATATCGTGCTGCTTTCAGATTATATAGTAAAAAAACTGCTTACAGATTCCATTTAATCATTTATACAGATAAACAAATTGCTTTGAAATTAATCACATGTACTGTGGATTTCACACAAAAAATTCAGATTTGCAAGAATCTGAACGTTTTTATATTCAACTCCAACAAGTTCAACAAAATAATAGCCGGCCGGCTGCCATTTTGCCAGATTCAAAAGAGCCAGGAAGTGGTTAAAGGAAATTAGAAAAACAATACCTCCTCAGTCCTCACATGTCTTTTAACCCCTTCACCCCCAAGGGTGGTTTGCACGTTCATGACCGGGCCAATTTTTACAATTCTGACCACTGTACCTTTATGAGGTCATAACTCTGGAACGCTTCCATGGATCCCGGTGATTCTGACATTGTTTTCTCGTGACATATTGTACTTCATGTTAGTGGTAAAATTTCATTCAAATAACTTGCGTTTATTTGTGAGAAAAACGGAAATTTGGCGAAAATTTTGAAAATTTCGCAATTTTCCAACTTTGAATTTTTATGCCCTTAAATCACAGAGATACGGCACACAAAAAACTTGATAACTAACATTTCCCACATGTTTACTTTACATCAGCACAATTTTGGAACCAAAATTTTTTTTTGTTAGGAAGTTATAAGGGTTAAAAGTTGACCAGCGATTTCTCATTTTTACAACACCATTTTATTTTTAGAACCACATCACATTTGAAGCCACTTTGAGGGATCTATATGATACAAAATACCCAAAAGTGACACCATTCTAAAAACTGCACCCCTTAAAGTGCTCAAAACCACATTCAAGAAGTTTATTAACCCTTTAGGTGCGTCACAGGAATTTTTTTGAATATTTAAAAAAAAATGAACATCTAACTTTTTTTCATAAAAAAAAACTTCAGTTTCAATTTTTTTTATTTTACTAAGGGTAACAGGAGAAATTGGACTGCAAAAGTTATTGTGCAATTTGTCCTGAGTACGCAGATACCTGATATGTGGGGGGGAACCACTGTTTCGGTGCATGGCAGAGCTCAGAATGGAAGGAGCGCCGTTTGACTTTTTCAATGCAAAATTGGCTGGAATTCAGATTGGACGCCATGTCACGTTTGGAGAGTCCCTGATGTACCTAAACAGTGGAAACCCCCTACAAGTGACCCCATTTTGGAAACTAGACCCCCCAAGGAACTTATCTAGATATGTGGTGAGAACTTTGAACCCACAAGGGCTTTACAGAAGTTTATAACGTACAGCCGTACAATTAAAAAATCATATTTTTTCCACAAAAATGATCTTTTCACCCCAATTTTTATTTTCCCAAGGGTAACAGGACCCTAAAAGTTATTGTGAAATTTGTCCTGAGTACGCTGATACCCCATATGTGGGGGTAGACCACTATTTGGGCGCATGGCAGAGCTCGGAAGGGAAGCAGCGCCATTTGACGTTTTTGGCTGGAATTGAGATCGGACACCATGTCGCGTTTGGAAAACCCCTGATGTACCAAAACAGTGGAAACCCCCCACAAATGACACCATTTTGGAAACTAGACCCCCTAAGGAACTTATCTAGATGTGTGGTGAGAACTTTGAACCCCCATGGGCTTCACAGAAGTTTATAACATAAAGCCATACAATTAAAAAATCATATTTTTTCCACAAAAATGATCTTTTCACCCTCAATTCTTATTTTTCCAAGGGTAACAGGACCCTAAAAGTTATTGTGCCATTTGTCCTGAGTACGCTGATACCCCACATGTGGGGATAAACCACTGTTTGGGTGCATGGCAGAGCTCGGAAGGGAAGCAGCGCCATTTGACGTTTTTGGCTGGAATTGAGATCGGACACCATGTCGCGTTTGGAAAACTCCTGATGTACCAAAACAGTGGAAACCCCCCACAAATGACACCATTTTGGAAACTAGACCCCCTAAGGAACCTATCTAGATGTGTGGTGAGCACTTTGACCCCCCCAGTGCTTCACAGAAGTTTATAATGCCCGGGCGTGAAAATAAAAAATTCGTATTTTTTCCACAAACATGATCTTTTAGTCACCATTTTTTTATTTTCCCAAGGGTACCAGGAGAAATTGGACACCAAAGGTTGTTGTCCAATTTGTCCTGAGTATGCTGTTACCCCATATGTGGGAGAAAACTACTGTATGGGCACACGTCGGGGATCGGAAGGGAAGTAGTGACGTTTTGGAATGCAGACTTTGATGGAATGGTCTGCGGGTGTCATGTTGCCTTTGGAGAGCCCCTAATGTACCTAAACAGTGGAAACCCCCCACAAATGACACCATTTTGTAAACTAGACCCCCCAAGGAACTTATCTAGATGTGTGGTGAGCACTTTGAACCCCCCAGTGCTTCACAGAAGTTTATAACGCCCGGGCGTGAAAATAAAAAATTTGTATTTTTTCCACAAACATGATCTTTTAGTCACCATTTTTTTATTTTCCCAAGGGTACCAGGAGAAATTGGACCGCAAAAGTTGTTGTCCAATTTGTCCTGAGTATGCTGATACCCCATATGTGGGAGAAAACTACTGTATGGGCACACGTCGGGGCTCGGAAGGGAAGTAGTGACGTTTTGGAATGCAGACTTTGATGGAATGGTCTGCGGGTGTCATGTTGCCTTTGGAGAGCCCCTAATGTACCTAAGCAGTGGAAACCCCCCACAAATGACCCCATTTTGAAAACTAGACCCACTAAGGAACTTATCTAGATGTGTGGTGAGCACTTTGAACCCCCAAGGGCTTCACAGAAGTTTATAATGCCAGGGCATGAAAATAAAAAAATCGTATTTTTTCCAGAAACATGATCAATTAGTCCCCAATTTTTTCATTTTCCCAAGGGTAACAGGAGAAATTGGACCCCAAAAGTTGTTGTCCAATTTGGCCTGAGTACGCTGACACCCCATATGTGGGAGAAAACTACTGTATGGACACACGTCGGGGCTCGGAAGGGAAGCAGTGCCGTTTTGGAATGCAGACTTTGATGGAATGGTCTGCGGGTGTCATGTGCGTTTGGAGAGCCCCTGATGTACCTAAACTATTGAAACTCCCCACAATTGACCCCATTTTGGACACTAGACCCCCCACGGAACTTATCTAGATGTGTGGTGAGCACTTTGAACCCCCAAGTGCTTCACAGAAGTTTATAACACTCGGACGTGAAAATAAAAAAATCATTTTTTTCCACAAAAATGATATTTTTGCCCCCAATTTTTTATTTTCCTAAGGGTAACAGGAGAAATTGGACCCCAAAAATTGTTTTGCAATTTGTCCTGAGTAGGCTGATACCCTACATGTGGGGGTAAAACACTGTTTGGGCGCATGGCAGAGCTTGGAAGCACCATTTGACTTTTTCAACTCAGAATTGGCTGGAATTGAGATCAGATGCCATGTTGCATTTGGAGAGCCCCTGATGTGCCCAAACAGTGTAAACCCCCCAATTATAACTCCAACCCTAACCCCAACACACCCCTAACACTAATCTGAGCCCTAACCCTAGCCCTAACCCTAGCCCTAACCCTAACCCTAACCCTAGCCCTAACCCTAGCCCTAACCCTAGCCCTAGCCCTAACCCTAACCCTAACCCTAATGGGAAAATGGAGATAAATACTTTTTTTTAAATTTTATTATTTTTCCCTAACTAAGGGGGTGATATCGGGGGGGTTGATTTACTATTTATGGCGGTTTTATGTTTGGCGGCTGTCGCACGCTAAAAGACGCTTTTTATTGTAAAAATAGTTTTTGCATCACCACATATTGAGAGCTATAATTTTTCCGTATTTTGACCCACCGAGTCATGTGAGGTCTTACTTTTTGCGGGACGAGTTGATGTTTTTATTGGTACCATTTTCGGGCACGTGAAATTTTTTGATCGCTTTTTATTCCTATTTTTGGGACGCAGAATGAACAAAAACCAGCGTTTCATGAATTTCTTTTGGGGGGGTGCGTTTACACGGTTCCGCATGCGGTAAAATTGATAAAGTGGTTTTATTCTTCGGGTCAGTATGGTTACAGCGATACCTCATTTAGGTCATTTTTTTATGTTTTTGTCGTTTTTATGCAATGAAAACTATTTTATATAAAAAATAATTATTTTTGCATCGCTTTATTCTGCGAGCTATAACTTTTTTATTTTTTTGCTGATGATGCTGTGTGGCGGCTCGTTTTTTGCGGGACAAGATGACGTTTTCAGCGGTACCATGGATATTTATATGCGTTTTTTTGATCGTGCGTTATTACACTTTTTGTTTGGCGGTATGATAATAAATCATTATTTTTTGCTTCGTTTTTTATTTTTATTTTTTAAGGGGTTAACTAATGGGGCGGGTCATTACGGACGCGGCGATACCTAATATGTGTACTTTTATTGTTTTGTTTTTTTTATTATTTCCAAAAAATGGATTTATTGGGGGAATATTTTTTTTTTTTTCTAATTTATTTGGCGATTTTTTTTTAATTGTTTTAACACTTTTTTTTATTTTTTTTTTTACTTTATTAAATAGTCCCAGGTGGGACATCACTGTTCTGTGACAGATCGCTGATCTGTCACAACTGTGACAGATCAGCGATCTGACACAGGTACTGCAGAAGGCTTCCTCATGCCTGCGCTTTGCAGGCACTGAGGAAGCCAGCTTCCTCAGGCCCCCGAAGGCCCCCGTCGCCATCTTGGATTCGGGGGCCTGGAGGAAAGGAGCCCCCCGCAGCAGCGCTGCACATTGCGCTGCCGTGGGGGGCTCAGGGAAGCACGGAGGGAGCCCCCTCCCTGCCGTTGCTTCCCTTTAACCCCCGGTACACCGCGATCATGTTTGATCGCGGTGTGCAAGGGGTTAACGTGTCGGGGCGGTCCGTGACCGCCCCTGACACATTGTGCCGGGTGTCAGCTGTGATAATCAGCTGACACCCGGTCGCGATCAGCGGCGGTCACCACGTGGGCGCCGCTGATCGCACCGACGTACTATCCCGTCCATGGGCATAGGGGCCCAGGGCACATGGACGGGATAGTACGTCGGATGGCAGAAAGGGGTTAATGTCCAATTTCCATTGGGGTCTTCACTGGGCCATCTTCAGCATCTCCAACCACCTGAAATCTTTTGGGTCTCCTGCTTTTAGCCACTGGCCATGTGAAGCCATGACGAGCATTGTGGTGCAGCCCGATCAACGCAGGAGATAGAAAAAAATCCTGAAGATGTCAGATGCCAGGAGATGCTGGAGATGGCCCAATGATGACCAAATGATGGCCCAATGACAACTGCACTAGTGACCAAACTGGAGGAGATGACCAGATACGACCGGGGTTACATGGCCGTACAGGTGAGGGGCAGGTGAGGATCATTTTTTTTTTACTTTTTAACATATGTACCGAATATTACGATCTGGGTTCTGCAGAGACCTCAGAACTACATATTGTACATTTGATTCACATCGAAGAAAAAATAGATGCTGAACAAATGTGAGCAGACCGCAACTCAGATTTTGACAGATTCGCTCATCACTAATCTCATTGTTTTATTAATGGAATCAAATAATATGATAACTATTGCATTTCAAGTGTGACATAACTGTGACTTGTCCTCGCTTCTTTTTGCATCTCAGACTGTATTTCTGGCTGTAAGGAAACTTCTTGGAGCAGTTTTCCTCCTTCACTACTTGCTACCTTACAACATCAGCTATGTAAAAAGCTGCCCCTTTAATAAAGCTGCACTCTGTGTAACCATCTGCTACCAGACGGGATAAGGATAAAATGAGGTTTTTCTCTATATTATTCCTAAAAGACTTTTTGTTTCAGACTTTTGCCAAAAATCCTTCACATCTGGGTTTATGGCTCCAGGTCACATCCCCTACCGGAAGATATACAATGCTTAACAAAAGGGCCCTGAGAAGAGAACCACTGTTAGGCTGGGGTCACACTTGCGAGTGCAATGCAAGAAACTGTCACGAGTCTCGGGTCTCAATACCCGGCACTGCCGCCGGCACTCGGGACCGGAGTGTGCGGCTACATAGAAATACATGCAGCCACACACTCAGGTTCCGAGTGTCGGTGGCAGTGCCGGGTGTTGTGAGTTCATTTTCTGGTCTACCAGTTGTGAGTTCTCCTTCCAGGCTGCCTCTGGTGGTAACAGGAGGTAGTGAGGCTGATTTAATCAGTAGAGATCTGCCACCTGATAATGAGGATGACGATTGGACCTCAGGAATCTCAGATTGGATTTAAGACAGCCAACGCCCTACTCTGGTGCTGGTGATTCCTTCTGCTTGTCAGGTCTTGGCTCTCAGCTCTGTTCCAGTCAGCTCAAGCTAAGTTTCTCTGCTAATGTTCACACCTGATTTTGTTGTTCTATTCAGTTTTTTGTGTGGTCAGCCAGCCCCGGCTGGGGGCTGAGCTGAATTTCCACTCTTATTTATCTGTATTTGCCAATTTGCTTTTTGTCCCTTATTAGATTGGCCTCTTTTTGCTCTGTCTCAGAATATTTCAGAGTGCTGATGTAGTGGGAGAAGTCTAGTGACTTCAGGGTTAATTTTGTTATCAGAAGTGTTGGACATTATTTTGTAGGGTTTTGGGCAGATTGCAGACAGTGTCTTTTCTTTCCTTTCCTCTCCTTTCTAGTTAGTTTGGGCCCCATCGTTTGCTCAGCCTATTTTCCTGCCTGTCTTTGTGTTTTCATCTTGTTTCACCGTCAATACATGTGTGGGGGGCTGTCTTTCCTTTGGGGTCTGCTCTGGGGCAGTTAGTTTTCCCCTTTCTTGCTTTAGGCTTATTTAGTCCTCCGACCATGATGAGGCGGCTAGGTTTATCGTAGGTACGCTCCACGGCTGCTGCTAGTTGTGAGGTTAGGATCAGGGATCTGCAATCTGCATAGTTACCAACCTCTCTGGTTTTTCTGGGCTTAGCATGTTTAGGTTTTTTCCTCCTTGGTGACCCATTCATTACAGCCGGGTATTGATGAGCGAGACTCGTACGAGTTTCTCGCATTGCACTCACAAGTGTGACCCTGGCCTTCGATTAACACTCCCTACTCACCAAAGGATTAAAGACAAAAAATAAAAGTAAGCACTAAATATATATTTCCATAAATTACATAGGGCAGAAACTCCCAGTAGTCAAAAACACAGAATGTTAACAAAGTTCATATGTACAATCCCATTCAATGTTATCTCCTTGTTTGATACTAGTAAAAACATTTCACTTTTGCTTTAAAGGGAATCTGTCAGCATGTTTTTTGCTATGTAATCTGAGGGCATCATGAGGTAGGTGATGAGACACAGATTTTACTGATGTGTCACTTATTAGACTGTGTGCTGCTATTTCAATACAATGAGTGTTTTATCAGCATTTATCACTACCCAGACTAGTTCTCATGTGCATACTGGTCCGACCACACCCCCAGCACCGATTAGCAGCTCACAGTCAATAGACAATGTACACAGAACACCTTTATTGTGGGCGGGGTAAGCTTTCTGAGGTCTGCTCCATGCTATATCTATAAACTCTGATTGTGTCACAGCTGCTGCACCCAGTAAAGTAAGTGATACATTGGAGGAATCAGGGTCTCTTTCCCTACATTATGCTGCCCTCAGACGAAGTAGCAAAACCTGCTGACAGATTCCCTTTAACCAATCAACAACTTAGAACTTTTTTGTTTCTGTCACTGATGTCCTAGAAGCAAATTTTGATACCCAATAAAATAAGTATAATGACATTGAGAGTTTATTGAAGATGAACAATTTTTCATATTTAAAAATTTCTAAAAACAGAAGCAAAATCAATTCTAAAAGATAACAAGGCAATGACATAACTGAATGAAATACTAAATAAAAGTAGAGAAGAAACACAAGGGTGGCTTAGCGCCAGGATGCTGCCAATCTCCAACCAGCATCGGACTATCCGCTGTTTAAAAAAAATGGCACAGACACTCAGGGTACGTTCACGAATTGCTGCGCTTTTGATGCTGCGAATTTATGCTGCATCAAAACCGCAGCGGCCAGATGTCACAGCAAAATAGATGAGATTTCTAGAAATCCTAAGTCCGCTATGCATGTAGGTGCACCTGCGGATCAGCCGCGAACACTGACATGCGGCACGTCTTTCAAGATGAAAGACGAAAATACGCTGCGTCCAAAGCGCTGCTCATATGATCATTGGCACATAGCCTTTGAGGGCTCAACTAGACTTTATCATAAACCGTACGGACGGCCATAGACAATGTGAATCTGAAAAAGGACAATTCTTCTAGCGATCAAAGGAGTCAAGACACTGCCTACCAGCCATCTATGGACCTTGGCCCCAGGCGGACATAAGATAACGGCGGAGAAGACCTCGGTGAACCTATCTAGGTTTGCACTAGACCAATCTTTCTACACATCGTTCATCCATCAAGTTGTCATATCTCGAGACAGAGCTGAAGGCCATCAAATAAATAACAAATTATCAGTAGAATAGATGACCAATATCCGGTTGGTCTGACCACGACGATCACTACAACAATTTGTAGGTTTTTTTTTATTTTCCCAGGTGGCTGAATGAATAAAATGTAAGCAAGTAAGATAATCTTCATCCCATATTCAAAAGAACTATTTAACCCATCGCCATGTCTCAAATAGAATATTGAAATAATCCTTTTCTTTTTGTGAAGCATCGCAGATATGGCTGCCTTCCGATTTAAGAAGCTGCCGTTACAGCCATGAATAAGAAATAATTATTTCATATTGTTTGCTATTTATTAAGTTTTGTGTTTTGATGCAAGAAACCCCAATCTGAGATATTAATCCAGAAAAAGGCCATTGTACGAGCCATCAACATCAACGCTATCAACGTAAATGCAGGAAAACCTTTAGTTCTGACCTTTACACAAAAACTAAGGCTGAGGACCAGTAATTACGAAATGCCAATACTGGAGGAAACTTTCAGTATAAAAGACGGCGATAAACTTTTCTACTTCGGCGTGTGAGAAACATATTAATAGAAGCAGATCATGAGTCGTTCCAACTGGTTAGTTATTAACAGCGCTCCAATATACACCATTACCAACATAAACCCTTACCATTACTCTCCAATATACACCATTACCATTACTCTCCAATGCACACCATTAACATTACTCTCCAATATACACCATTACCATTACTCTCCAATATACACCATTACCAACATAAACCCTTACCATTACTCTCCAATATACACCATTACCATTACTCTCCAATGCACACCATTACCATTACTCTCCAATGCACACCATTACCATTACTCTCCAATATACACCACTACCATTACTCTCCAATATACACCATTACCATTACTCTCCAATGCACACCATTACCATTAATCTCCAATATACACCATTACCGGTACTCTCCAATATACACCATTACCGGTACTCTCCAATACACACCCTTACCATTACTCTCCGATATACACCATTACCATTACTCTCCAATATACACCATTACCATTACTCTCCAATATACACCTTTACCATTACTCTCCAATATACACCATTACCATTACTCTCCAATATACACCATTACCATTACTCTCCAATATACACCATTACCAGTACTCTCCAATATATACCATTACAATTACACTCCAATATAGACCCTTACCATTACTCCCCAACATACACTCTTACCATTACTCTCCAATATACACCCTTACCATTACTCTCCAATATAAATCATTATCATTACTCTCTAATACACACCATTACCAGTACTCTCCAATATATGCCATTACAATTACACTCTAATATAAACCCTTACCATTACTCTCCAAAATACACCTTTACCATTACTCTCCAATATACACCATTACCATTACTGTCCAATGTACACCCTTATGATTACTCTCCAATATACACCATTACCATTACTCTCCAATATACACCATTACTCTCCAATATACACCATTACCAGTACTCTCCAATGCACACCATTACCATTAGTCTCCAATATACACCATTACCATTACTCTCCAATATACACTACTGCCATTACTCTACAATATACACCCTTACAATTACACTCCAATATACACCCTTACCATTACTCTCCAATATACACCATTACCATTACTCTCCAATATACACCATTACCATTACTCTCCAATATACACCATTAGCATTACTCTCCAATATACACCATTACCATTACTCTCCAATGCACACCATTACCATTAATCTCCAATATACACCATTACCGGTACTCTCCAATATACACCATTACCGGTACTCTCCAATACACACCCTTACCATTACTCTCCGATATACACCATTACCATTACTCTCCAATATACACCATTACCATTACTCTCCAATATACACCTTTACCATTACTCTCCAATATACACCATTACCATTACTCTCCAATATACACCATTACCATTACTCTCCAATATACACCATTACCAGTACTCTCCAATATATACCATTACAATTACACTCCAATATAGACCCTTACCATTACTCTCCAACATACACTCTTACCATTACTCTCCAATATACACCCTTACCATTACTCTCCAATATAAATCATTATCATTACTCTCTAATAAACACCATTACCAGTACTCTCCAATATATACCATTACAATTACACTCTAATATAAACCCTTACCATTACTCTCCAAAATACACCCTTACCATTACTCTCCAATATACACCATTACCATTACTCTCCAATGTACACCCTTATGATTACTCTCCAATATACACCATTACCATTACTCTCCAATATACACCATTACTCTCCAATATACACCATTACCAGTACTCTCCAATGCACACCATTACCATTAGTCTCCAATATACACCATTACCATTACTCTCCAATATACACTACTGCCATTACTCTCCAATATACACCCTTACAATTACACTCCAATATACACCCTTACCATTACTCTCCAATATACACCATTACCATTACTCTCCAATGTACACCATTACCATTACTCTCCAATATACACCATTACCATTACTCTCCAATGCACACCATTACCATTAATCTCCAATATACACCATTACCGGTACTCTCCAATATACACCATTACCGGTACTCTCCAATACACACCCTTAAATAAATAAATAAATCTTTATTTTTATATAGCGCTAACATATTCCGCAGCGCTTTACAGTTTGCACACATTTTCATCACTGTCCCGGGTGGGGCTCACAATCTATTACCATTACTCTCCGATATACACAATTACCAGTACTCTCCAATATATACCATTACAATTACACTCCAATATACACCATTACCATTACTCTCCAATATACACCCTTACCATTACTCTCCAATATACACCATTACCATTACTCTCCAATATACACCTTTACCATTACTCTCCAATATACACCATTACCATTACTCTCCAATATACACCATTACCATTACTCTCCAATATACACCATTACCAGTACTCTCCAATATATACCATTACAATTACACTCCAATATAGACCCTTACCATTACTCTCCAACATACACTCTTACCATTACTCTCCAATATACACCCTTACCATTACTCTCCAATATAAATCATTATCATTACTCTCTAATACACACCATTACCAGTACTCTCCAATATATACCATTACAATTACACTCTAATATAAACCCTTACCATTACTCTCCAAAATACACCCTTACCATTACACTCCAATATACACCATTACCATTACTCTCCAATGTACACCCTTATGATTACTCTCCAATATACACCATTACCATTACTCTCCAATATACACCATTACTCTCCAATATACACCATTACCAGTACTCTCCAATGCACACCATTACCATTAGTCTCCAATATACACCATTACCATTACTCTCCAATATACACTACTGCCATTACTCTCCAATATACACCCTTACAATTACACTCCAATATACACCCTTACCATTACTCTCCAATATACACCATTACCATTACTCTCCAATACACACCATTACCATTACTCTCCAATATACACAATTACCAGTACTCTCCAATACATACCATTACAATTACTCTCCAATATACACCATTACCATTACTCTCCAATATACACCTTTACCATTACTCTCCAATATACACCATTACCATTACTCTCCAATATACATTACCAGTACTCTCCAATACACACCATTACCATTACTCTCCAATATACACCATTACCATTACTCTCTAATATACACCCTTACCATTACTCTCCAATATACACCCTTACCTTTACTCTCCAATATAAACCATTACCAGCATTCTCCAATACACACCATTACCATTACTCTCCAATATACACCATTCCCACTAGTCTCCAATATACACCATTACCATTACTCTCCAATATACACACTTACCATTACTTTCCAATATACACCATTACCATTACTCTCCAATATACACCTTTACTCTCCAATTTACACAGTTACCATTACTCTCCAATATACACCATTACCAGTACTCTCCAATATACAGTACACCATTACCATTACTCTCCAATATACACCATTACTCTCCAATATACACCATTACCATTACTACCCGATATACACCATTACCATTACTCTCCAACATACACCATTACCATTACTCTCCAATATACACCATTACTCTCCAATATATACCATTACAATTACACTTCAATATACACCATTACCATTACACTCCAATATACATTACCATTACTCTCCAATATACACAATTACCGTTACCCTCCAATATACACCATCATCATTACTCTCCAATATACACCATTACCATTACTCTCCAATTTACACCGTTACCATTACTCTCCAATACACACCATTACCCTTACTCTCTAATATACAGTACACCATTACCATTACTCTCCAATACACACCATTACTCTCCAATATACACCATTACCATTACTACCCAATATACACCATTACCATTACTCTCCAACATACACCATTACCATTACTTTCCAATATACACCACTACCATTACTCTCCAATATACACCATTACCACTACTCTCCAATATACACCATTACAATTACTCTCCAATATACACCATTACTACTACTCTCCAATATACACCATTACTATTACTCTCCAATATACACCATTACCATTACTCTCCAATATACAACATTACCATTACACTCCAATATACACCATTACCATTATCCTCCAATATACACCATTATATTACTCTCCAATATACACCATTACCATTACTCTCCAATATAGTGTACACCATTACCATTACTCTCCAATATACACCATTACCATTATTCTCCAATATACACCATTACTCTCCAAAATTCACCACTATCATTACTCTCCAATATTCACCACTACCATTACTCTCCAATACACACCATACCATTACTCTACAATATTCACCATTACCATTACTCTCCAATACACACAGTGACCATTACTCTCCAATATATACCATTACAATTACACTCCAATATACACCATTACCATTACACTCCAATATACACCGTTAGCATTACTCTCCAATATACACCATTACCGTTACCCTCCAATATACACCATCATCATTACTCTCCAATTTACACCATTACCATTACTCTCCAATTTACACCGTTACCATTACTCTCCAATACACACCATTACCCTTACTCTCCAATATACAGTACACCATTAACATTACTCTCCAATATACACCATTACCATTACTCTCCAATATACACCATTACCATTACTCTCCAACATACACCATTACCATTACTCTCCAATATACGCCATTACCATTACTCTCCAATATACACCATTACCACTACTCTCCAATATACACCATTACAATTACTCTCCAATATACACCATTACTACTACTCTCCAATATACACCATTACCATTACTCTCCAATATACAACATTACCATTACTCTCCAATATACACCATTACCATTATCCTCCAATATACACCATTACCATTACTCTCCAAAATACACCATTACCATTACTCTCCAATATAGTGTACACCATTACCATTACTCTCCAATATACACCATTACAATTACTCTCCAATATACACCATTACTACTACTCTCCAATATACTCCATTACCATTACTCTCCAATATACACCATTACTACTACTCTCCAATATACACCTTTACCACTACTCTCCAATATACACCATTACAATTACTCTCCAATATACACCATTACTACTACTCTCCAATATACTCCATTACCATTACTCTCCAATATACAACATTACCATTACTCTCCAATATACACCATTACCATTACTCTCCAATATACACCATTACCATTACTCTCCAATATAGTGTACACCATTACCATTACTCTCCAATATACACCATTACCATTACTCTCCAATATTCACCACTACCATTACTCTCCAATATTCACCACTACCATTACTCTCCAATACACACCATACCATTACTCTACAATATTCACCATTACCATTACTCTCCAATACACACAGTGACCATTACTCTCCAATATACACCATTACCATTACTCTCCAATATACACCCTTACCATTACTCTCCAATACACACGATTACCATTACTACCCAATATACACCATTACTATTACTCTCCAATATACACCATTACCATTACTCTACAATATTCACCATTACCATTACTCTTCAATACACATAGTGACCATTACTCTCCAATATACACCTTTACCATTACTATCCAATATACACCCTTACCATTACTCTCCAATATACACCATTACCATTACTCTCCAATTTACACCGTTACCATTACTCTCCAATACACACCATTACCATTACTACCCAATATACACCATTACTATTACTCTCCAATATACACCATTACCATTACTCTACAATATTCACCATTACCATTACTCTCCAATACACACAGTGACCATTACTCTCCAATATACACCTTTACCATTACTATCCAATATACACCCTTACCATTACTCTCCAATATACACCATTACCATTATCCTCCAATATACACCATTACCATTACTCTCCAAAATACACCATTACCATTACTCTCCAATATAGTGTACACCATTACCATTACTCTCCAATATACACCATTACAATTACTCTCCAATATACACCATTACTACTACTCTCCAATATACTCCATTACCATTACTCTCCAATATACACCATTACTACTACTCTCCAATATACACCATTACCACTACTCTCCAATATACACCATTACAATTACTCTCCAATATACACCATTACTACTACTCTCCAATATACTCCATTACCATTACTCTCCAATATACAACATTACCATTACTCTCCAATATACACCATTACCATTACTCTCCAATATACACCATTACCATTACTCTCCAATATAGTGTACACCATTACCATTACTCTCCAATATACACCATTACCATTACTCTCCAATATTCACCACTACCATTACTCTCCAATATTCACCACTACCATTACTCTCCAATACACACCATACCATTACTCTACAATATTCACCATTACCATTACTCTCCAATACACACAGTGACCATTACTCTCCAATATACACCATTACCATTACTCTCCAATATACACCCTTACCATTACTCTCCAATACACACGATTACCATTACTACCCAATATACACCATTACTATTACTCTCCAATATACACCATTACCATTACTCTACAATATTCACCATTACCATTACTCTTCAATACACATAGTGACCATTACTCTCCAATATACACCTTTACCATTACTATCCAATATACACCCTTACCATTACTCTCCAATATACACCATTACCATTACTCTCCAATTTACACCGTTACCATTACTCTCCAATACACACCATTACCATTACTACCCAATATACACCATTACTATTACTCTCCAATATACACCATTACCATTACTCTACAATATTCACCATTACCATTACTCTCCAATACACACAGTGACCATTACTCTCCAATATACACCTTTACCATTACTATCCAATATACACCCTTACCATTACTCTCCAATATACACCATTACCATTACTCTCCAATATTCACCACTACCATTACTCTCCAATATTCACCACTACCATTACTCTCCAATACACACCATACCATTACTCTACAATATTCACCATTACCATTACTCTCCAATACACACAGTGACCATTACTCTCCAATATACACCATTACCATTACTCTCCAATATACACCCTTACCATTACTCTCCAATACACACCATTACCATTACTACCCAATATACACCATTACTATTACTCTCCAATATACACCATTACCATTACTCTACAATATTCACCATTACCATTACTCTTCAATACACATAGTGACCATTACTCTCCAATATACACCTTTACCATTACTATCCAATATACACCCTTACCATTACTCTCCAATATACACCATTACCATTACTCTCCAATTTACACCGTTACCATTACTCTCCAATACACACCATTACCATTACTACCCAATATACACCATTACTATTACTCTCCAATATACACCATTACCATTACTCTACAATATTCACCATTACCATTACTCTCCAATACACACAGTGACCATTACTCTCCAATATACACCTTTACCATTACTATCCAATATACACCCTTACCATTACTCTCCAATATACACCATTACCATTACTCTCCAATTTACACCGTTACCATTACTCTCCAATATACACCATTACTATTACTCTCCAATATACACCATTACCATTACTCTCCAATATACACCCTTACCATTACTCTCCAATATACACCATTACTATTACTCTCCAATACACACAGTGACCATTACTCTCCAATATACACCATTACTATTACTCTCCAATATACACCCTTACCATTACTCTCCAATATACACCCTTACCATTACTCTCCAATATACACCATTACTATTACTCTCCAATACACACAGTGACCATTACTCTCCAATTTACACCGTTACCATTACTCTCCAATATACACCATTACTATTACTCTCCAATATACACCATTACTATTACTCTCCAATATACACCATTACCATTACTCTCCAATATACACCATTACCATTACTCTCCAATTTACACCGTTACCATTACTCTCCAATATACACCATTACTATTACTCTCCAATATACACCATTACCATTACTCTCCAATATACACCCTTACCATTACTCTCCAATATACACCATTACCATTACTCTCCAATATACACTCTTACCATTACTCTCCAATATACACCCTTACCATTACTCTCCAATATAAATCATTACCATTACTCTCCAATATACACCATTACCAGTTCTCTCCAATATACACCATTACCAGTACTCTCCAATATACACCATTACTACTACTCTCCAATATACACCATTACTATTACTCTCCAATATACACCATTACCATTACTCTCCAATATACACCATTACCAGTACTCTCCAATATATACCATTACAATTACACTCCAATATAGACCCTTACTATTACTCTCCAATATACACCCTTACCATTACTCTCCAATATAAATCATTACCATTACTCTCCAATACACACCATTACCAGTACTCTCCAATATACACCATTACCATTACTACCCAATATACACCATTGCTATTACTCTCCAATATACACCATTACTATTACTCTCCAATATACACCATTACCATTACTCTCCAATTTACACCGTTACCATTACTCTCCAATATACACCATTACTATTACTCTCCAATATACACCATTACCATTACTCTCCAATATACACCCTTACCATTACTCTCCAATATACACCATTACCATTACTCTCCAATATACACTCTTACCATTACTCTCCAATATACACCCTTACCATTACTCTCCAATATAAATCATTACCATTACTCTCCAATATACACCATTACCAGTACTCTCCAATATACACCATTACCAGTACTCTCCAATATACACCATTACTACTACTCTCCAATATACACCATTACTATTACTCTCCAATATACACCATTACCATTACTCTCCAATATACACCATTACCAGTACTCTCCAATATATACCATTACAATTACACTCCAATATAGACCCTTACTATTACTCTCCAATATACACCCTTACCATTACTCTCCAATATAAATCATTACCATTACTCTCCAATACACACCATTACCAGTACTCTCCAATATACACCATTACCATTACTACCCAATATACACCATTACTATTACTCTCCAATATACACCATTACTATTACTCTCCAATATACACCATTACTGCATCATTTTCATCATAGTATCCTGCTATGTAACTAAGGAAAAAGGAACCTAAAAGTAATCAAGTAATATAATACAATGCTTCACTGACAATAGGATCCCATTGTTAGAGGAAAGGGGCAGACGCAGGAGCTCTGGAGGGCCGGGGTCTTACAATTATGCTTTATGGCAGAGATGTGTATGATGTAACATTGTTAGCAGTGAGGATGTGTGAGGGGTGTAGGACGCCGCTCTGCGCCCTCCCCTCACAATCTCTCTAAGGTTATTCTATGGTTGCATAGGAGGTGCATGTTTGGGCTTTGTTTCTCAAGGGTCCTGCACTGCAGATTGTCATTATTAGGCTCATGATGATTATTTAATGATAATTCAGATATTTATATACGGACCAATGATGTAACCTAATCGTCCTCCGCCCCTCCCTCATTAATCACTACCTCAGTGCCATGCTATTGTCTATTCGATGCTACTGCCTATTCATTTTGGATGGTAAAATATGTGACTGGGAGAAGAATTACCATAGTGTGATATCACTTGTACTGTGCCAGGGAGGGAGCGAGGGAAGGCAAAAAGGGAGTTTCAGAAAATGTCCATAAAATACTTATTCTTAGAAGATTACAACCCTAAATCCATGGGCTAAAATGCAGAGCTATTGGTCATTATTAATAGATAGATAGATAGATAATAGATAATAGATAGATAGATAGATAATAGATAGATATATGATAGATATATAGATGATAGATAGATAGATCATCTGTAATATATAGATAGATATAAGATAGATAGATAGATAGATAGATAATCTATAATATATAGATAATAGATAGATAGATAGATCGATAGATAATAGATACTTAGATAAGTTCTATATAGATAATACATGTATATGTATTTTGCTAGTATAAAGCCAGAATATATGTCATTCTGACCTACTTTTCCATTATATTCAAAATATCATTTAACTCTAATTCCTAGAAATAATTCTCAGCCCTCCAGACTCCAGAGATCAGGCTCTCTGTGCACAGAATATAAATCTGCTTTTCCAGTATGTCTTCCCAGGAGAACCTGCATCAACTTCCATATGAATGTAAAACTGCACCCCCCTCCCCCGATAGCCGGCACACCTGCAGCGATAACACGGACACATCCAGTCCAGGTGTCTGAAGCTATGTTCACCATCACCCAGACATCTGGACCAGCACTGGCCTGACCTAGGTGAGAGGTAAGGAGGAGACATTCTCCACCTAAGTGACACCATTGCTATTTGTTGCATGGTCCTCATGCGGATTAGCCCCCCACTCATTCTCCCGGTGACCCCTTAATAAGTGGCTGTTCTTCTCTTTGGTTAGAGCTCATCAGTTCTCATTAGACTGGGGATGATGACAGTCTGCATCTGAATGAATGAAGCCACAGCAGAGTACAGTAACCACACAGTTGTAACAGCAGCACAATAAGGGGCACCAAACAGTACATGGGTCTGTGCACAAATCCCATATAGAATGGCAGCAGGTGCCCTCAGACTCTACTATGTCCTTATGCGATGGTGGCTCTCTACCTTTTGGACCAGGTAATATCCCACAGAGCCCAATCCAGCTGGTAATGTTAAGCATTGGAAACCCTGCGGACTGAGAAAGCAGCGAGGAATCCTTAATACAATGCCTCCTTAACTCCTTCCTACCCACAGGGAGCACAGCTCCATCCCTATATTTTGCTTCCCCTTCCTGCTGCAGTCAGGAATAAGGCTTTTGGAACAATAGAAGAATTCTTCTGCTTTATTTGGAGGGTCATCACTCAGCTTGATGTCACTTGTATGGAGATAATCATGCAAGTAGCTAGATATTAGGTATAACCATAGTGGATGGCTATCCAGGGAAGGATGAGGTTAATAGAGATTGCACATACGCAGACTATCTCCCTATATCGCTGTATACTATGCGCCAACATATTGTGCCATCATGCGCTCCACACCTGTACTGTATGTGCAGAACGCTGTAGGGACCGCACAGTAATAATAATGCACAGTGATAGTAATCACCACATATATACATATATACATATATCCCTTACATCACCTTCTTAGTGCTCCCTTTACACCTCCATACTGTAGATTGTGATGCCACCCAATAACATTAATGACCACATTTTGCACGCCGATCCCTATCCTACTGCAAAGTGCTTACCCCACACATATGCAGCATCTCCATCTAATCCACAGAAACTTTGCAGCATAAGATGTCTTGCCTGACCACATTAAGATAATGGTCAACCATCATCAGCAAGGAGAAATTAACCCTACATTACCCAGGCAAAGTCAACAAGGCACTCACTCATTCATTGCTGCACTATCATCAAGATCTGGAGTATTTTTTTTTTTTTTTGGGGGGGACATTGGGTTAAAAGCTAGCATTGGGCAGGTGACAAAATAAAAGGGACTCACCATTTCCTCCCCTCAAGGAAGCAGGTGACCTGTAGATTGCAATAGGTGCTGATACATGCTTTCCTCCATGGAAATGGTGAATGTGATGAGATCCTAGATTGGATGCACCCCAGGTCACCCCAAGGACCCCGCTGAGGGTAAGAGGCAGTATCCACATGGCCAAGCGGAGGCTGGCGCTACCAGGGCCAGGGTCAGAGCTGGAGTTCCAGGGCAGCCACTGCTGCTGCTGCATGGAGCAGTCAAGCAGAGAGCAGCCTTCCAGATGCAGCTCTGCACAAACTTTTCCCCCAACACTCCAACCAAGGCTTGAAAAAAAATTCACAGCTCCATCCTAAGACGCAATCGTCTCCCCTTTTTCAATTTTGCACTCCTTAGAAATTTTTTTAAAAATTTCACCCTTTTTTCTTCTATTTCATTCTTTTCCCCAGTTTTCTGGTCCAATGACACCAATCCCCAGCCAAACACATAGTCACAATCTGAAGACGGATCTTCTCTTCTTCACTCGCGATCCTCTTCGGATCAGAAGAGGTGACAAGTTGAGGAACAGGTTTTTTTTTGAGGTTTTTTTTTTTGCAATTAATGATCCATAGTTTGCAAAACTAGCAGCCTAAAAGGGATTTCCTCTAGGTGAACTGGATGAATCGCAGCCATAATAATCCACAGGGTGAAATCCAGTTAGAATACTGAAGAAGAAGAAGATGAAGAAGATGAAGAAGAAGAAAGCCACTTCCTACAGCTGAGGGATAAAAATTGATGTGCTCTCCTAGGGTTCTGCATCTAGTGGATGGACTCGCAGAGCAGGAACCACAGCAACTCAATAATCAGCCTCCCCCCCCAAGCAATCTGAGTGCTCTGACTATTAACAGTAACACCAGAGCATGTATCCAGAGGATAGTGCAGCCTTAGGAAGGAATCAGGGAGAAGAATAAGCTTCCGATCTGAAGCCTATGCAAATCTGCAGTCTCCAAACAGCAAATCACTGAGGCTTGGATGCAGTGCAGAGGAAGAGCCTATGTGAAAGAGGGAGGCAGAAGAATGGAGTGGGAACGAAAAAAAAAAAGAAAAAAAAACCTCTCTGATTCCCTTTCCTATTATTATACACCTAGATCTGCAAAGCATGTGCTGCTCAGTTTTCATTTTTTTTCTTTTTTCAAGAAAGCTTCAAAAGAGACAGCACTCTCATCTCTGATCTCTGCAGCAGATAAGACTTAGCATGTCCCCATTCCAGGCTATAGATCAAATGTTCCAACATCTTGGTCAGAAAAAAAAGAAAGAAAACTTATATACATCTTAACCCTTTGCATGCAGCAGAGAGCCCCCTCTCCTCCTAGACACACCATGGCAGAATTAATGGATGTGCTCTTGCGCCACCTTGTGCTCTAAGGGTTACATGTCACGGCTGCTGTTTAGACGCCTTCAAGAAGTTCTTTCTGGAGAGGAGGAGGAGAAGGAAGGAGGGCTGGAGCTTATTGCCTCTGACACCCTTCTGCTATCTTGGAGGGGCTTTGCTTGCTGTAAAGTGGAGAGATTAGCCTCCCTGTATGGGCTGTGAGCAGTGAGCGCAGGGACTCAAATAAGGCAAAATTGGAGGCAGGTTTATTTTTTGTTCTATGTTTAATGAGGCTTTTCTTTTGTTTAAGTGGAAGTGGATTGTAATTAGGATTTTAAACACTTTTATTTATTTTTTTAACACGTTACCGGAGGCACTGGAGTCGCAGTGTGAAGACGGGGTAAATTGGGCACAAGGGGTTAAACCCTCTACATTGTGCGCCATTGCTCAGACCAGGGGGTGCAGGGTCCGAGACCCCCCCTCATTACCGATATTGTCATTATTAATGAGAGCTGATGATTAGATCATTTTGCTAAACACTGAGAAGAATGATGTCCTGCCCTTAGCAATACTGGCATTTGCCTGATTAATGCCCGGTAGTGGGAAACTATAGCAGACCCTGATTATTATGTCGAAACATGGACTGTGGCGGTGAGCTGGTTAAACACCTGGTTATAGTCGCAGAAAAGCCGCGGCAGCGGCGCGGAAATAGTTATTAATAATTCCCTATAATTAGCATTACTACAGAGTCGCTGTCATTACAGCGGTGCTGAACGAGGCACAGAGAGGCTGCACACAGCAGCGGTGCTGAACTGGTTAAACTTTATTATTATTAATCATATTAGTACAACTACAGAGTCTCTGTACACAGCAGCGGTGCTGAACTGGTTAAACATTAATAATATTATTATTGCTTCCACTACTACACCTGTCTATAGCTGATGTGCTGAACTGATTATCTGTATTATTATCTTTACTATGATGATGATTATTATTATTACAACTACTACTAATACTACTATTACGACTAGAAATACTCATAGTAATAATATTAGTAATACCACTAATACTACTAGTACGACTACTTCTAATAGTACTGCTATTACTACTACTAGTACAACTACTATTACTACTACTTCTACTAATACTACTATCAATAGTTCGACTACTTCTAATCTACTATTACTACTAGTTTTACTAATACTACTATTACTTCTACTACTAGTATTACTACTTATCCTATTACTCCTACTAGTATTACTAATACTACTATTACTACTACTCGCACTACTACTTCTATTAATACTGCTATTACTACTAGTATTACTTCTTCTACTATTACTACTACTACCAATTCTACTAATATTATTGCTACTATGTCATGTCTATTAATACTACTATTACTACTACCAGTACTACGACAGAATCACGGTTCACAGCAGTGGTGCAGAACAGGTTAACTTTTTACTTTTTTATTGTTTACTTCTTAAAATAATCTTCTCATTATTCTTATGATTATTATTACTACTACTGCTAAAGCTTCACTTTCTATAGCTGTGGTGTTGAACTGGTTAAACTGTATTATTATAATATTTATTATGATGACTAATACTACTACTAGTAGTTAGCGATGAGTGGACCTGTGGAAGTTCGGGTTCTGGTGCCCAACCCAAACTTTAGTCCAAAGTTCAGTTCGGGTACCAGAACGTTACCTAAACTTGATCCACAACCCAAACCCCACAGAAATGTATGGGGACCCGAACATTGGAGCTGGAAAAAAATTCTGTCTCTTTCTGCTACGGACTTCCAGGATAAGTCCGTGTTCTTCATTTATCACTGGACACTAACTGTCCGGTATGAACCTTGAACTTTTAAGTTCGGGTTCGCTCATCTCTGCGAGTAGTACTACTACAGAGTCGCTGTTCACAGCAGTGGTGCACAACTGATTAACCTTTTATTTATCTTTTTTTACTGTGTTTTTTCATATTATTGATATTATTATTACTACTCTTAAAGTGGTGCCGACCTGGTCAAACGTTATCATAATGTTTGTTTGCGTGGGTTTCCTCCGGGTTCTCCGGTTTCCTCCTACATTCCAAAGACATACTGATGGGGAATGTAGATTGCGAGCCCCAATGGGGACAGTGTTCATGATGTCTGTAAAATGCTGCGGAATAAGATAGCGCTAAATAAGCAAAACATCATAAATAAATAAATAAATTCTTATTATTACTGCAGAGTCGCTGTTCACAGCAGGGGTGCTGAACCGATGAGACTTTTTTATGATTATTACCATTATTATTTTTACTGTTAATACTTCTACAGACTCACTGTGGTGCTGAACTAGTTAAGTATCTAGTGGTATAAGCACAGGGTGGCGGTCTATAGCAGTGAGAGTACAGCAGAGTCGCTGTCCATAGGAGCGGTGCTGAACTGGTTAAGCGCCTGATATCATTTTTATTAATGCTTATTCCCTACACATTTCACAAGAAATTTCTGCACGGACCGATCGCTTCCAATGTCTTTTCTTGTAGTAACTGATCCATAAATTCTCCTTCTCACCATGAAGACAATTCATAAATGCAGATGGGCGACATCATGAATCTGACATTTACATACAGCATCCTCATCCTCTCTATGTATGATTAACTCATTCATTCCTGCTGTAAATTGTGCAGGTAGAATGGTTATTTCCCAGGAAAAATCCCTAGGAATCATCTGTTAATGGTGACAGCTTATGCTGTGACATGTAGACCCTGCTGGTGCTTTTCAGGTACTGCAAGCAATGACAACGCTAAAGTGTCCAAGGAATATGAGACGAGTTTTTACAATGATTCTCGGATCAAAACTATTCACTGCGGATGTCACACCTCGAAAATCAATTCTCCAATCTTCTAAAGATAAACAAATATTGAAAAAAAAAAATGTTCTTTGCATTGATTCCCCAGGCAGCCTGCAGTTTGGTTCTCTGTAAACCTTTCAGATTGGTGAATTGGCTCTTTTATCTTTTTTTCTATATGGGTGAATATTGAAAATTTTCTTTTACAGGATTCCTGATTCTTAGCAAACCTCAGATCTCGTTAATCAATTGAGAGTGTTCTCATTCAGTGGGTGACGGCAGCAAGTAATGAATCCATTATCAGATTAAAGGGAATTTGTCATAAGGTTTTTGCTATCTCATCTGAGAGCGGCATAAGGTAGGCACAGAGACCCTGATTGCAACGGTATATCATTTAGTTTACTGGGTGCAGCAGATCTGACACAATCAGAGTTTTTAGATTTAGCAATGCAGCAGAGCTGAGAAAGCTAACCCCGCCCACACCAGGCTCTGTATGTATACAGTCTATTGTGAGCTGCTTATCACAGGAGGGGGCGGAGTTAGACTAGCCTGCATTCACTGCTGTAGCTGATGCAGTCCAAACAATGATAATCACAAGATGATAAAACCTTCAAAATAAGTAAACAACAGCACACAGCCGGACATGGGACACATCATTGAGTTCAGCGTTTTTACCCCTACCTCATGCTGTTCTCAGATTACATAGCAAAAAACTGCTGACATTCCCTTTAAGGAATCTAGTTCTAAGAATTTGAAGCTTTTTAAAGCAGCATCTAGCTACCGGGGGTGCAGAGGCAGCAATAAGACACGTTAAAAGCTTCTAGTACATGGTCAGTGGGGTCTGGGAATCTCAAGATTTGCTTTTATTTCATGTATAAATCTAGTTGCACTCTTAGCCAGTTCTTCCGCCTGTTTCATACTCACTTTTATGAGTGGCTACTAAAGAAAACATCTATTTCCTGAAAAATACAATCATATTACAGCACGCAGGTTTTCTTAAATTACCTCAATGGGGGACATCCTCTCCGATATCCTCCTTACAAATTGAAGATGTTTCACAGCCACTTCAGCCATGATGAAACCTCCTTTATTAGGAAAGGTTATCATTGTTTAGTGTCTATCATGGCTGAGTCTACTCTAAACCGTCGTTTGCTTCCACGGCGCGGCTTTCTACGTGCGATAACATAACTGTATACATAAAACATGGCAAAATGAAGCAGTAATGATGTGTACAATCACATTTTCTTCATGCAAAAACATATATTAACAATGTGGGCAGAAAATCATTGCGGGAAGATTGATCTAAGCTACAGTATCAATAAAATTTATGAAGCATATCATTACTGTATATATAAGACTGACAAAGTCCATAGACCCAAAACAAAATGGATAGGCTAATTCTAGCTTAAATGAGCATTGGTCTATGCATGGTGATGGGGCTAGTGGAGCCAGCAATGTGTAAGTCTGCCTTTGTTTGACAGGCTCATTACTATCTGTCTTTACATAGCGTAAGTGTGCAATCAATTCCCCAACATCCTAATTAGCTGAAGGCCCAAGTATTGAACAAGGGGTAGGTCACATTGGTCCAAATACTGTATAAACTGGGGCGATTATTTCTATTTGGTCATTATAAAATATGTATGGGATCGCAATTAATAGGATGCCGCAAGTAACTACCCAATGGAAACCTGTAATTTCCTATTGACTGATGATACTCTTCGTGGCTAGAATGGCCACCAGGTACTTGGCAAGAACATGGCACTCAACTGATACAGATACAGTACATTTCCATGACTTGCTAACAGTTCGAGATGATCGAAGCTTTTGAAATTTGAATTCTTCAGGTTTGGCAATTTTTTTCCCCAAAAGTCAATTTGGGGCAAATAAATTCATCATGAATTGCAGGAAGTCCAATGGTTCTGAAAATGTATGGCTAAGAGCAGAGTCACACTGGCGAATTTTTCATCCGAGAATCGGATCGTAAAACTCGCACTGGCTGTCTGCTCTCCTGACTTGAGCTTGACAGCTGCATAGTAATCCATCATGCTGTCATTCTCAGGTCAGGAGAGGTGCCGGCCAGTCCGTGCTATGCGATGCGATTATCGCAGGAGAAATTGGCAGTGTGACTCCAGCCTAATACTCTAGAGTCTACTCATAGTGCATGCTACTTGCTTTAATGTGTTTAAAGGGAATATCCAAGAATATATACATTTTTTTATTGTGGATCTAAAATACTAGAAATTACCTCCTTGCTCTGCCCGGTGGCGATCTCCGCTGGCTCAGAGAAGTCACTGACCACTCTTTCCGGTGAATCTGCAGCTTCCGCTGACGTCACGCCAAAAGAGCAGAGGCTTCTCTTACATTTTGCTCTGTTGACGAGGCGTGACTGTGGACGTCATGCTGATTGACAGTCGGTTCTCTATTGCATAACTTCGGGAATATGTTTGTCAATCAGCATGACATTGAGAGTCACATTCCATCAAAAGAGCAGCCTGAAAAATAAGAGCTCTGTTGACGTTGAGTAGTTGAATCACTGGAAGGAGTGGTCAAAGAGAACTAGTTAGAACTAGTTCTAGAATTAGAACTTGATAGAACTAGTTAGCAACTACCTGGCTGCTTTTTTGTTCATAGTAAAAAAAAATAATTTAATTGGCCTCAGAAATTTGGAAGATGAGAGAGAAAGAGTTAGAGACTTCCAATGCATGTCAAGCTGGTCAGACAGTGACACTAGGGATGGGCGAATCTACTCGTTAGGACTCGTTACTCTGCGAGTAGTAGGGGACTCGCAGGAGTCGGTACTCTGCGAGTTTCCAAGCGATTACTCGCACAGTAACGAGTCCAATGCAAATGAATGGCAATCCTAGTTTTTGCAGAGTTTCTTAGCGATTTTGTGTCAGCAGCTGGACACAAAATCGCTAAGAAACTAGGATTGCTTGTATTAAACTGTGAAAAAACTAGCTAGGAGTTCTCTCTCTCTGTTTTGCAGTGATTCCTGTGCTGGGGGATTCCTGTGCTGGGGAGGAGGAGAATGGGGATGCGAATTTTGCAGCGATTCCTGTGCTGGAGGGGAGAGAGAGAGAGAACTCCTAGCTAGTTTTGTGTGTCCTAGCTGGAGACAAAATCGCTAAGAAACTAGGATTGCTTGTATTAAACTGTGAAAAAACTAGCTAGGAGTTCGTTCTCTCTCTCTCTCTCTCTCTCTCTCTCTCCTCGCATCCCCATTCTCCTCCTCCCCAGCACAGGAATCGCTGCAAAACAGAGAGAGAGAACTCCTAGCTAGTTTTTTAACAGTTTAATACAAGCAATCCTAGTTTCTTAGCGATTTTGTGTCCAGCTGCTGACACAAAATCGCTAAGAAACTCTGCAAAAAAAAAAATCTGCATCCCCATTCTCCTCCTCCCAAGCACAGGAATCGCTGCAAAACTCGCATCCCCATTCATTAACATTGGACTCGCTAGACTTGCAACGAATAGCGAGTTTCCAAGTCGGACTCGTTACAGCCTAGCGATTCCGAATATTTCAGGATTCGCCCATCCCTAAGTGACACATGTGGAAAGGTCAAGGTGGAAAAAAATGGGGAGCAAGTGTGATTAAAATTATGAATTAATGGGGCAATGAGAGGGGTAGGATGGTTATTATTATCAATAACTAGTGTTGAGCATTCCGATACCGCAAGTATCGGGTATCGGCCGATACTTGCTGTATCGGAATTCCGATACCGACTTCCGATATTTTTTCAATATCAGAAGTCGGCATCGGAATCGGAAGTTCAAAGTTGATTGACAGCCTGACGTCATCATGATGCGCGGTGTGTGCGCATCATGATGCGCCGTCATTTCGGGCCTTCCGGGGGTCTCTGCCGGCCTGCCGGGGGGCTGTGCCGGCCTGCCGGGGGGCTGTGTGGACTGCCCGGGGTCTGTACCGGCCTGCCGGGGGGCTGTGCCGGCCTGCCGGTGGTCTGTGCACCCTGTGGGGGTCTGTACCGGCCTGCCGGGGGGCTGTGCCGGCCTGCCGGTGGTCTGTGCACCCTGTGGGGGGCTGTGCCGGCCTGCCGGGGGCTGTGCCGGCCTGCCGGGGGGCTGTGCTGATGTCCGGGGGTCTGTGCAAGCATCGTCCGATGGGACTACAAGTCCCATCTGGCGATGCCTGCTACCATGACAGTGATTGACACATTAGCCAATGATGGGACAGTAGTAGTCCCATCATCCGGCTAATGTGTTAAATGTTAAAAAAAAAAAAAAAAAAAACTACATACATACTGCATGCATGCTACATACATACTACATGCTACATACATACTACATACATACTACATACATACTACATACATACTACATACATAACACATATATACTACATACATACTACATACATACTACATACATACTATATACATACTACATATATACTACATGCATGTTACATACATACATATATGATAATGCCCAGTATCAGAGAACGAGACAAGGCGGTGACCATGGTCCAAAAACGCCTTGTGCATGGATTACCACTCCATATGCTAATCTTAAAAAGGAGAAAACGGAGTAACGGATACAAAATATATGCAAAAGTATAAATTTTATTAATACTCACATCAAGTGCTGACAAGTATACAAGTTGACTAAAATAGGGGGGATAAGCCCCAATGATACAACAATCAGGACAGACAAGGACAGGGTAAATAAAATGATACCAGTGCTCGAAATCTACATGGCACAACGTTCAGTCAGCCCATGGGCATTGCACATAACAGACATGTGTCTAATGGTAAAAGATAGTCAAATATGGCATACTCAATTAAATGTGTATTGTACATAGTTGTACATGTCTAGAGCGCAAAAAAAAAAAAAAAAAAAAAAAAAAACATCCAGAGGGGTCAATGTGCAAGTCCAATGGACACTGAACATAAATGAATCAATGACATGTGGAAGGATTCTTACATAGTAAATAACATATGTATCAGCATATCAAAACTGCGCAATTGTGCCAGAGAGAACCCGGGAGACGACCCGCCCAGCGGTCCAAATGACCGAAGTGTGGAAACAAGTAAAGGCAGGCTGCTTACCGGGGAGCAGAGGAGGTGAAGGCCCATGCAACGACACCCGACGTACGTTTCGCGCCCGCCACAGGCGCTTTATCAAGGAATTTCCCACACAGCAATGGCATAAAGTGAGACTAGGGACTTTTTTTTTTTTTAAGTGGTGGAGGAATACAGTGCGGAAGGATACCTACCTTCGTCATTGGATTCCTGCAGCCCGTAGAGAACGGCAGCAACAGCTGATGCTGCAGTTCTCTACCCAAGATCGTCGTGGGACACACTCGTGGACTGCTTCGGATCGTGGGTGAGTATTTTTGTGGTTTGTTATGTTAATATTTATTCCGTAAAATACAATGGCTTCGGGGAACAATGTGACAAGTATTGGTAAGTATGTTACTCTATGTTATATGTACTGTATGTCTATGTATGTATTGTATGAATGTATTGTATGTAGTATGTATGTAGTATATATGTGGTATGTATGTAGCATGTAGTATGTATGTAGTATGTATGTAGCATGCATGTAGCATGCAGTATGTATGTAGCATGCATGTAGTATATATGTAGTATGTATGTAGCATGTAGTATGTATGTAGCATGCATGTAGTATATATGTAGTATGTATGTAGCATATATGTAGTATGTATGTAGCATGTAGTATGTATGTAGCATGCATGTAGTATATATGTAGTATGTATGTAGTATATATGTAGCATGTAGTATGTATGTAGCATGCATGTAGTATATATGTAGTATGTATGTAGCATGTAGTATGTATGTAGCATGCATGTAGTATGTATGTAGTATGTATGTAGTATATATGTAGTATGTATGTAGCATGCATGTAGTATATATGTAGTATGTATGTAGCATGTAGTATGTATGTAGCATGCATGTAGTATGTATGTAGTATGTATGTAGTATGTATGTAGTATATATGTAGTATGTATGTAGCATGTAGTATGTATGTAGCATGCATGTAGTATGTATGTAGTATGTAGTATGTATGTAGTATGTATGTAGCATGTAGTATGTATGTAGCATGCATGTAGTATGTATGTAGTATTTTTTTTTTTTTTTTTTTTTTTTAACATTTAACACATTAGCCGGATGATGGGACTACTACTGTCCCATCATTGGCTAATGTGTCAATCACTGTCATGGTACCAGGCATCGCCAGATGGGACTTGTAGTCCCATCGGACGATGCTTGCACAGACCCCCGGACATCAGCACAGCCCCCCGGCAGGCCGGCACAGCCCCCCGGCAGGCCGGCACAGCCCCCCACAGGGTGCACAGACCACCAGCAGGCCGGCACAGCCCCCCGGCAGGCCGGCACAGCCCACCGGAGCCTGCACAGCCCCCCTGGCAGGCCGGCACAGCCCCCCGGCAGGCCGGCACAGACCACCGAAGCCTGCACAGACCCCCTGGCAGGCCGGCACAGCCCCCCGAAAGGCCCGTACAGACCCCAGAGAGGCTGTACAAGGGAAAAACAGGATTTTTCTTATTCCGATACCGGAAGTCCCATAGACTTGAATGGGACTTCCGGTATCGGAATCGGCGATACCGATACTTTTTTTTAAGATCGGCCGATCCATTCCGATCCGATACTTTGAAGTATCGGACGGTATCGCTCAACTCTATCAATAACCCCAAATCATTACTTTTCATTGAATATATACCTTTGTTTATCCTACTTAGGATCACTCCTTTATAATGATGGCAGATGATGCAGAATCTAAGAGACAAAGAAAGAGAGACTGACAGCGAGGGAAGCGATGCATCCATATTTCAGTAAGTGTTGCTGCCAGACAGATTACATCCATTACAGATCTGAGGTGTCATGGTATCATAGTCTCTCCTGGTTGGTGGCGCTCTATAACATATGATAGTTTCATATTTTGGGGAATGTTGACGTCTGTTTTTTTATCGATTCGCACAAATGTTATCATTCGGTTTTCGAATTTGCCGGGATCGGGATTTAAAAAAAATTCAATACAAGTTCAATTCTCATGGAAACAATTCCACTATTTTTGCTAGCAAACACTCAACAGGCTACAACACTCATCAGACCAATGGGATGTATAGACACATAGAACATAAGAATCTCCCAACAAATAACACTATTTTCTGTTTTGTTTTCTTTTTTCAAAGCAGGTTTTCTTTACAATGTTTAACAAAAATCTGAAATGCTGCAATTTAGGTCCCACTAAGTATCCCAAACCCATCTCTGACCTCAGTTTATTGGTATATCTATGCTTTGAGAAACTTAAGAAACTTAAGTAACTTAAGAAAGATTGGTTGCTAAGCAAGTGCTTATTGGAAACCCAACTGAGAAGACGGTTGATGTTCCAGATGTCGTACAAGACTCTTCTCAATATAATGTTGGATGTTTAGACAGCAGAAAATAGCTTAGCCGAGGACAAGGCTGCCACTTCACCTCCTAGAGTGTATCATTAATCCAATTTCAGTAGAGAGCTTCTTTGATGTTAACCCTAAAATAAATCTATGTAATTTTTTCATGCTAATGGAAATATCAAGAGAATCAAATATGTTTCTACTTTTGGGAAGCAATTTCTGAACATTTTTAAAAGCCACCTACAACAGGCAGTAGAGATATTAACTTTTTGAAGTTAGTGATAAATGGAGACACGTGAACTGTACTCTTAAAGTGGTTTTCCACTTATTGGACAACTCCTTCTCATTCCTCATGTTTGGCCCCCTTAAAATAAAAACACCTATACTCACTTCTGGTGTTGGTACTTTTCCAGCAGTGTTGGCACTCGCGGTCCCAGGGCTTATATGAAGTTGTTACGTCACACGAGTCCTGTGCCCAATCAGCGCTGGCGTCACTGTCCCCATCTTAAATCATACATCAAAAGGAAGTCAGAGAGCAAACGCAGTCCTGATTTCCTGTTTATATGCAATACATCCAAATGGGGGGAATGGCGAAGTCGGCACCGATTGGGCACAGGGCTCGTGTGATGTAATGACCCCACGTGAGTCAATAGAACCACTGGAATGGTATCGGTACCTGGGGTGAGGATAGGTATTTTTATTTTAACGGGGCTAAACATGAGGAGTGAGAAGGGGTTGCCCAAGTAGTGGTCAACACCTGTAGATATTAGAGAAACGTGAATCATTTTGAAGCATATCAAATTTGTTTCAAAACCTATTTCTGAATTTTTGTGATACTCTTTATGCAAATACAGAAAAATGGCAAGCAGCAGAATTTTAACAGTTTCTAGATGACTAGGATAGGGGTTAAAAGTTAAAAAAGAACTAGTTTTCTCAACTTGTTGCTTAACAGTCCCGCCAATGTAACTTTTCACCCAGTCCTATGCTAAGTACCTCTAACTCCCGTCTCTTCTGGTCTGTCTTTGCTCTGTGCCAGCACTTCCAGCACTGAATAGACCTTGGGCAACATGCATAACCCAAAGTCTATTCAACAGAAGACCAACAGTGGAGCTGTGATGGTCAGATAGCCAAGCGGCGAGGTGTGTAATTCTTTTTATTTTTTACCCCTTATGTTTATTGTGCTCAGAGTTCTGCCAGTGCCTTATAAACCATTGAATAAGTCACATTCGACACACATGTTATTTCAGAGTCACACATCACTACTAAAAATATCTATATCCTGGGTGGTAAGAAGGCTTTGTAGGCTAAGCACAATTGTGAATGAGGTGAAGCATCATATTACCTGCCCCTATAGACAATTTGCAAGTAACAGTTTCTGTATTGATCAACGATTGCTTTAACGAGTCTTTCCCTTTGAAAGGTACTCAGTCCCTCTCCCCAGAGACGTTGAGTACATACTTATACTGTATCAATCTAGTCTATGAATAACCCAAAATGACTTGAGCATGTACATTAAATAAAGGTTTCATGAATGCTTTGTTACTGATTGCCTGAGATGATGAATTCCAGGGTGATGAAAAATGGTCAGCAGAGTCATTAGTAAGAACTTCCACAATCCTGATATCATCAGAGAATGGACATTGTATAGATGGAGTCAATCAATATGTTGTATGTATTGACCCTCAAGCCCATGAGTCTTCTCAAAGGGATATGTAAAATGAACTTCTGAAACATCCGCTAATTCCTGTGATATGTCATGCTTGTCTTGGCTTTTTATCACAGTTTGTGAATTTTTATTGGCAGGAATAGCCTAGTTTGCAGAGGTATTTTGATATAACCAATTCCGCATTCTTAATGGAATCCTGACATGCCACAATATAAGTCAATGGGATCCATTGAGATTTGTGGGCATCTGTTTGAAAAAAAAATCAAACACATTATATTGGTGAACCCTGCTCATTTCTGCTAAGTATAATATCCAGGAATGAAATCCAACTATGGCTTACAAATTAACAAATCTAAAAGCACTGAAAAGCTTGCTAAATTGGCAGCTAGTAATTGGCTGGAGTGCAATCGATGAGAATGGTCCTTGGAATCACTGTTATTTTTTATGCAACTGATAAAACAAAGAAATTATAGGTTAAACCTGGACCCCTCAATTCAGAAATCTTAAGGTCTTGGCTCCATCTATGAAGCAGACCGCTATTAATGTCTGCTTAAAAGGTTGTCGTTACCTCCTGTATTTTTGTACCAAAATAATTTACTTTCCTTTTATTACAGAATCCAGAAGTTAAATAAACTATGTATATGAATGACATGGTGGATTGTATCCAGGTATAAATCACCCTGATGGAGGCATGAGGCAAAAGAAAAAGAAATATCGAGACAGTCTTATCCTGTCTCTAGTATTAAAACTTTACCTTGTGTCAGCCAACCTCAATGTTTATAAGGGCAGAGTAGAACAGTGGCCCAACTGTTCAGCCACCTGTCCAGGGGAAGCGATATAAATCAAATGCCTAGCTAAAAAATGATGGGCCACTTTCCGGTTTGTAAAAAGTACAAAAAAATATAGCAAAACCAAAAAAATGAGCCGGAACATAAATTGTTATATATGCAATATGTAAGAGCACGTTCACACAGTGGCCATTTCACATACAAGACCCAAGAAAAAAAAACAAAATTATCATATACCCTTTGGTAAGTAAACAGTAACAGTACATCTACTGGTATATAAGATAGGGTACTTGGTTAACACTATTATGATCATATCCAACCATAAGTCATCCTGATGTAGGCATGGAGAAGAATATATATATATATATATATATATATATATCTAATATATAAAGCTCAAAGTGTATATGTATGTGTGTATGTATGTGTGCATGTGTGTGTGTGTGTGTGTGTGTATGTTTGTATGTTTGGGATAGGCATCCGCACCATCGCAGCTACAGCCACAAAATTTGGCACAGTCACACGTCTGGACCCCGAGAGTGTCCTAAGCTATGTTGTGAGGCGAAATTTTAACCCCGCGCGTTCCAATTTACCAAACAATTTTGCCCCTATCAACATACTGGGGGAAAAAGTGTGTGCGTGTCAAGCCCCGCCTCTCATTATGATGTCATAATGCCCCTATTTGCATACTGGGGAAGCAGTGTTTGCGTATCAAGCCCCGACCCTCGTTATGATGTCACAATGGTTGCCATGGTGACGCTGATGTCATCATAGGTTGCAAGCCCTGCCGCCGCTCATTATGATGTCATAATGGTTGACTATGGGATGGAGGATGTGTGATGGGTATATGGGCACTGGACTATGGGATGGAGGATATATATGACGGGTATATGGGCACAGGACCATGGGATGGCGGATATGTATATGGGCACGGGACTATGGGATGGAGGATGTGTGATGGGTATATGGGCACGGGACTATGGGATGGAGGATATGTATGATGGGTATATGGGCATGGGACTATGGGATGGTGGATATGTATGATGGGTATATAGGCACGGGACTATGGGATGGAGGATATGTATGATGGGTATATGGGCACGGGACTATGGGATGGAGGATATGTATGATGGGTATATGGGCACGGGACTATGAGATGGTGGAATTATAATTTGCTATAACTAACCACAGTTAGTTACTATGCCCGGGCAGCGCCAGGCTCTTCAGCTAGTATATATATAGTGTTTTTATATGAGAAAGAATATCTTGGATTGGAAACATATTTGAATCATGCAAAAATGGCTTAAAAAATATTACTCTCAGTGACCATTTGAGATGATTTCTAGTAAAACATGGGCAAGTTTTTTATTTTTAAAATCTAAGAGCTGTAATTTTCTTAGAATAATAACACACCAATGACTTACCTATTCAATCCCTCATCTGGCGGTCCTCACCACCCCCGGGGATTAAATATGGAAATAATGTAGTCATCATTTTATTATTTTTAACATATTTACAGCTATTGAACCTTTCCTTGAAATATTCCGGACAAACCAATTTGAGAATTTATCGCCACGGGATGAAATTAATGAGCGAGCGCGTCAACAGACATTACCTTTTAAATGGAAATGAGTAAAAATATATCATACCTGTCTTCTATCTGACAGCATGTTTTATGCATTAATGTACACGCGTGATATCTGTATTTTTGTTTTTAAATGCATGATCCCTCTCTCCCATGGGTATCCCGGATGATGTTCTCCGCGTGAAAACAGGCTCGGCAGAAATAAAAAAATGAAGTCGTATAACTGCATTCGCATTCAGCCAGCGAGCCTTCATTTTTGATACAGTGCATCGAGTCCTTAATTTCCTTTCACTGCTCCGCATGTAAATATTGTCTTTTGCTCCACTATTCACTACTGTCCACTTGAGACTTCGAGATCATTGCAGAGAAAAGCTTTTTTTTATTTACTTCAACAACAATTTAGAAGGTAAAGCTCAGCCAAGTCCGAGAAAGATAAATGCGGAGAGAAGCAAGCAAGCATGGCTCCCCTTCTCCGCTAACAGAATCAACGTCAAACACAGAGAAAGCAATGGATCATGAGAAAACAGCAATTTCCTCCTTGCAAGGATTAAGAAATGCCCCTTTTGTGTAGCAAAATCAAACTTGTTTTTTTCTTTAAAGAAAATACTAATATATTTCATTCCAGTAGAGATAAATGGCCTCCTGAGGTAGCACCGACATAGATCCAAACAACTTCACTTCCTCCCCAATCGATACCACAGATAATACCCTTTTTATTGTACCTCTTTCAACAATCTTATTGATAACGTAAGAAAAATTAAACCGTAACCCCAGTGAGGGATAATTACCTTAACTGGAATGACTTTCCAATAAACATTCCCCTCGGTTTAAGTCCTGAGAGCAAAAGCTCATTTTGGTTTTAATCCTTGCTATAAACACATTTAAGTATTTTCAATGGATGGACAGCCAAGGTGACGGAGTGGGAGATAAAGAAGACACAATTCTATCACATAATGTTTTCTACCGTTCCTTAAAAAATTTCCAAATTTTATGAAGACAATTGTGCTTTCTCTCGTCAATATCTTACCAAAGAAACTAAATAAAATGTCCAGTTTTGTTTCAAAGATGTCAATTTTGTTTCTTTTGGTCTGTATATCTTACCCTTTAGACAAAAGTTACTCAACAAAGTCAAGATAAGCAAAAAGTGGTTATGGTTCCTCCAAATTTTTCAAATGTGCGGTAAGTCTAGAGATAATCCGGTCATGATATGCCATGGGGATACAATTTAGAATTCAACAAGACTTACTTGGAAAAACATTTTTGTCCAAAAAAGTCAATGAGACCATTTAGGAGAAAACATCAAGAACATGTTATGATCAATGGGTTCAATATCACACAAGGCAGATTGCTAACATTTTTCACAAACTACTCGGTGCGAGCTAATCATTCCATTTTATTGAACGCTAAATGTCAATTATACAACTGGAAGCTCATGGCATTAGTTTAACTAACAGGTTTAAAGGAAATCTGTCATATCAAAACATACTATTAACCTGAACATATGCTGTTAACCTGCACATTAGTAGGGTTCTAAAAGAAGAAACTAACTTTTTTCCTCCCGGCAGTCTCTTGCTTTCAGTTATAGAGGAGCGGATTTAGTCACCACTCAGTACATAGTGAGTGGGGACCGTAACGACGCCTCAGCATGGACTGACAGACGACTCTATAGTGCATCAGTGCTGAGATGGCTGTCATTCATTGCCGTGACGCGACTTCAGCTGCTGCTCACTCTGTATTGAGGAGTGACTGAAGCCACACCGGCCGCTGCTCTATGACTGAAAGCCATAGGCTGCTGGGAGGATTAAAGTTTATTTCCCCCCAGCTGCCGGGCTTTCAGTGTGGCAACTGCAAAGCTTCAGAACACTATTAGCCTGCAAATCAACCCAATATCTGCAGGATAATCGTGTTTTTTTAAGATGACAGGTTCCTTTTAATGTGAAGTTTTGATAATTATGATATTTAGAAGGGAGACTATAAGGTAGGTCAAACATGGTGCAAGAACTTTAAACCGTTCATTTCAGAAAAGATATGAAGAATGTTCTACCATCAGATGGGTAAATCATCACACAAGAAGGTTTGACATCTTTTGGAAAACAACCTGCCAGGGCCGATCTTTCCATTGTTTCAGAGACCCAGTAAGGTGGAGTTTTAAGTATGACTTGATATCTTACTCATTATACTCCCATATTTGCCCTTCATAAATGTCGGAGGGACACTCAATGGTCTATAAGCTTTACAATAACCACAATGTTTATCATTGCTTGACAATTAATGATGTGAGACTATGATTATGTGCTATTATTGTGAATATATAGAGGAGTATAACTTTACCTTTCCAAGAATTACCACCCACATGCCAGCAAAACCCAACACGCCCACTGATTGGCTAAATATAGACACCTTTCCATTAAAAAAAAAAACTTATGACTTCTTATTGCAAAAATTGTCAAATTTGATTATCTCACATTTACACGTCTTGGGATATGATATATTTTAACACTATTTGCTTTAGAAAGGTAAAGCTTTTCTCTACTCTTATTCTTACATTGTCTTTTTTTTTATGCATTAGCAATCATGTTCGTGTTCCGATTACACACAGGGGATATAGGCGGACATGGTTTCTTGGTTTTATAATGTGACTAAACCTGCATGTTCAGCCTAGACGTAGTACATTGAGTGCATTGCTTCATGTGGGACAGTTGTTTCACCCTTGGCCAACGACTTACAATATATTTTCACTTTATAATACTCTGCAAATATCTTCCATTATGTATAAAAAAATCCAATTCTAAATGGCAGTAACTTCTTATGATGTAGCTAATGCTGCAAATCTCGCTGCACGGCGGTGATAACCTCAGCGCTGTTTCCTACAACATCCACCAGAGGCATTTTATTCTCAGATAGATCACATATTATACACGTTTATGCTCGCTACTTCATTCAATATACAGAGCATAACGTGATTATGGTGAAACTAGTTTGCCATCATTAACATAGTTAACAAGCCCTAGGAAATCATGAGATATTTATAAAACATTGCATACATGATTCCTTATCTGGAAGTAATTATATGTGGAAGGAATAATATTTTTCAGGATATTCTGGTGCTTTCTGTTAATAATTTAATGCATAACAACTTTTTTCTATGGCTCAAAGACAAAGTCCAATTAAGAAATATATAGACGCAGCCAGTGAAAGACACTAGTGATGGGTGAGCGTGCTTGGCACTACTCGATCGCGCATTGGGGTGCTCGTTTGTGTATCGAACAGTGCTGAGTATCGCGTGGCGCTCAAGTGCTTGGGTCCCCATAAGACGCTCATTTGAATTATCTGAGACTCACGCTGCACTGAAGCAGAGAGAGATGCTCAAGTTTGACATTGACTTCCATTATGCTCAGTCCTCGAGTCCACCACCTCCGAACATCTTGACGTGGGCACAGCTACCAGATAACAGCTACAGGATGGTGAGCAGACTGCAAACCATGTCCTTCGAGGAACGATTAAAGGATCTGGGAATGTTTAGTTTGCAACACAGAAGGCTAACAGGAGACTTAATAGCTGTTTACAGTCATCTGAAGGGCTGTCACAGTGTAGAGGGATCATCATTATTCTCATTTGCACATGGAAACACGAGAAGCAAGGGGATGAAACTGAATGGGAGAAGATACAGATTAGATATCAGAAAAAACTTTTTGACAGTGAGGGAGATCAATGAGTGGAACAGGCTGCCACGAGAGGTGGTGAGTTCTCCTTCAATGGAAGTCTTCAAACAGAGGCTGGACAGACGTCTGTCTGATATGCTTTAGTGAATCCTGCATTGAGCAAGGGGTTGGACACGATGACCCTGGAGGTCCCCTACAACTCTAACGCTGTATTATTCTATGATTCTATGATGTGCTCGTACTGAGCACTAAAGCTTTTAAGTACTAGATCACCATCAGCGGTAACACACAGAAGAGGGCTCCTGTGCAAGAACAATATATGAGCCCTTTGTAGTGCAATACTTCTGTCTATGATAAAAGCTGCTTGTTGCTTTAAAGGCAGTAGTAGGACTCCCTACCTCTCAGGACCCTGTACTGCTGCACAGGTTGCACCAGTGATATGTCTACCCCTGGACAATGACGGACAGAAGAGGGCCCCTGAGCTAGAACAACATATGGGCCTTTTCAGCTCAAGAGCTCATCATAATGTCCAACCTCACCTACTTTGGAGGTAGGAATAAGCCCCTTAACCTCTTGGGCCCCTGTGCAGTAGCAGAGGTTGCTCCAATGATACTTTATGTTCGCCCTTGGATGGAGTCAGGGTCTTACCTGGTTAAACAGAACATTAGAGAGAACATTAGAGAGATTTATGTCTGCCGGTCCGATAGATGCAGCACAGTAAGCCTAGGTGCAGTTTTGCAAGCATTGCTTTTCTTTTTCCAGTGCAAATATCCTACGGTTTTGAGCATACAGCCCCTCTACAGATTAATGTGTCTCCAAAAGTAACACTATACATAGACTAACCATACAGTCTAGTGTTGTTCTCTTTAATCTGCTAGCTTTTCTTACTAAACTACCGATAGTTGAAGAGAGGACAGATGGTTGGCAGCAACATACTGTACGACTGCAAGGTCAAACTACGCGAGGAATGATTGTTCTCTGTAACCATAGAAACACAGGAGTCTGCACAGCAGCTGTATACTCTAAATGATAGAATACTTTTATTAATTTAATTTTAAAAGCACTTGAGCATTGACAATAACTTGAGAAGAGCACATGGCCTCCAAAGAGATGCTAATTTATGCTAATTAATATTTAATAATGCCCATATGGCCACAGTGTGTACATGCTCTTACATATATCAGCTTATGTTCCGGCTCATTTCTTTGGTTTTGCTATAGTTTTGTGTACTCTGTACAAACAAAGCCGTGATTCCCCCTTTCTGAGCTAGGCATTTATCTATATAGCCCCAGCCCTGTTCTGCCCTTATTCCCACTGATGTCGGCTGACACAGGGTAAGGCTTTAATTCTAGAGATAGGACAATCCTTGTTGGGTACACCTTCTCATGGTGGGATGGCTTTTACACATTTCTCCACATTGCACTTATACCAACTTACACTCCAGCTGATCTCTTTGGTAATGCCCATATTCTGCCTAATTTCCTATGATCTGTAACTGGGCTCGGTAAAGCCATTTTATGTTTGACAGTTTCATAGTTATCATAGGATTATTGACATCTTTTAAGGAAAAAAAATTATGGATAAATTGACAACTTGGCTGTTACTAAATGGAGGTTTGTACCTACATAGTCTTTCTTAGACTATGTAGGGACACACCTCTTTGGCTAGGGGAATGGTAACACCCAGTTGTTCATTTATTCTTAAATATTGAAAATAAATAAAACAGGAATGTGACAACATAAGATGCTCCAAAAAGTTATTTAAAGGGAACTTGTCAGTCGATTCATGCTGCCTAAACCATACAGCATGAATCAAAATCTGGCTGCATGAGAGCAACCAGGTATCCTTTTCCCTGAAACACTCTGGCATTGCAAAGAAAATATAGTTTGAAGATCCAGCAGGGGGATCTTCAAACTATAGTGAGAGATAAGACTAGTTCAGTGCTTTCCTCTGCCGGCTTCTCCCCATACTGCTCTTAGTGATTGCCAAATCCCACATAGGGAAAGACCTGTCAATCATCTGGAGCAGTTGGGGAGAAGCTGGCTGGGGTGGAGCCGGACTAGCCTCATGTCTCACTATTGTTCCCTGCTGGATCTTTAAACTATATTGTCTCCGCAGTCAGGCAGCCAGGATCTGATACATGCTTCATGATGTTTCGACAGAATGAATCAACTAACAAGTTCCCTTGGAAATATTAAATAGTAGTTAAATCTACCGGTCCTCATTAAAGACAACCCCTGTCCACCTGTCCTATTATGGGATGTGATTTCCTAGGGATCCACTCTATTTACTATATAACAAAGACCATACAGAGCTCTACACTCCTTACAAGGCTCACATTTACTCATTTGTAGGTCGGGTTTTTATTGTGGGTCGGTTTCCTCCGACCATTTTCTGAGGCACATGGCGTCTGCTTTCCTAAGACCACTTTATGTAATGACAAATTCATTGTGACTTCTACCATCTTTCCTATTGTGCTCTCTTACCGAATACCTTGTGTGTAGATCGTTGCAAAGTCTTCATAGAGTTAATTAAACAGTTCTCCTAATTAAACACTTGGGCATTGAATCACACTCACAATCCTAATCATTGTGTTGTTGAAAAACATGGCCTCGCTCATCTAAATGAATGTTCCCAACACGGGTAAGTAAGGCTGAAAACACGTGTTGGGAACATTCATGCTTCCTGCTTTAAACTGATTGATTTTGCCTTATTTTACATATCTGTCTGTCCTGTGTTTTTAATAAATACATTTTAAAAAGTACTTCATGATGACATCCTTATTTATTATCGTTGATTTAATTTTTTCTTTCACTATTTTACTTGAAAATTCCTTTAAGGGGTTGTCCGCTACTAGGACAACCCCTTCTTGATCTAAGTGTTTGGCCCCAATAAAATAAAAAAAAGCTATAGTTGCCTCCCAACCCGGCGCTGTTCCATCGGTGTCAGCACTCTCTGTCCCGGCGCTCTCGAGTGGTGTTTTGACACGTGAAGCCTGGCGCCCAATCAGCGTTGACGTCACTATCTCCGCTTTTGTACCGATTGAACATGATGAGGAAGTCTGACTTGCAGCTGATCCCTGGCTTCCTCTACATGTTCAATCCATACGAAGGCGCAGAAAGTGACGCCAGCTATGATTGGGCGCAGGGCGGCACATGTCACAACACTGCAAAAGAGCCTCAGGGACCACAAATGCTGACACTGCTGGAAAGGCACTGGCAGGGAGGTGAGTATAGTTTTATTTTATCTGAGCCAAACATTTACTGCAATAAGGGATTGTCCTAGTACTGTATAACTCCTTTAAAGCAAATGTCCACCTTTAGCTAACATTGAGTTATCATATCTTTCATCTTTTTTTCTGTAAAAATATCCATAAGATAAATTTATCGCACCATATTTTTATCTTTCTATGGACAGCTATAATTCTGAAATTTCTTCTTTTGCAACACAACAGTAATTAATGTAAGCATGTATATTAGTCACCAGGATTTTCATGCTGCGAGGGATGGATCCCAGGCCTTGTCAGGTTCTGTAGTCTCCCATTCAGCCTCAGCCACTGGAAATACTGCTCAGCATGGATATCAGTCCCAGCATCTTGCTCAGGATCATGCCACATGTTTGGTTACTGACTACTCTCCAGTAAAGTCTATGGTAACCAGTGTATTGCACCCGCCGCATTATGTCCTGGAGTCTAAGTCCAGAGATTACCATAGTGAGCATATCCGTGATGCGGCATCTTCCTATTGGTGGTTGAACATCAGCTGCTCTGGTGATGTGGCTCTGGATTGGTCCACGGGCAAGGTCCTGTCTGTCTGGACATGAGCCTGATGCATAAGAGGCTCTCAGAGGTGCACGCCGGTGCGCTAGTATCATTTGCTGTTGTGTGCGTGGGTGGATACTCTACCGCTCTGCTTGCTTGTATGAGTGCTTAGTTTTACTTCGTCAGGCAGGTTTTTGTTTTTGCCCTTGACCAAGTATCTGCCTCGGCCACGTGTGCGGTTAGCATGGGCTGTTTTCAGGGCACTGTCAACCCATGTGCTTACACCAGTGGTTTTAACTGGGTATTGCACACACCTCATTTTTCTGTACTGCTGAGTGGTTAGCTGAGCATGGTACTTATATTTTTGCACCACTCTGTGGTCAGCTGAGTTAGTTATTTATATTTTCTGTGCCACTCGGCGGTTAGCTGAGCTGGTACTCCTCTTCCTGTGCATACATCTCTGAGAGGATATCAGAGTCTGGTATCTTGCGTTCAGTTCACACTGTGTGGAGTTAACACAGCTTGTTTCATGGTGAACGCTCGCTGCACGACTCCACCATTGTTCACTAGCAACAGGATAACATCTCTGCACGGTTAGTTATTTTTATTTAATGCGATCCACCAACCCTAAAAGTGCATTTATTTATTTCTACTGTTTTCCCCAACTAAAATTGTAAATGTGTCAAAAATTAGTATAATAATGACTGTTCTACAAGACTTCTTTCTTAGGGACTTTCATCATATTCACCAGTAGGTTTTTCTCCATTGAAACATTATATTCTGTAAATAAAGTTAAGAAATCTGTGACTACATAAAACTATCTAAAAAGTGACCAAGAAATAACAAAGAGGAGGTGTAAAATATTAAATCCTCATTACACTTGTGATTAACTGTGTATATGGAATATAGATATTATATTCTCTGATTGTTTCCGATCCATCCATTTAATGGGGTCATGCACACTGAAGGAGGAAAGCTATATGAGGTCTAACATCATGGTGGCATTCTCATTGGTTTAATCGTGACTAGAGATGAACAGATCAGTTGAGATCCAAAATCGTCTACTAATTGTATGTTCCATATTAGGTTTGGTAAGACCCCAGAGTATTACTAAGGTAATACGTAAAAAAAACAAAGTTAATACTACACCATTCACTTTTCCTTCCACCCCTACAGCTCGATTTCCCTTGTATGGTCTTCAGCTGTGTGCTAAAATCTCATGTCTCTTCACGCTAGACCATGATTTCTGGCTTTGTCCAGGCCAAGGATTTCCCTGTGCATGTGTGTCGGAAGGTCGCAACGCACATTGTGATGTCATGAGCAGATATGTCCAAGGCCTGGTCATGGATGGAAGTCCCAGCATGGAATGAACAGGCACATGATTTCGGTGCCTACAAAATATCCATACGGAGGAGAGCGAGCATAAAATGACTTATGTCTGAAGCATGTGGACTCAAAACTCTTCATTATTATTACGGATAGGCCATCAATAACAGGGTTCTAAAATCTACTCTATAGGGTCATTCAAAAAATAAAAAGTTATTACCTATCCAAAGGACAGGTGGCAACTTGCAAATTGGTGGTGGTCTCACTGGTGGGACCGTCACTGATTCCATGACCTGATCACCACAGCTCCATTCGTTCTCCATAGGGCTGAGAAACATAACTCATTGCTGTGCTCTGATATTTCAGGCAGACCCATAGACAGTGCATGGAGTTGTGGCTCCTGCTCTATTCCAATAGGGCATTTCAGCACCTCATTTTCAGAAGTGTTTGGACCTCAACACCCAGCAATTTATTAGTTATCCTTTGGCTAGATGAGAACTTTCAATGTTGGAAATAACCCTTTATAGGCGTTTTCTTTATCATAGACAACCCCTTTAACTTGTACCAACTTGTACCAAGAGGCAACTATAACATTCTTCATATATAATAAGTACATTATGGATTTATATTTTCTCTGCATCAGGTAAAATAAACTACAAAAGCACAAAAAAATGAAAAGTTATGCAGTGGATAAAAGTCTCAGTAAGTTGCTAATAGCCTTTTTCTGTGCAATAATTTGGCTCATGTGATTGATAACTACTTGGCTGTAAACCTATTAGGCTTATTCACCAGGGTTCCTTTTAAGACGTAAATAAATCAATGCATTCAGCATAGAAGTTTTAGCTCAATTTGAAGCATTAACTGTGCATGTCCACAATAAAGTCTCTGGTCGGCTTTTGCCAGTGAATAAAAAAGGCGGCTTACTTACAGACTTCTCCGAAATAGCACAATGGAAAGAGTAAAGGACGCCATTGCTGACTCAATAGATCATTGCTGTAAAATTAGACACTTAAAAGGGTTGTCCGGTGAAAACAAGTTATCACCTATTCAAAGGACAGGTGATCACTTGTTGAAGGTTATACCGCTGGGACCAGCACTGATCATCAGGAAAGGATGATTGATTCACGTTAGAATAGAGCAGCAGTGCACATGCCCGCTAGAATAGAGCAGCAGTGCACATGCCCTTTAGAATAGAATAGCAGTGCACATGTCCACTAGCATAGAACAGCAGTGCACATGCCCATTAGAATAGAACAGCAGTGCACATGCCCGTTAGAATATAACAGCAGTGCACATGCCGTTAGAATGGAGCAGCAGTGCACATGCCAGTTAGAATAGAGCAGCAGTGCACATGCCAGTTAGAATAGATCAGCAGTGCACATGCCCGTTAGAATAGATCAGCAGTGCACATGCCCGTTAGAATAGATCAGCAGTGCACATGCCCGTTAGAATAGATCAGCAGTGCACATGCCCGTTAGAATAGATCAGCAGTGCACATGCCAGTTAGAATAGATCAGCAGTGCACATGCCCGTTAGAATAGATCAGCAGTGCACATGCCCGTTAGAATAGATCAGCAGTGCACATGCCAGTTAGAATAGATCAGCAGTGCACATGCCCGTTAGAATAGATCAGCAGTGCACATGCCCGTTAGAACAGATCAGCAGTGCACATGCCAGTTAGAATAGATCAGCAGTGCACATGCCCGTTAGAATAGATCAGCAGTGCACATGCCCGTTAGAATAGAGGAGCAGTGTACATACCCGTTACAATAGAGCAGCAGTGCACATGCCCATTAGAATAAAGCAGCAGTGCACATGCCCGTTAGAATAGATCAGCAGTGCACATGCCCGTTAGAATAGATCAGCAGTGCACATGCCGTTAGAATAGAGCAGCAGTGCACATGCCCGTTAGAATAGATCAGCAGTGCACATGCCCGTTAGAATAGATCAGCAGTGCACATGCCCGTTAGAATAGAGCAGCAGTGTACATGCCGTTAGAATAGAGCAGCAGTGCACATGCCCGTTAGAATAGATCAGCAGTGCACATGCCCATTAGAATAGATCAGCAGTGCACATGCCCGTTAGAATAGAACAGCAGTGCACATGCCCGTTAGGATAGAACAGCAGTGCACATGCCCGTTAGAATAGAGCAGCAGTGCACATGCCCGTTAGAATTGATCAGCAGTGCATATGCCCATTAGAATAGATCAGCAGTGCACATGCCCGTTAGAATAGAACAGCAGTGCACATGCCCGTTAGGATAGAACAGCAGTGCACATGCCCGTTAGAATAGAGCAGCAGTGCACATGCCCGTTAGAATTGATCAGCAGTGCATAGGCCCGTTAGAATAGATCAGCAGTGCACATGCCTGTTAGAATAGAACAGCAGTGCACATGCCCGTTAGGATAGAACAGCAGTGCACATGCCCGTTAGAATAGAGCAGCAGTGTACATGCCCGTTAGAATAGATCAGCAGTGTACATGCCCATTAGAATAAAGCAGCAGTGCACATGCCCGTTAGAATAGATCAGCAGTGCACATGCCCATTAGAATAAAGCAGCAGTGCACATGCCCGTTAGAATAGAGCAGCAGTGTACATGCCCGTTAGAATAGATCAGCAGTGTACATGCCCATTAGAATAAAGCAGCGGTGCACATGCCCGTTAGAATAGATCAGCAGTGCACATGCCCATTAGAATAAAGCAGCAGTGTACATGCCCGTTAGAATATAACAGCAGTGCACATGCCCGTTAGAATAGAGCAGCAGTGCACATGCCCATTAGAATAGAACAGCAGTGCACATGCCCATTAGAATAAAGCAGCAGTGCACATGCCCGTTAGAATATAACAGCAGTGCACATGCCCGTTAGAATAGATCAGCAGTGCACATGCCAGTTAGAATAGATCAGCAGTGCATATGCCCGTTAGAATAGAGCAGCAGTGCACATGCCCGTTAGAATAAAGCAGCACTGCACATGCCTGTTAGAATAGAGCAGCAGTGCACATGCCCGTTAGAATAAAGCAGCACTGCACATGCCTGTTAGAATAGAGCAGCAGTGTACATGCCCGTTAGAATAAAGCAGCACTGCACATGCCTGTTAGAATAAAGCAGCAGTGCACATGCCCGTTAGACTAGAACAGCAGTGCACATGCCCGTTAGAATAAAGCAGCAGTGTACATGCCCGTTAGAATATAACAGCAGTGCACATGCCCGTTAGAATAGATCAGCAGTGCACATGCCCGTTAGACTAGAACAGCAGTGCACATGCCCGTTAGAATAAAGCAGCACTGCACATGCCTGTTAGAATAAAGCAGCAGTGCACATGCCCGTTAGAATAAAGCAGCAGTGCACATGCCCGTTAGAATAGAACAGCAGTGCACATGCCCGTTAGAATAAAGCAGCAGTGCACATGCCCATTAGAATATAACAGCAGTGCACATGCCCATTAGAATAGATCAGCAGTGCACATGCCCGTTAGAATAGAACAGCAGTGCACATGCCCTAACGCTGCCCATTTACTTTCTATAGGGCTGCACTGCCCTCGGATTTCTCAGGATCTACCGATCGGTGGACTGGACTGTCATTTCTGGCAAACAAAACACTGCATTTTTGATGAATTTGATAAATGGCATGGCAACACCCCTCCATCTCCACCCCAGCTCCCCCATTACAGCAGAGCTGATTCAAATTGGCTTGAAAATGTCAAAAGTCACAAGGGTTTTGTGAAATTATTTGTTGCGCAAACAAGTTTTTACTAAAGTTTTCTGGCGGAAAAGCTTTCCTGAATCAGCCGCTGCAACTTTTTACATAAAATAATAAAACATTATTGACGTAAAGCTGGAAAACACTCCTAGAATGCAATGATTTGCCATCGAATACGCAATTGTATGAAGGGCCCTGATTTTTCCTGACTTGCAGTACCACGCTTAATCACATGGCGTGCTGTTACACAGTCGTGTGTCCCTGCAGATGAATATCATATAGCACCATCTACTGGCAGAAATATTTAGTACATTTAATACTTTTTCTTGTCTACGAAAAAACAAAAGACACCTTGTGATACCTTTTTTTTCAAATGTCAGAATGATTTAAATATAAGGTACAAATGTACACCTTCTATATTCGTACCTAATTCACTGAATGCAGAGGTCTGACTATGAAATATATACATTTTAATATTCTCCAAAGGTCCATTTTGCAGGGAACCTTGTGTTCTAATGTCATATAAAATACTGAAATCCCACGGCGGAGCTCTGCTGTCAATCACGTATGGTTTTATGCACAAGAGATGTTTGCCCAGTTCTGCCGCTGCAGAGTAAGATCTGTAGTGAAGGACCAATGTGACAATTCCTCAAATACGAGGAAATGCGAAAGTATGCTGCTTTACTCAATGACAATAAACAGACAATTATAACCAGCGCGTAGTTTTATCTAGCCGCCCTGTAAGAGGTGACCATTGCATTAGTAGATCAATCGGTTCTGTGTTTTGTGCCCATTATTGTACAAGATCAAGAGTTACATAACACAAGAAAGGCGATTAGTCCAAGGGTACGTCAGCAAGAAAAATCCTCAAGGGCAGATACAGTAGGTACAACAAAGGATGAGAAGAATGAAGAAAGAAAGAGCTTTAATCTGCATATAATGTATACATCAGCCTTACTATAATCATGATATACTGTGCCTGAACATACGGGATGGCGCACCTCTTCTTCAAATCTCCTGGACAAATTATGTTGTGTCTTACGTTGACAAAAGAATTAGACCGATCAATGATGATCATCCATTAAATATCTGGTAATTAGTGATGAGCGAGTATACTCGTTGCTCGGGTTTTCCCGAGCATGCTCGGGTGTCCTCCGAGTATTTTGGCGTGCTCGGAGATTTAGTTTTCGTCGCCTTATCTTCATGATTTGCAGCTTGTAGACAGGCTGAATACATGTGGGAATTCCCTAACAAACAGGCATTCCACACATGTATTCAAGCTGTCTAGCAGTCGCAAATCATGCAGATATGCCGACAAAAACGAAATCTCCGAGCTCGCCAAAATACTTGGAGGACACCCAAGCATACTCGGGGAAACCCAAGCAACGAGTATACTCACTCATCACTACTGGTAATTAGTGACGAGTGAACGTGCTCGGATAAGGTGTTCTCTGAGCATTATCGTGTGTTATCCAAGTATCTTGGGCGTGCTCGGATAATGTATTCGAGTCCCTGTATCTGCATTGTAGACCGCCGCAACACATACGGAGATTGCCAAACATGTCTACAGTGGGTACAGAAAGTATTCAGAGCCCTTTAAATTTTTCACTCTTTGTTTCATTGCGGCCATTTGGTAAATTCAAAAAAGTTCATTTTTTTCTCATTAATGTACACTCTGCACCCCATCATGACTGAAAAAAAACAGAAATGTAGAAAGTTTTGCAAATCTATTAAAAAAGAAAAACTGAAATATCACCTGGTCATAAGTATTCAGACCCTTTGCTCAGACACTCATATTTAAGTCACATGCTGTCCATTTCCTTGTGATCCTCCTTGAGCTGGTTCTACTCCTCCATGACCTGTGACCATGATCAGTTACCGTAAGAAGAACAGCTCTGAAGGACAAACTAGTCTTCTGAAGAGCGACCTGCGATAATGAGCAGCCCGCGAGAGCAGGAATATTCATTACTCCATGTGAGTTTCATTCTCTGGGTAAGGACGCCTTTATTAGAATTACAAAAAGCCTTGAAATGTGCATTTCCCTAAAATACATGTATTTTAACTCCATTAGCTCAATAATTTTGAAAAGCTTTAAATAACAGGTTTAGTAATCCATTAAATCTTCACACACTGGAATTATATATCGTTTACATCACACAAAGCTTCTGTTTGCTTTTTGTATTTCAAATGCTCTGGAGGATATTACCCCTTACGGAACATATTTGGAGAATATTAAACTGCATTGTATGGCGGTATATTCCGTGAATATGTTGCAGACCGGTGATAGCCGTCCTCGGAGCTGCCATCGGGCGTGCACACATTACTGTGTTACCACAATCTTTAAAACTGTCTTATGCTATATGTGTTGGGATTATTTAGCGACATGACATACACAATTTATTTTTCTGCTTTTCTGCTTCTAATTTCAAGCTTAGAAAACTCTTCTCGGGCAGCTGCAATAAAATGTCAGTACCTGAATCTATAAGATTTCACCGCTTGGCTGCCTAAAGGCGGCCTGTGTACAGCGCTATTTATCATGCGGCATCAAGCGTAGTATTGTGTATGCAGTGGCTTTATGCTATCGTTTTATTGCCGCCTGGCATGTGGTCTCTCCGCCATTCACTAGCAAACATCAATGGCTTGATAGAATTTAGGAGGATAATTATCTAAAGGACAAGATTTTCCTTTAGAAAGGTTGATGCTTGTTTTTGTTTAGATCGGTCGCTTCTCAGGCTCCAATCATTTTCCATAGAACGGAAAAGCAACAAGTCTTCCATAATAAAGCCTCACACGGAGTTTCTCTCTATGGTCGTATTCGACAGAGCTATAAGCACACTATGGTGCCTCCGCAGGACTCTTTATTATGCCGGCACAGTATGGGTCGATATGTGCTCATTTTCTTCCATATACAAACTATATACAGGACATAGAAGATTTAGAATATCTAGAATATCAATCATGGATTTTTCAAAAAAGAGTCAAGAATGTATTTACGAATGTAGCAGCGGTCATTTCGACAGTCGATCGCAACGTAGAGCAACTACATAGCGCAGCAACCGTCGTGATGGAGCTTGCTACATTCGTATATAATGACCATCATGTTAAGAGGTATGGTCAATTAAATCAGATGATGGTAAACACTAAAGATTGTCTACAGTAACTGTAGAAGTATCCATCGTAACCTTTTTCATTTATTTGGTTAAGATCTCCAATTAGAATACTGGGACATACTATGAAATCCATAAAGAGGTAACATTTCTCTTTGTGGAGAGTGATACGCTTGGCCCCCAGTGTAAGGAGGCTTATAGGCCATACAACGCTCCTCTGCGAAATTAAATCTGCAAATGTAATTATTAAATAAGAATAAATATTGGTAATAAATAGATAAGAAATGAAGTGATATTTAATGTCCGAAGGATTGGTTGGTTCTGATGGTATGGTATGCTGTGGTGCATAAACCTCCTATTTGGCCACCCCTAAACAGTGTTCACAAGCAGAAACGGTTGCAGTGGGCCCAGACATACATGAGGACTAATTTTCAAACAGTCTTGTTTACTGATGAGTGTTGAGCAACCCCGGATGGTCCAGATGGATGGAGTAGTGGATGGTTGGTGGATGGCCACTATGTCCCAACAAGGCTGCAACGTCAGCAAGGAGGTGGAGGAGTCATGTTTTGGGCCGGAATCATGGGGAAACAGCTGGTAGAGCCCTTTAAGGTTCCTGAAGGTGTGAAAATGACCTCTGCAAAGTATATAGAGTTTCTGACTGACAACTTTCTTCCATGGTATGAAAAGCAGAAATGTGCCTTCAGGAGCAAAATCCTCTTCATGCATGACAATGCACCATCTCATGCTGCAAAGAATACCTCTGAGTCATTGACTGCTATGGGCATAAAAGGAGATAAACTCATGGTGTGGCCACCATCTTCCCATGACCTCAACCCTATAGAGAACCTTTGGCGTATCATCAAGCAAAAGATCTATGAGGGTGGGAGGCAGTTCACATCAAAACAGCAACTTTGGGAGGCTATTCTGACTTCATGCAAAGAAATACAAGCAGAGACTCTCCAAAAACTCCCAAGTTCAATGGATGCAAGAATTGTGAAGTTGATGTCACAGGAGGGTTCCTATGATAGCATGTAACTTGGCCTGTTAGGATGTTTTGGAGTTAAATAGCTTTTTTGTTCAGTGAATGTGACCTCCTAATGCTGCAAATTCCACAAATGAGCATTTTCAGTTCTTTAAAACAGATCAAATGTTTAGAAATTCTACTGTGCCTAATAATTTGGAACAGTGCAATTTGAGTTTTTATTCATTTTGGAGATTATACTGTTATCATTGGGAGGTTTCTTCAATAAAATTCGATGTATACTCTAATGGGTGATGACTTTTATTAGACTGACTGTCATTTGCACCCACCATTTAGGAAAATTAGAGAAAAATATCATTTGCATAATAATTTGGAACATGGTTTATATTAGATGCCCTTAGTTCTGTCTGTAATGCCAACAAACAGAGCATGGCTTTAAACTTATTCTGGGTTCTTCTATGATTTTTCCGTTTACATTGGTGACTGTCACATCTCGTCACTACTGTATCGGGACCAACGTGTCCTCTTGATTCTGAATGCGATCTTTTTAAATATCTGTTTTTTATCAGTGTTCACCTTCATTTTCACCTGGTTCTATTACCGTGTCAATCAATTGGACATGGCATAAGCTTACTTTGGGCACTAGAGACTGATTAAATCCACAGTAGTGTATGTCACATTAAGCAGGTTTACCATCAGAACCAACCAATCCTTCGGACATTAAATATCTCTTCATTTCTTATCTATTTATTACCGATATTTATTCTTATTTAATAATTACATTTTTTTTACCCAATTTTAACACTCCCATTTTCACAAGATGTTTTTAGCGCAAATCTTTCTATTTTATCACATTATTTACTACTGACAAACGCGGTGATGTCTGTCTTTATTTGCTCTTGTGCACTTTAGCGCCGCTGTACTATATTCTTTTAAATCCGCAAATTGCCTCTTCAAAGAGGAGCTCTAGTGGGACCTATTGGAAGTAGCAATCCTAAAAGTCAATATCGTCCCTTTAACAAGCCTTATGATAAAAGGCAAACCAGACACTCCATTTGCAGATATGGTGTTTCGGGTTATTGCTCCTCCTCAGTGCCAAGCATGAGATCTGATTAGGCTATATGACAGGCTTCTGACTGGGATCTAAGGGGCAACGTTAGAAGCCTCTCATACAGCCAAATCAGTTCTCATGCTTTGCACTAACGAGGGGCAACACCTTGAAACACAGTGTATGGAAACTGAGATTTTGGTTTGGCTTTTATCCTAAGTCACGTGGCAAGGCTCGATAAAGGGTCGATATTGACTGAGGATTGCTACTTCCAATTGCTGGCGCTAGAGTTCAAGTCCTCTTCCTCTCTGAAGAGGCAATTTGAATAGGAAATCCTTTGACATACTACAATTAAGAGCACAGCTACAAATGGACACATATAGCATAAACATCTCCCCGCAGAATATCTCAAAATCATGTTTGTGTGTTTTTGTTTTTAAGCTGGTTCATTTATCCCAGGATATGTTTATTCAAGAGCATTAGTAAGGAAAGGCACATCTGTAGGTCAATGGTGTCATGGTTTTTTCTATGTTTTACAGATATTTTACAGTTATTATATAATATTTCATACAAACTTGCCTGTCATTTTGAAGATTAACCCAGTTTTAAACAAGCGTAAATCTTTGTGACAGTGATAGGTATTACTACATGCGGAATGAAATGATGACTCCACATGTTACAAAACCCTTCTCTACAGTATGGTGAGTGTACTCTAGTAACACAATGAAATAGTGGACATATAGTGCACAAATAACACAGACCAAAGAGCGCCTAAATCACACCGTCCAATCAAGAAGTAGGAAATGTTGCCGGCATCTAGTTCTGCTATCTTGGCCAAGGTTTAGGCACCAAATGTGACATCACTGATGCACGTGCCAGGTCCTAAAGCCATTAGTGGTACCCTACATCAGTAGAGTCAGAGAATCATAGAATGTTAGAGTTGGAAGGGACCTCCAGGGTCATCATGTCCAACCCCCTGCTCTAAGCAGGATTCACTAAACCATCTCAGACAGATGTATGTCCAGGCTCTGAAGACTTCCATTGAAGGAGAAGTCACCACCTCTCGTGGCAGCCTGTTCCACTCATTGATCGCCCTCACCGCTAAAATGTTTTTTTTCTAATTTCTAATCTGTATCTTCTCCCTTTCAGTTTCATCCCATTGCTTCTCGTGTTTCCATGTGCAAATCAGAATAAGGATGATCCCTCTACACTGTGACAGGCCTTCAGATATTTGTAGATGGCTATTAAGTCTCCTCTTAACCTTCTTTTCTGCAAGCTAAACATTCCCAGATCCTTTAATCGTTCTTTGTAGGACCGTTGGGGACCGTTGATGTGTTTCGTGAATCATCATCGGTCTAATGACTATGCACAACACTCCACCTGAGGTCACTTAGGTCTTCAGCAGAGGGGCAGGAGCAGAAAAGCTTCCAGCAACGGCAGTAATAACCCATGTTTTTCTATATATATTTTTGCCGTATTAATCAAATTTTTGCAAAAAGACAAAAAAATAAAGTCAGATATAGAGTATCAGCCAATCAGGATGGGTTGCCCTATTTTTTTTTATATTTTACAATATATCATCAGAGGTCAATGCGTCTCCTGGGAAGACGGAAGGAAATTATTGGGTTTTTTTTCTAAACACTTTTAAGAAAATTGAGCTATACGTTAAAGTGGCTTTGATTGTCTTTATTGTGCCATTGACAGTACTTCTTCCACCGCCGCAAAGCATATCTTTGTCATTTCCGCCGACATTTATATGTTAAGGAGATTGTCAGAGAGAATGTATTTTTTGAACAGTTTATATTTCTCCGTATCTCTTTCTTTCCAAACTATTGTAGGAATCGCACCCATGACAATGCTGCGTAATTAATATTTAACCAGACATAATGTGATCCCATTTCAGTTTCTTAGCATTTGATTTTTTTTTTTTTTCATTATTTTCTTTTTTTTAGTCATCCTGCATCAATCGGCTCGGTCTCTTTCTCTTAGGATGTCTGACATGTGAGTGTGGGAAGAGAAGATAATGGATCTATAGATGACAGACATCTGCTTATTCCTAAATTGCCATATACTTGTCATTTGTTGACAGCCGCAGATGAGGTTGTAAAAGCTGTTGGATCAAAAATGTGTAGGATTATACATTGACGGCAAATCCTACAATGGATCGAGCATATATGAAGCCGAAAATAGACATAGATATTTTTTTTATTTTTATTTTTTGTTACATCATGCATTATTACGCTATCTGCTCCTTTGTTCTCTACTTTTAGGATTCCACATACTTTATGTTGGGAATTTATCTATTATTATTTATTATTTATTAGATTAGACACTCAGCCTGTTAAGGAACACTGGAAGATTTCAGCTCTGAAGCCTTTGGAAATGCGAATGCAGCTCTTGACTATTAAATAGACTGTAATCAAGATGAGTACAAGATAATTATTGTATTACTAAAGGGATATTTCCATCTCCAATATCCTATCCCAATACGTAGTAGGTGTAACATCAAAAATATTAGCAAATACCTCCAATTAGAAATGTAGTATAGTTCTCCTGATTTGCTATATCGCTTACCCCATGTGCAGGGCATTGCAGTAGCTTAGGTATCCATGGTTAGGATTACTCATATAGTGACAGCTAGTTAGTTAATTGTTATCCATAACCATGGATACCTAACCTACTTAGGATACAAATCCAGCTCACCAGACATAGCATTCCAACATCGGAGCACGAGACCGCTGTGTCAAAGCGCACAATCCAAGGCAATGAGAAAAAACTTTGTCCAGCTCCACGATGTAGTGAAAAATATTCTTTATTCACTCAATAGAAATGAGGTTTAAAAGCCAGCATGAGTTACAAGGCATGCAATCGATCTACGCGTTTCGAGTGGCTAGGCACTCTTAATCACGATACGCTGCTTTGTCAATGGGTAGATCTTATATACTCTATCCGGTCTACACACCGGTTAAATAATCAATTAAAACAAATATAAAACAAATAGAGAGAAAACTAACAATCACAATTAAATATAACAATTTGATTCATTAAGATACAATATTATCGCCTTCAGTAGTATTTTATCTTTTTTTTTATTTCTTAATTTTTATTCATAATTAAACCTCATTTCTCTTGAGTGAATAAAGAATATTTTTCACTACATCGTGGAGCTGGACAAAGTTTTTTCTCAATACCTAACCTACTGCAATGTCTTGCACATGGGGTAAGTGACATAGCTAATCAGAAGAACTAAACTACATTTCTAACTGGAGGTATTTAATAATAATATTATTATTATTATTATTACACCTTCTACATATTGGGGATAAGATGTTGGAGATGGACATATCCCTTTAAGAAAAAATGCATTAATCTAGAAAAAGCTCCACTTCTGCCCATTTGCTGATTTTTTCATAACGCAATACATAAAAAAATACATAAAAATGTGAATTCAGGAAAATCCAAATTTTGTACAAAGTTCGATTTAAATTTAATTTGCCTTGAACCGATTCATTCAGTTCTAATTTTTAGTCATTTCATTCCAAAATTGTACCCCCTTTTAAAGATAATTGTTCATTGAGCGCCACGATACAAACCTGGAACCAAATTGATGTATTCTTCTTTACCTTTCCTCTTGGCTTGTTATGCGCAAAAGAATGATGCAAAATGAGCATTTTTTTTAAAACAAAATGTGATTTTGCGATACAGGGAGTTGTTTATGCTGCATGTGTCTAAAAGTGGAGTGGCCATCCAGTGGTCGGAATGTGAATTGCAGCCTGTCAAGGGATTTGTTAGATTGTTGGGAAAATATATTGAATTTTACAATATCATGTGTAACTAGAGTCCTCTAATTTTTGTAAAATGTCAAGGTCAAAATATCTTTATATTGTGTCGATATTATTGGTGGTAACCATTATATATCAGATTACATGGTCAGGCTCGTATTTGTAGCTAATGTCATAGCCATGCCATTGTGCAGACGCGGCCTTCTGTCCCTCCTCAATCATATCATAAGGGAGCAATGAAATATTCATTCCGTTTTCCCCTTCTCTCTATTATGTATTATTTCTCAGCCGCTCTAAGCCGCCCTGACAAAGTTTAGTACAGACTTGTGATACAGAATTCTTAACATTCTTCTCTTTTTCCCTGCAGGATATTTTGTAAGCAACTGCATTTCCTATGTGTGCGGCACTAAAGCAGCATGGAGGCCGCTTATGTCGTTCAATGGATGTCAACAAAAAATATCAGTCATTTACTAAATAATAAGAATCAATTTTTTCTTCGGTTTCTGCATCTATAATTTTATGCAATTACTTCCATAAAGAGCGATTGACTTAAACTCTTTTTCTCATATAGCAGTTTTGTTTCCAGGATAATGTTAGGGTTTTCTTTATTTTCTTTTTTAACCTTGGATTATCTTATTTAATACAACATAAGGGGAAAGCCTCAATTTAAGACTCCATCTATTAAGGGGGATGGACAGCTTGAATAAAAATACATTTAAAGGCATACAGAGGTTAAAAACCAAATAAATCCATTTTCATCACTATGTCATTCAGTAAACATCCAATGACATCCTAGCCCAGCCACGTGACCACTGGAGTCAACAAAAATTATTGTTACTGTGCATGTATATATATATATATATATATCTAATATATAAAGCTCAAAGTGTGAATGTATGTGTGTGTGTATGTGTGTATGTCCGGGATAGGCATCCGCACCGTCGCAGCTACAGCCACAAAATTTGGCACAGTCACACGTCTGGACCCCGAGAGCGTCCTAAGCTATGTTGTGAGGTGAAATTTTAACCCCACGCGTTCCAATTCACCAAACAATTTTGCCCCTATCTACATACTGGGGGAAAAAGTGTGTGCTCGTCAAGCCCCGCCCCTCATTATGATGTCATAATGCCCCTATTTGCATACTGGGGAAGCAGTGTGTGCATATCAAGCCCCGCCCCTCATTATGATGTCACAATGGTTGCCATGGCGACACTGATGTCATCATAGGTTGCAAGCCCTGCCGCCGCTCATTATGATGTCATAATGGTTGACTATGGGATGGAGGATGTGTGATGGGTATATGGGCTCTGGCCTATGGGATGGAGGATATGTTTGACGGGTATATGGGCACGGGACTATGGGATGGCGGATATGTATGATGGGTATATGGGCACAGGACTATGGGATGGAGGATGTGTGATGGGTATATGGGCACTGGACTATGGGATGGAGGATATGTTTGACGGGTATATGGGCACGGGACTATGGGATGGCGGATATGTATATGGGCACGGGACTATGGGATGGAGGATGTGTGATGGGTATATGGGCACTGGACTATGGGATGGAGGATATGTATGATGGGTATATGGGCACGGGACTATGAGATGGTGGTTATGTATGATGGGTATATGGGCATGGGACTATGAGATGAAGGATGTGTGATGGGTATATGGGCACTGGACTATGGGATAGAGGATATGTATGATGGGTATATGGGCACGGGACTATGGGATGGCGGTTATGTATATGGGCACGGGACTATGGGATGGAGGATGTGTGATGGGTATATGGGCACTGGACTATGGGATGGAGGATATGTATGATGGGTATATGGGCACGGGACTATGAGATGGAGGATATGTATGATGGGTATATGGGCATGGGACTATGAGATGAAGGATGTGTGATGGGTATATGGGCACTGGACTATGGGATAGAGGATATGTATGATGGGTATATGGGCACGGGACTATGGGATGGTGGTTATGTATATGGGCACGGGACTATGGGATGGAGGATGTGTGATGGGTATATGGGCACTGGACTATGGGATGGAAGCTATGTATGACGGGTATATGGGCACGGGACTATGAGATGGTGGTTATGTATGATGGGTATATGGGCATGGGACTATGAGATGAAGGATGTGTGATGGGTATATGGGCACTCGACTATGGGATGGCGAATATGTATGATGGGTATAAGGGGATGGGACTATGGGATGGAGAATATGTATGATGGGTATATGGGCATGGGACTATGGGATGGAGAATATGTATGATGGGTATATGGGCCTGGGACTATGGGATGGAGGATGTGTGATGGGTATATGAGCACTCGACTATGGGATGGAGGATATGTATGATGGGTATATGGGCACGGGCCTATGGGATCGTGGATATGTATGATGGGTATATGGGCACGGGACTATGGGATGGAGGATAATTATAATTTGCTATAACTAACCACAGTTAGTTACTATGCCCGGGCAGCGCCGGGCTCTTCAGCTAGTGTACATATAAATACGTATAAATTTTAAAAAAAATTATTTGACGATACTCTGTCGTGAGTTATTTATTCTATAACTATCTACATGTGGCCACCCAGTGGATGTGATGTGAATTGCAGCCTATAACGCATTTTCCAGGCATGTCATGATAGCATATTGAATTCATAATGTAAGAAATTAGACTCCATCACAACACTTGCGTAAAGTTTTGGAGGTAATCATATCTGTATTTAATTATTTGGTAAGGTAGCGTGTGTATTTACAATGATGGTCCGCCATGTTGAGGGAGTATGGGATAGATAGAGATAGTGAATGGGCTACACACACTTACACATAAAATGACTTTGATTAGGGAACGTGATAGACCACTCTGAACAAATGTGTTTTGAGGGAGCGCCTAAAACTGTGCAAGTTGTGGCTGGTCCTAATTTCTTGGGGTAGAGCATTCCAGAAAATTGGCGCAATGTGGGAGAAGTCAGAAATGAGGAAGGAGATGTAAGGGGGTGCCGCACTGTGGAGAGCTTTGTGGGTGAGAACAAGTACTAGGAATTAGATCCTGTAATGGGCAGCCAGTGTAATGACTGGCAAAAAGCGGACGTGTCTGAGTACCGATTAGCCAGATGGATGACCCTGGCAGCTGCACTAAGAATGGTCTGGAGGGGGAAAGTCAAGTGAGGAGGAAGCCAATTAATAGCGCATTACAGTCGTCCAGGTGGGAGTAGATCAGGGCGACAGGAGGGTTTTTGTTGTCTCCATGGTGAGAAAAGGGCGGATTCTAGAGATGTTCTTTAGGTGTAAGCGGCAAGAGTTAGAGGACGAGATGAAGTGGGTCAGTGACCAAAACACTGAAGGAGCAGTCAGAAAGATAGGAAGAGAACCAGGAGAGAGCAGTGTTCTTAATGCCTAGTGACTGGAGCATAGAGAGTAGGAGATGGTGGTCAACACTGTCAAAAGCTGCAGAAAGGTCAAGAAGAATGAGCAGAGAGTGGTCATTGTTACATTTTGCTGACAGGTCATTTGTCACTTTGATGAGTGCAGTTTCAGTCGAATGTAGGGGCGGAAGCCAGACTGTAAAGGGTCTAGGAGGTAGTGAGTGGAGAGATAACAGGTAAGGCGGGAGTAGACCAGGTGCTCCAAGAGTTTAGAGATGAAGGGGAGATTGGAGACTGGTCTGTAGTTGTTTGTGCAGGATAGGTCGAGAGCAGATTTTTTAAAATAATGGAGTAATGATAGAGTGTTTGAAGGAGGGGGGGAAATTACCTGAGGAGAGGGAGAGATTAAAGATTGTAGTTAGGTGAGTTGTGACGACTGGAGAGAGAGACTGGAGGAGATGTGAGGGAATGGGGTCAGTAGTGCATGTATTCGGACGAGAAGAGAGGATCCTGGAAACTTCTTCTTCTGTGATGGGATCAAATGTGGAGAGTGAGCCAGGGGAAATGCAGGATGGGAGGGGAACAACGGGACCTGGTGGCTGGGAGCAGATTTTATCTATTTTCTCTATAAGGTGGGAGGCCAGGTCATCAGCAAAAATGTCTGTGATATGGGCTTGTGCTTTTGGCCTGAGAAGGGAGTGAAAGGTGTCAAAAAGTTTCTTGGGGTTGTTGGATAATGAGGAGATCAGGGTGGCAAAGTAGGTCTGTTTGGCGAGGTGAAGGGCAGAGTTATAGGTTCTTAACATAAATTTGAAGTGGATGAAGTCTTCTGGTGTGCGATTTTTCCTCCATAAGCATTCAGCACTCCTAGAGCATCACTGGAGAAATTGAGTTTGTGATGTGAGCCAGGGCTGTTTTACTCTGTGCTTGGAGGATCTGAGGGTGAGGGGTGCTACTTGGTCAAGGGTGCTTCTAAGAGTGTCATTGTAGTGATGTACAGTCAGATCAGGACAGGAAAAAGAGGAGATTGAGGACAGTGATAAGTGTAGTGAGTCTGAAAGTGTCTGAGGGTTAATGGTTTGTAGATTTTTGAACGTGTGGTAGGTAGGAGTGTGCTGGGGTGGGTGAGGATTTGTAAGCGTGAAGGAGAGAATGTTGTGGTCAGAGAAGGGAAGCGGTGAATTATCAAGGTAGGAAATTGAACAGAGCCGGACCAAGATCAGGTCAAGGGTGTTACCGTCTTTGTGTGTTTCAGAGGTTGAGAGCTGTGAGAGGCCGAGAGAAGTGGTTAGTGAGAGAGGCTGGGACGCAGATGTGGAAGTGGGGTTGTTAATGGGAATGTTGAAGTCTCCCAGGATAAGGGTTGGGAGTTCTGAGGACATGAAGTGCGGTAGCCAGGCAGAGAAATGGTCAAGGAAATGGGTGGGTGAGCCTGGGGGTCGGTATATGACCGCTACTCTGAGAGAGAGGGGACAGAAGAGCCTGATGGTGGGGACCTCAAAAGATGGGAATGCGAGTGATGGAACTGGGGGGATGACCTGGAAAGTGCATTTTAAGGGACAGGAGTATGCCAACTCCACCACCAAGTCTGTTTGTGGGTCTCGGGAAATGGGAGAATTGTAAGCCACCATGGGAAATGGCAGCAGGGGAGACAGTGTCAGGATCCTGAATCCAGGTTTCAGTGAGGGCCAACAGATTAAGAGAGATGTTCAGAAAGTAATAGTGCAGGAAAGGAAGTTTGATACATACAGACCATAGATTCCAGAGGGCACAATTAAAAGCTGGAGATGAGGGAGTGCAAGTAATATTAATAAGGTTAGTAAGGTTTCGATATGAGGTAGAATAGGGGTTGAGGGATGGTGGACCAGGCTTGGGGGAGATGTCCCTCGAAATCAGTAGGAGTAGGAAGAAAAAGAACAAGTAGTTATTGGAATTGTCAGAAGTTTTTTGTGCAAAGTTTTGGGCAAGATGGGCTGAGGTTTTTCAGGAAGGTGAGAAGTGCATGGGAGCTATACATGGGAGATATAAATATATCCTAACTGAATTATGTTACGCAGATGATTTGTGGCTTGGACCACTGCAAAATCATTGATATCCTGAGATCAGCAGTGTAGGTTGATCAGTTTTAAAAAACAAACATAAAAATAAAAACTATAATATTATAATAATATAATTACATAAAACATAATTTGATGGTACTCGGTTGGGAGTTATTTATTCTGTATGTGTCTACATGTGGCCAGCCAGTGGATGTGATGTGCATTGCAGCCTGTGGAGTGTTTCTTGGCATATTGAATTCATACCATAAGAAATCAGACTCCATAACAACACTTACAGAAAGTTTGGGTGGTATATCTGTATTTATTTACTATTTAGTTATTTTTTCTACATGCAAGAAAGTGAACCCTGGTACTGGAATTAGGGAGCACAATTAAATTAGTATAATAGACCATTGACCATTGATAGTGTATGTAAACTAAAGTCAATGATATGGCAAGGTTTTTGTCGTAATACAAGTCTATTCCCCCAGACTGAAATACCAAAAGTAAAATAAAACTCAAGGAGAAAAAGCAATATGTTCACTTTATATACAGTGCGTTTAATGGCGCTTCACGCCAGCCATTATTCTTTTCTATGTTCTATGCACTTTTTACATAGTAACATAAAGCAAAGTGTTACACATTAAGCAAGATCAAGGTAACTGTGGCGCCATCAACAATTCTTTTGTCTGTACTCGGAAAATTGAATATACAAAGGCAAGACAACACAAGGAACAACTGCAGGTGGCAGACGGATCCAGTCGTCGCTCAATAACGGCTTTGCTTGGTGGCTTTATATGCGCACTATTTCATGAATGTTCCATAGACAACATCTTTAGTAACACGGGGGTTAATATATTTTTATTGCTTCTGTATTTTCTTGAAAAACACTGTAGTTTCTTTCTCAGATTGTCAAGGGAAAAGAGTTTAATAAAAGGAGCAATGTTAGTACCGTCTGTCTTCAAAAAATGATGGAGTCGTAAAATTGTTATGAGTGAGGATTCTTCGATTGTGGGATACGGTAGAGTCAACGATCAACGGGAATATTTTACGTGAGGGTTCTTTTTTTTTTTTTTCGCTTTTACCACTATTGTTATTTTCTGTGGAGAAAATATCTTTTTCATGGGCTGTCCATGCGAGGTTGTATCTGCATTGTAATTTACTGGTACAAAACTGTAGGGGGTAAACAACAAGTTCGAGATGGTAAATCTGTCTTTCAAGAAGGCTGACCGAGCTCCAGCAACATACTTAGTGTCATTAATCAGCCTTCCTATAAATAATTAAGGTGGGATGAATCTGCACAGCACCATTATCTTTGATTACAGTGTATATCTGACTAGCACCACCATGGCGCAAGGCAAATCAACTTCATTAACATCAAATATATTCCTTTATTCTCAACTGGCTAAGGGCAAGGTCACACCTCTAATATTAAGTGTGCGATCTCCGATGCTTCTAACAAAGGCAGCTTTGTCTCTGCATCACTGGGGCAGTGCTGGAACATTGAAGCTGGCTGGATCCAGTGATATGCCAGCTTCAGAGCAGCACTTACAAGCTGTATAGCAAATACCTTGCAAAAGCGCGCTTCTTGCCTAAGAGACTGGGCACTCTGAGGTGGCCGGCAACCTAAAAAATTAGCAGTAAACTATCGAACTAAAAATCCCTCCATTTTTGAGAATGGAGAGGGTGTTTAATAAATACTACAGGAAAGATATGTATCTTTGTACCGTGTTAGCCAGTAGATAGAAAAATGTTAAGATTTGGGAGTCCTCAGTGGTTGATACCATTTAATGCCTAACTGAATAGATGATAACAAATTGCAGGCGTAAATAGTAAATAGTAAAGTTGCTTGTTTTTACAAGCACATTGCACTTTTAACCATTAATTAACATGAGACAACACCTTCTGACGGAAACTTGTCTTGGAAAAAAACACTATCAACCTACAGATATGGGGTTCATCTGCAGGATGTCTTCTGAAGCCATGCGGCCGCTGCACTGAGAACCCCGCTACTGGAAAGAATTTAACTTTATTCCTCCAGGCAGCTTTGCACTTTCAGCCATAGCGGTGCGACTGGCACGACTTCAATGACTGCTCAGTGTATAGTGAGCGGCGGCTCTAGCTCCTCCCTGACACTGACTGACAGCCGGCTCTAATGGTGAGCCGGCTGCTGGCCGCACCCCTATGATTAAAAACCCAAGACTTCTCAGAGATATTAAGTTCCTTTCCGCCCAGTTGCTGAGTCCTCAGCCTCATAGCTTCGGACCGCTAATAACCTGCCGTTTGACCACATATCTACAGGTTAATAGTGTTCTTTTAGATAACACTTTCCCTTTAAGCACTCAGTTTCTTCACTAATCACTGCACAAATTTATTATTGTGTTATGCTGACAAGGAACATCTCAACCACACATAGACACATACAGTCATGGCCAAAAGTTTTGAGAATGACACAAATATTATATTTTCACATGATCTGCTGGCCTCTGGTTTTTATCACATACAGAAATATAATTGCAATCAAATTATGAGTAGCAAAAGGTTATATTGACAGTTAGAATGAGTTAATGCAGCAAGTCAATATTTGCAGTGTTGACCCTTCTTCTTCAGGACCTCAGCAATTCTCCCTGGCATGCTCTCAATCAACTTCTGGATCAAATCCTGACTGATAGCAGTCCATTCTTACAAAATCAATGCTTTTATTTTGTCTGAATTTGATGGTTTTTGCTTGTCCACCCGTCTCTTGATGATTGACCACAAGTTCTCAATGGGATTAAGATCTGGGGAGTTTCCAGGCCATGGTCCCAAAATCTCTATGTTTTGTTCCCTGAGCCATTTAGTTATCACCTTTGCTTTATGGCAAGGTGCTCCATGATGTTGAAAAAGGCATTGTTGATCGCCAAACTGCTCTTGGACGGTTGGGAGAAGTTGCTCTTGGAGGACATTCTGGTACCATTCTTTATTCATGGCTTTGTTTTTAGGCAAGACTGAGAGAGAGCCCATTCCCTTGGCTGAGAAGCAACCCCACACATGAATGGTTTCAGGATGCTTGACAGTTGGCATGAGACAAGACTGGTGGTAGCGCTCACCTGGTCTTCTCCGAATAAGCCGTTTTCCAGATGTCCCAAACAATCAAAAAGGGGATTCATCAGAGAAAATGACTTTACCCCAGTCCTCAGCAGTCCACTCCCTGTACCTCTTGCAGAATATCAGTCTGTCCATGATGTTTTTCCTAGAGAGAAGTGGCTTCTTTGCTGCCCTCCTTGAGACCAGGCCTTGCTCCAAGAGTCTCCGCCTCACAGTGCGTGCAGATGCACTCACACCTGCCTGCTGCCATTCCTGAGCAAGCTCTGCACTGCTGGTTGCCCGATCCCGCAGCTGAAACACTTTTAAGAGACGGTCCTGGTGCTTGCTGGTCTTTCTTGGGCACCCTGGAGCCTTTTTGGCAACAAGGGAACCTCTCTCCTTGAAGTTCTTGATGATGCGATAGATTGTTGACTGAGGTGCAATCTTTCTAGCTGCGATACTCTTCCCTGTTAGGCCATTTTTGTGCAGTGCAATGATGACTGCACGTGTTTCTTTATAGATAACCATGGTTAACAGAAGAGAAACAATGATGCCAAGCACCAGCCTCCTTTTAAAGTGTCCAGTGGTGTCATTCTTACTTAATCATGACAGATTGATCTCCAGCCCTGTCCTCATCAACACCCACACCTGTGTTAATGGAGCAATCACTGAAACGATGTTAGCTGGTCCTTTTAAGGCAGGGCTGCAATGATGTTGAAATGTGTTTTGGGGATAAAGTTCATTTTCTAGGCAAATATTGACTTTGCAAGTAATTGCTGTTAAGCTGATCACTCTTTATAACATTCTGGAGTATATGCAAATTGCCATTAGAAAAAATGAAGCAGTAGACTTTGTAAAAATTAATATTTGTGTCATTCTCAAAACTTTTGGCCATGACTGTACAGCATAACCATCAACTGGCTGAGGATCATAAAGTCACTTTTTTGGGGGAATGGAGGGCGGAGTTTGTGGCTGGTCATCTTCTGCCAGATATTTTGGGAGATGCTGAGCCAAGAAAAATGGAATGAGAGACTGGTAGATAATTACAGTTTAGTTAAAGGGGTTGATTAAGATTAGATTAGCATAAAAAATACAGCTTATTTATAGTAAGGCTGCATTCACACCTTGCAGCTACATAGAGGTTGTTGTCATGCCTTTATAGAGTTGCAGCAAAAATGAATTGATTTTGGAATATTTTGGTAAACTGCTCTGTTTCTTCCATTATTTTGTTTTTCCAGGAATTTGCATTGTCATTGCAAAAACTGAATTTGGAAAAACAAAGCAAAAACGTGAAAATGTGAGCCGTGCCTTCAATGTGGCCGCAACATGTACATGTAGCTCTCCATTAATGGGGCAGCGCTTCTGGAGGAGATACAGCCCATGGACACACTAGCATTATGTGTGATATACTCCATACCTTTCCTGACTGGAAGGAACTTTTATGTTTTGTCTTTATTACTTTGATCTACTAACAAAATGAATGTAGGAAACAGTAACAAGTCAGCGCAAGAAAACTCAATGTCTCATTAATACTACTACGATGGTAACAATGGGAATGAAAAGGCAACAGAAGAATTCCGTCCCACGAAACTCTTCCTAGCTATTTCTATTAACTGGTTTCTATTGACAGGAGTTGGATGGACTGAGAATGAAGAACTATTACATAGTAATAAAGCCCCAAAGCACAACAGGATTTACAATATTTGACACAACAACAAAATCATAAAAGAATTCTTTTAATACACTACTGCGGTGATATTACTTCTTAACACTGTCTCCGAAATAGCTTAGCCCTAAAGCAAATTGTATCCTCTAGTAGATGATCGTTAACTCGTAAATGCAACATTACATGTATGTATTAAAATGCCCGTAGTCATTAGAAAGTTATATGGTAATGTCCTCCTAAAATGTAAACGATAACTGTAATATGTGATACTATCCTCTTCATGAATTATAGGGTAAAATTTGCCTAAAAGTTAAGGATTTATCATCAAAGAGTCAATCTTCTTTCGATTACAAATTTACAAATGAAGGTCCCGGAAACAATGCCCCATTCATTACAATATTGGGTTCTCTAACCATCGCCTATGGGATCGCGTCTGAATATTTGGCTACATAAATGTACTGTAATTCCATAGACTCAATAAACATTTCAGGTCGCAGCTGACCCTGTACTAAACATGGATCATTTATGACTATTGGAGGGCACACAGCTGCTAGAAAGGTTACTCATATGGAGAGTTTTAATAACCCAGACTTTATTGCAGCCCAATATGACTGCGCAAAATACACTGGGTACAGAACGTGAATTTTAATAGTAGGCAAATTTATCTCAGCGGGTGAAGAACATACAACAGATACGATGTAGATCTCTCCGTCGTATCGGAACCAACATTATGCATTATAAAACACTTGATAAATTCCCATAAACATCGTACCCAATAACTACTGTGTGTAAGATTTCAGAAATGTATTTAAATGTCGAAACAAAGATGAAGCAATAGCTGATAATTCAACCCTTAGCGATTAGACCAAGTTTTTCAAATCTGACCTGTGTCACTTTATTATGGCAATAAACTCTAAAACGTTTCAACGTATCCGAGTGATTTTGAGATTGCTTTTTTTTTTTTTCGTGACTCATTATACTTTATTTTAGGTTGATATGTTTAGGATTTATTTTCAAAAATATCAGAAAATTTGAGAAAAATGTAAAAAAAAAAAAAAAATTGCAGTTTTCAAACTTTTTGAATGATTATCACTTTAATCCAGGCAGTTCATACCACACCAAAAAAAAAGTTAATAGATATTAACATTTGTAAAATGCTCTTTTATTTTTATTTTTTAGAATGTTAGAAGGATTAAAAATTTAGCTGCCATTTTTCATTTTTTTTCAAGAAAATGTACAAAACATATTTATTTTATTCAGTTTTTAAGTGACTGATATATTGGAAAACCTCCAAAAGTGAAACCATTTTATCTGCAAAGCCCCTCAACTTTTTCAAAACTGTTGTCATTCAACCGTCGGGGGGGATGCTATTCTCTTATATCTCAGGTCAGTAACCAGACATGTTGGTGGTCATTAAGGGATTAAAAATGGTTAAGACAACATCATATTAATATTGACCCATCAATGATAGGTACAAATATTTATTACAAGTTAGTCAGTCACCTACTTAATACCTCTCTCTATCAGCCAGGGCTGAGATCATTGGTTCCCACGCTGGAGGACTTCAGCACAACCCTGCAATACAAGGTCAGCTACAATTTTAATTAGTAAGCTACAATACCAAATTTTCCCTGAAGTGGCCACTGCAGGGACAACGAGCAGTCACTTGAAGATACCCCGGTTGAGGTTTTCAGATGCTGTATAGACTGAGATAAGATTATCATTATCAGGTTCTCGTGCAAGAAGGAAAATGTCCAGATAGAACAACCCCTACAAAATGGAATGTGCAAAAGGAACATTTTAATTACACTGTATTTTACACTCATTACTGTGGTCGAGTGTAATGAGCCCATGCAAGTTTCTCGGCATCATAATAGCTCTCATCTTAATTACAGTCAAGTCATTAGATCCTAATCGTCACGTAGACTCTTATATAATGCAACAGTTATATCCACCCATGATATTAAATCTATAAATTCTCATGACAAGCTAAACAAAAAAAAACATCAAAAGTCTGCAGTTCACATTACAAACAGAGTACGGTCAAATATAGACACAAAGAACATAAACCTCCTCCCCCAACAGAGAATTTTTTTTTTCCCTCTAGCCATCTAGCGGCATTTATCATAGGATATGCTGAGCCAAGAGGAAAGGTAAAGAAGGACATATCTATTCATTTTGGTACAACTTAAACCAGAATCCCACAGTCATCTACTGTACATAGCGGAAAAGGCAACAAAGTAGCAATCAAAAAAGTTCTGATCCGAGCCGCAACTTTTTGGACCATTTTTCTTGAAAAATAAGACATTTTCTTAATATTTCTTTCAACCTGAAATGAGGGTAGCCCTTTACAAGATCTCATTGACTATGGATGTTAGGCGTCGGGTTCCTGCAGCAGCACAGCGGTAATCCAGAGCCTTGCATCCAGTGGTCTCCCATTCTACACCGACCGCTCAGGAGCCTGCACAGCAATCTCGGCGTCCCAGACGCTCTGCTCAGACCAGCTCCGTAGGACTGGTTGTTGCTGCCACCTCTGGGTCAGCAATGGCAGCACAGGCTGTCCTACAGCAAGCCACTCGAGACGCTAAGTCCTCTCGTCCCGCTACTGGGCATGCTCATGAGACGATCTCCCATTGGAGATCGGGAGTCACGTGCTCAGGTCCTTCTCCTGATCTGATTGGTCCATCTCAGAGATCTGGAAGGTCCTGGCAGCGCATGGCTATGAAAGGCCTGCATGGCCGCTCGGCCATGCGCTAGTATAGTCTCTAGTTGCTACTGTGTGAATGATGATGGATGCATGAACTTGCGAATGACTCATTAAGATCCCCTCCCTCTGATATTACGAGTGTGTATAGGGACTTAGCTTTAGAGTCAGCACCAGCCAGTGGCAAGCTATAGCCACAATAAGCATCTACACAGTACTAACGTCCAACAGTGCGCCCCCTCTTGGGCATTGTCGACTAGCTGCAGTGTCTGTCGCCGCGCTGCAGTCTGCAGCACCCTCTGCCTAGGGCCCAGCTCCTGTGACCATATACTGTGCATGCACTCCTCTAAGACCTGTGACGCTAACAGTCTCAACCCTTTTGTGTTTTGCACTTAAGGCATCTCTGTGAGTAAAACAGAGATCGTTCAGCGCACCTGGGTGACGTTCAACTGGCGTGCGTTATACCGCCATATTGTACGTCCGCCATCAGCTAGCAGCAGTGTTAACACCTTCTGCACGGTGGACCCCGGGCGGCGAACGCACTTTACGTTATTTTATATTTAGTGCGTTCCGCCGTCCCTAACAATGGAGAAGATGGTAGATGTAACATGAAAGTGCTAATTCGGTGCAAATCGAATCTTCTGAAAAGGGTCAAAAATTACACAGTGGACAACATCTGGCTGTCAGCCTCAAATAGGCATATATGACAGAAAGTGATGCACGATGGATTAGAAGGTGACTGTCTGCACCATTATTGTCAACGACTTGAACCCTGTTTTGCAGGTTATGGGGGAGGCTCGGATGTAAGCTCTGATGGGGCCATTGAAGGTAGAAACATATGCTGTATGAAAGAGCCCTTAAACTCAGCCCTTCCTGTATCTGCCCTTACCCACTTCTTTTCATTGTCCTTTTCAATCTTTCACACTGCACTTTTCACCACGTTCATTGGTCCCATCAGGCTTACATTCAAAACCCACCTGCAAAACGGGATTCAGGCGTAGGCAGGCACTGATGGGGCCAATGACAATAATGGTGCAGATAGAGTCACCCAGTCTACTCCATCTGAGTGTCCACCTCCAGTAAAGGTATATACCCAGTAATGATGCACGTCAAAGCACACGATGACTCTGTCAGCACCATTATAGTCTATGGCCCCGTTGGCACATATGCTTGAATCCCATTTTGTGAGAGGTTTGGACACAAGCCCTGATGGCCCCACTGAATATAGGCAAGAATGCAATGTGAAAGGAGCCTTAAAGTTTGTTGCCTTTTTAAAACTACATCCCAGCACTTGAACTCAAGTAATATGGCAGGCCTCTTTTTTATGGATTCATTGCAAATTGAACTCCCAAAATTTCTGATTGGTTGGAATCCAAATTTTGGAAGAAATTTGTAATGAGTTTGATTAATTTAGAATTACTTTGTGCATCTCTAGTTCTTTTAAACCATAAACATAAATTAATGTTTTGTCGTAATGGTGATCAATTAACACAGATGACAACTGGGCGAGTGAAAAATTTTCTGAATGGCTGCACATAAAAATATAAGCAGAGGTTAATCTGGAGGCATCGCTTTCGTTGCCAGAGGCGAGCCCCCTAAGCACTAAATAGCTCTTCTGGACATGGTTAAGGAAAACAGCAGTGCACAGGCAGACAGTCTGGCATATTATAAAAAGCTTTTGTGCCTGAATGGAAATTAGTCTAGCCTGCAGATTAAGTATTGACTGCTGAGCAAAGCATCATCATTGTACTACAGACCACTGAGTTCTGCAATAAAAAACACACAGTGAAATAGAATCTCTTCTATCTTCTCCCCGTTGCCTTCACAGCATTGAGAAGCTCCAAAGTCCCTCAACAGCCCTCCGCCTGATTGAATCAATACATATAGGAGCATTCAATCATTGATGCACCATCTATTTCACACAGATAAAGGAATAATATTATATCTAAAAAAAAAAACACAGAACAATGTTGAAATAACTTTATGACTTAGGCATTGCAAAAGTCGAACTTTCTTAGCGGAGAAAAATATAATAATTTGTCATTCCCTTTGATCTGAGATTTAGAAGGCTACAGAAAAAAACACAGGGGATGCACGACCAATCCAAGAAAGACCTCCCATAATAAACTCCGCCACTGCCGTATTTATTGTACAACGACTACAATCTTTTATATTTGTGTCATAGTTAAAAAAAACTTTTAGCGGATTCATGCCAAACCATGGGCAGCCTGAAATAATGACGGGTGCCCTAATTACGGGACACCTACATTTTTTGCCAGCTATATTTTGCGGGTATAGGGAGAAGTATCTATCTATCATCTCATATATTGCATATCTACCAATCTATCCATACTTGTCATTGATGAGGAGTTACGATCTAGGACTCATTATAAAATGGACAGCCGTTTATTTTTCGGAGCACTTTAATGATAAGTTTCCAAATACTTTCTTAATCTTCCAGGAAGAAAGCTGTGCATTACCGCTGATATTTATGATCCTGTCTGCAGATTGGAACCTTAGTTCCACTGTCTGCATTATATAAAAACGGTAAGAACCAATCCTTATTAGCTTCAATAAATTACCTCCCAACGTAGAGAGATGTGTGCAGCCAAGGAGCTTTTAACACGGGTTCCCAGCAGTTTCTTCATAACCCAAAAAGACCTTCCATCTAGTCCAATTCTTTTGCGCTGCTGACTGGCTAATTAATTTTATGCGTATGGTAATAATTTATTGCGGTGGGTAACACTCTTAAAATACCCCATTAATGTCCATGACTCCTATCAACATTTAGAACCGAGTTGTAAGACAAATTGGTATCAGAAAATAATGAAGTTAGCTTATTCTCTGCTCTTGGATCTTTTGGGTTTCCTTTGGACAACATAGGGTACAGGAGGGATAAATGCTGATCATGGGGATATATATTATTTTCTATGTCTCATCCTATTGTTCATATAAAAATCTGTGTAAATGTTGCCAAGCGTCATAGAAAAGTCTGAAATCCTTTTTTTTCTCCACCCACACACAATGATTGACAATATTTACTGCAGAAAGAGACCTATATCAATCAATGTGTGTAGGAAGGGAAAATCTTCTATATGCGTTCTTTCAGAATTTTAACAATTTTTTTGACATGCATTCTATATAATATAAAGCTCAGGGTCTCCCCTCTATGTTATGCTGCCATCATATACAGAAGGATAGCAGACCTGATAAAGCCTGTTAAAGGAAAACTCCAGGAGACTGAACTGGTTGCAGCTAGGTCATGTGTCAGACAGTGGGGTGGAGCCAAACCATTATCTGGACCAATAAATAGTTGCAGTTAGGTCATGTGTCAGACAGTGAGGTGGAGCCAAACCATTATCTGGACCAATAAGTGGTTGCAGTTAGGTCATGTGTCAGACAGTGGGGTGGAACCAAACCATTATCTGGACCAATAAGTGGTTGCAGTTAGATCATGTGTCAGACAGTGGGGTGGAGCCAAACCATTATCTGGACCAATAAATAGTTGCAGTTAGGCCATGTGTCAGACAGTGGGGTGGAGCCAAACCATTATCTGGACCAATAAGTGGTTGCAGTTAGGTCATGTGTCAGTGGAGTGGAGCGAAACCATTATCTGGACCAATGAGTGGTTGCAGTTAGGTCATGTGTCAGACAGTGGGGTGGAGCCAAACCATTATCTGGACCAATAAGTGGTTGCAGTTAGATCATGTGTCAGACAGTGGGGTGGAGCCAAACCATTATCTGGACCAATAAATAGTTGCAGTTAGGCCATGTGTCAGACAGTGGGGTGGAGCCAAACCATTATCTGGACCAATAAGTGGTTGCAGTTAGGTCATGTGTCAGTGTGGTGGAGCGAAACCATTATCTGGACCAATGAGTGGTTGCAGTTAGGTCATGTGTCAGACAGTGGGGTGGAGCCAAACTATTATCTGGACCAATAAGTAGTTGTAGTTAGGTCATGTGTCAGTGGGGTGGAGTCAAACTATTATCTGGACCAATAAGCAGTTGTAGTTAGGTCATGTGTCAGACATTGGGGTCTAAACAAACCATTATCTGTAATAAAGAGAACCGTCAGACCTGTGAATCAATTTCAAAAGCAGATCTCTATATGAATGAGCAAAAAAAACAAAAAAACAATAGAAAAAAAGCTGCAAAATAGAATATTTTCAAAGCTGATATTTGTATCTTTGCTCACTGTAAATTGTGCTTGAAGGCAAAGTTGCCGACTTGACTTTTTATTTTTCTGGACAGATTAATCGAAAATCACGGACAGACAATATTTTTTACAAGATGAGTATCAATGGTGCTTGTGCAAAAGAGTATTATAGCAGCAATTGCTTAGACACTTGTCACACAGTGTTGAAACAAAGTTTTTATATAAAACACAATAAAAGCATGCGCATAAATAATTAAATTAAATAATTAATCAAACACCAGAGCATGAGCTAGATAGTTTTATCTAGCTCATGCTCTGGTGTTTGAGACTTCACCGCATTAACATTGAATCATTATTTTTTACAATGTGGACGGTATCCTTAGGATTTTAGACATTTTTATACTCTTATGTTTATTTTGTTACTAATTTTGTTTCTTCATGCGGGATAGAGAGCTGATCTATATTGCTTTGTGATCACCATACGTGTTTATACCCCAATATTTATATGAGTTTTTTATGCACATGATTTTTATTGTGTTTTATATAGACAATATTTTTTATGGATACATTGGAAAACAAAAATAAATCATTCTGATTATAAGTGATCCATGTCTCCAGCCAATAATAATGAAAATAATTATGGACGCTCAAAAAATTATTTTCCTGAGTTTGCTTGCCATTATTGTGCCAAATGTGAAAACTGCAGCACATTAGCGGCCATTGATAGGCTGCAGTATTCAAATGACACAAATATGTCATGTGAAGCATCTGGGCAGCTGTTGATAGGCTGCAGTGCTCACATGACATAATTATGTCATATGAAAGGTCTGGGCAGCTGTTGATAGACTGCAGTGCTCACATGACATAATTATGTCATATGAAGGGTCTGGGCAGCTGTTGATAGGCTGTAATGCTCACATGACATAATTATGTCATGTGAAGGGTCTGAGCAGCCATTGATAGGCTGCAGTGCTCACATGACATAATTATGTCATGTGAAGGGTCTGAGCAGCTGTTGGTAGGCTGCAGTGCTCACATGACATAATTATGTCATGTGAAAGGTCTGGGCAGCTGTTGATAGGCTGCAGTGCTCTCATGACATAAATATGTCATGTGCAGGTTCTGGGCATCTGATGATAGGCTACAGTACTCACATGACATAATTATGTCATGCGAAGGGTCTGGGCATCTGATGATAGGCTAAAGTACTCACATGACATAATTATGTCATGTGAAGGGTTTGGGCAGCTGTTGATAGGCTGCAGTGCTCTTATGACATAAATATGTAATATGAAGGGTCTGGAAGACCTGATGTCGACATCGCTGGAATGGCACAAGTGCAGGAGGTGACTGATATTTTTATTTTACACTGTGGAATATAGCATTTAAGAAGCAGGCGTCTGGGTGGTGGGCAACTCCTTTAAGGAATCGGTGACCCGAGGTGAGAGTCATTGCAACCAGCATCTCGTTCTCTGGAGGACCAGTCCTGTCATCCATTAAACAGATACCCCATTGATTTACTAACTAGACAATGTGTATGCTAAAGTTCCTCTGTGAATATAGAGCTGCAATTGAAGAGGAAAACTTTTCGATCCTCTTATTGATCTTTTAAAGCAGTAGAGATTGTCAGAAATTGAATGACCTCTTCAAGGTTCAGAGCGGAAGCAATATTTGTATTTTGTATCTCTATTCATACTGTGCTATGTAAGATCCCTAATCCTGAATCTATGACTTGCTATTTTCTTTCATTCTCATCTATGGATTAAGGCAGCTTCTTTGTCATGTGGCCGTTTCCAAGAAATATGATATGTTACAAGGGGCCATACTGCATTAGTACATAAAATAACATCAGCACCCCCATTTCTATCTGAGGATCGGATGTTGGGACAGACTGTTCTATCCAAGCCCATTTCCTTAACACAAGAAGTGCAGATGGCTCCATCGATTTGCCAGCTTTTAGTCAATTGGGAAGAACCCAATGAAGGAAAAAAATAGATTTTCAACAATTCATTCATCTGTACTGAGTATATACGAATACATGCACAGAGCGGAGATGTCCTCCTTCCTCTAAGTTCGGGCCACCAGAGCATCTTCCCAACCTCAGTACTGGAAATCAAATGTTCCACTTCCAGAGTTTGCAGGCAGTCCATTGTGCCTGAGATTCAGCTGGACAGGAAACTTAGACTATCAGGGCTCACTTTCCCCAAAACACCTGAAAAATCAAGTAACAATGCTTGAAAGCCTTCCTATTCATTTCAATGTTAGTCATCTTTCGTGTTTGTATGAAGACTTTCTTTTAGCATTTTTTTCCCTTTTAGCGCATATCACATCCCTGAGGCAGACTTCTACTGGAATCCACTCCAAATCTGACACATCAAGAAAGCTGAAAAACCTGCTTTAAGAAAAATAAAAAAAAAATCTTCAAAAATGCTTCAAGACTCCTCAAGGGAAATAAAAACTTCTCAAAGTTGGAGTTCTTCATGAAAAATGTTTTGCCTTAAAAAAACCCTTCATTTGCACAAAGCCTAAAGGAGTGTTTAAAGTCTTTTGTTGGGTCTTTGAAGCATATTTTGAGGAGTTGTGAGTTTTTGAGGGGGATTTTGCAAGTTTTCTGCTCCACAAATCAGCAAAAAGACTCACATGCTTAGATGAGTATTTAATATAGATATCTACCTATCGGCATAGCGGAGAGCATCCAATAACTTACAGGCAAGATTCTGTGCAAATGTCCATTTCAGCTGGATGCCGGGCCCAATATTCAACTCACTATTTACTATGTCAGGAAAACGTCCTTAGAGTTTTCCCTTAAGCACCCTTTCTGCCGGCGCCATTTATTTTTTTAACTCCATGTATACCATAGTGGCAGCATTCAAGCGTAAGCCACCATAAAAATGGACCAGCTACTTCTTTTAGCTGTCTGAAAAGCGTAAAGTGGTTAGAAGAAGTTACAAATAATGGAAGCTGTGCACAGCAAGACGTTTTGATATTTCTGTGCATATATCGCTCTTTTTGATGTTTTAGTGCTTTTTCAGGTGGGTTCCAGGTGTGCACATACCCTTATGGTAGTCGGAGCTTTTATTCTTTATGGTTTAGCCCAACCTAAAGAAACCTGTCCTAACAAAACCAAAGAAATGAGCCGTGATATAAGTTGGTATAAGTGTAGGAGCACGTTCGCACTGTGGCCATTTCACAGACAAAGACCAAGAAATAGTAGCCTATGTTATTAACATTTACTCGAGGTGTTTATGTATACAGCTATCCATGGACGGGTGTCTGGACGGTCGGCCCCTGTCCTGCTCTAACCTTTGCTTGGATAAGTAGATACATTAAGTGGAGACCCATTGGGATATCACAATAAGTTGTGTTCTCTACAATCTCAGACCGGCTGCATTTCTTATTCTGATGTGTAAGAAAGAACAAAATTGAAATAACTTTTCTGCAATGACTCAACTGATACAGCTAACTTCATAAAGTCTCCGAGAACGAGAACTGTGTGAGCTTGAAATCTCCAGTGACTCTTATTGAAGACCTCCAGTGAGTCAATGGGCTGATACAAAAGACTCACACACAATACAGTCCTCTGCGTCTCCCAAAAGTTGGGCAAGTATTCCTGAGGACAATACAAAGAGCTGAGATTGAAAAGAAAAGCAGTAAAGAGCCAAAGAGTTCCTGTCAAATGTTATGTTTCTATGGAGATGACAGAAAAACACCTGTCTGTCCTCCGTATGGTGAACTCAGCAGCACTCCCAACAACCTGCCGAGCTATACAAGAGAGCGCTCCTGCCACCGAGCCGCTCTAGATTTATCCTGGTATTCCCGGGCGTCAGGGGAAGTTGTCAGACGACACAATTACTGCTCTGCCAGCAGGTCTGCAATCTCAGGATTAGTATGCAGAAAATACAAGAAAATATATCTATGTTTCCATATATCTATCATCTATCTAATATCTATCTATCTACAGTATCTATATATCTATCTATTATTTATCTATCTTTCTATCTATTATCTATCTATCTATTATCTGTCTATCTGTTATCTCTCTATCTATATCTATTATTTATCTGTCTATCTATCTATCCATCCCATATCTATCTATCTATCTATTATCTATCTATCTATCTATTATTTATCTATCTATTTATCTATCTATCATCTATCGATCTATCTATCTGTTATCTCTCTATCTATTATTGATCTATTATCTATTATCTATCTATCCCATATCTATCTATCTATCTATCTATCTATCTATCTATCTATCTATCTATCTATCTATCTATCTATCTATCCCATATCTATCTATCTATCTATCTATCTATCCCATAGCTATCTATCTACAGTACAGACCAAAAGTTTGGACACACCTTCTCATTCAAAGAGTTTTCCTTATTTTCATGACTATGAAAATTGTAGATTCATTCTGAAGTCATCAAAACTATGAATTAACACATGTGGAATTATATAATTAACAAAAGTGTGAAACAACTGAAAATATGTCTTATATTCTAGGTTCTTCAAAGTAGCCACCTTTTGCTTTGATTACTGCTTTGCACACTCTTGGCATTCTCTTGATGAGCTTCAAGAGGTAGTCACCGGAAATGGTCTTCCAACAGTCTTGAAGGAGTTCCCAGAGATGCTTAGCACTTGTTGGCCCTTTTGCCTTCACTCTGCTGTCCGGCTCACCCCAAACCATCTTGCTTGGGTTCAGGTCTGGTGACTGTGGAGGCCAGGTCATGTGGCGTAGCACCCCATCACTCTCCTTCTTGGTCAAATAGCCCTTACACAGCCTGGAGGTGTGTTTGGGGTCATTGTCCTGTTGAAATATAAATGATGGTCCAACTAAACGCAAATCGGATGGAATAGCATGCCGCTGCAAGATGCTGTGGTAGCCATGCTGGTTCAGTATGCCTTCAATTTTGAATAAATCCCCAACAGTGTCACCAGCAAAGCACCTCCTCCTCCATGCTTCACAGGCATGTAGAGTCCATCCGTTCACCTTTTCTGCATTGCACAAAGACACGGTGGTTGGAACCAAAGATCTCAAATTTGGACTCGTCAGACCAAAGCACAGATTTCCACTGGTCTAATGTCCATTCCTTGTGTTCTTTAGCTCTTCTGCTTGTTGCCTGTCCTTAGCAGTGGTTTCCTAGCAGCTATTTTCCCATGAGGGCCTGCTGCACAAAGTCTTCTCTTAACAGTTGTGGTAGAGATGTGTCTGCTGCTAGAACTCTGTGTGGCATTGACCTGGTCTCTAATCTGAGCTGCTGTTATCCTGCGATTTCTGAGGCTGGTGACTCGGATGAACTTATCCTCCGCAGCAGAGGTGACTCTTGGTCTTCCTTTCCTGGGGCGGTCCTCATGTGAGCCAGTTTCTTTGTAGTACTTGATGGTTTTTGCCACTGCACTTGGGGACACTTTCAAAGTTCTCCCAACTTTTCGGACTGACTGACCTTCATGTCTTAAAGTAATGATGGCCACTCGTTTTCTCTTTACTTAGCTGCTTTTTTCTTGCTGTAATACAAATTCTAACAGTCAGTCAGTAGGACTATCAGCTGTGGATCCACCAGACTTCTGCACAACACAACTGATGGTCCCAACCCCATTTATAAGGCAAGAAATCCCACTTATTAAACCTGACAGGGCACACCTGTGAAGTGAAAACCATTTCCGGTGACTACCTCTTGAAGCTCATCAAGAGAATGCCAAGAGTGTGCAAAGCAGTAATCAAAGCAAAAGGTGGCTACTTTGAAGAACCTAGAATATAAGACATACAGTATTTTCAGTTGTTTCACACTTTTTTGTTAATTATATAATTCCACATGTGTTAATTCATAGTTTTGATGCCTTCAGCGTGAATCTACAATATTCATAGTCATGAAAATAAAGAAAACTCTTTGAATGAGAAGGTGTGTCCAAACTTTTGGTCTGTACTTATCTATCTATCTATCTATCTATCTATCTGTCTGTCTGTCTGTCTGTCTGTCTGTCTATCTATCTATCTATCCCATATCTATCTATCTATTTATCTATCTATCATCTATCTCTTATCTATTACATCTATCTATCCCATATCTATCTATCTAGCTTGAGAAAGGTCCACATCTTGGACCGAAACGTCGCACGTGGGCAAATAAATCACACTTATTTTTATATTGGAGTGCTGCCTTCGTTCTTTTGGACTGTAGCATGAGGTTTGGTACATACCTAGAATTATTTTTTGCACCCTTTATTTTCTTTTGGTGCTGCTTTTTGTTTTATTTTTCTATCTATCTATCTATTATCTATCCCATATCTATCTGTCTATCTATCTATATATTATCTATCCATGTATCTATCTATCTATTATCTATATATCTATCCCATATCTATCTGTCTATCTATCTATCTATGTATCTATCTATCCCATATCTATCTATGTATCTATCCCATATCCATCTATCATCTATCTATCTATTATCTATCTATCTATCATCTATCTGCCTATCAGAAGCTGTGTGACAGTGATATGTGCACAAGTTTTAAGACCTTAACTGTCAAAGTGATAGAAATAGGTTGTATTTTATGCTACACATAAAGCCTGAAAAAAGTACCATACAAAAGTAAAATATCACACTGAGACACGGGCAATTACCACAGCTGTGATTATTGTTTTAAGTGTGCAGCACAATGCAGTATATCTTATAAACCATGAAAAAGCTGGAATGCTTTTATCTTCAGTACAATATTTTGTTTGTATAATATATTGGACTTTCAGCCACAATGTAAACATATTTATCTCATATCTATCTAATACACCTTACATGTTGTAATACACATCATATCCACTGGGTGGCCACATATAGACACATACAGTGTAATCACCTCCCAAGAGATCATGCTAATTAAAAACTGGCTATCTCATCAGAAAAAGTAAGAAAAAACACAACTTTATACATATAAAAGCAGGAGTGTTTTTCTAACTTCAGCAATCTGCTCACTATGATAGCTCATTCAGGCTTTGTCTTTTCATTTGTCAATACCAATGCCCTTTTAGTCCAAGCGTATTATACCGGCTGAAAATTATATATTTTTTTTATTGTGTTTGTTCCACACAGATTGATGTGAGCGATCCAGCACATGTTTTATATGTCAGAATGTACTAAAGCATCAAGTCATAAAGTGTGTGTCAAGTGTGTATTTCTGTGCATCTGGCAGCGCACATTTCATGAGGCAGCCTGGTATTTGTCAACTGGAAAATAGGACAAAATCTTTTTTTTGCTCTCACAAAAGTAATTTCAGTCCAAATAATAATAACTAATGCAGAAAAATAGATTTGATTGAATGACTATTGCATGAAAAAGCATTTAGAAATAATATAGGTGCATTGAAAATGATTGTAGACAAATATAGACAGATGAGTGATAGATAGATAATAGATAATAGGTAGATGATAGATAGATAATAGATGACAGATAGATAGATAGATAGATAGATAGATGATAGCTAGATAGATAATAGATGATAGATAGATAATAGATGATCGATAGATAGATAGATAGATAGATAGATGATAGCTAGATAGATAATAGATGATAGATAGATGATAGATAATAGATGATAGATGACAGATAGATAATAGATAGATAGATAGATGATAAATAGATAGATAGATGATAGATAGATAGATAAATAGATAGATAGATAGATAGATATAGATAGATAAATATGGGATGGATAGATAGATAGATAGATAGATAGATAGATGATAGATAGATGACAGATAAATAATAGATAGATAGATAGATAGATAGATAGATAATATAGATAATAGATACATATTAGATAAATAGATAATAGATAGATAGATGATAGATAATAGATGATAGGATAGATAGATAGATAGATAGATAGATAAAAAATAGATAGATAATGTATAGATAATACATAAATATTAGATAGACAGATAATAGATAGATAGATAGATAGATATTGAATAGTCTAGAGATTAATACGGACATGAGTTAACATTTGATATTGGACATAAAAAAATGTTCCAGGAGTACTAATGGAAAAAGTAGTAGTAATAGTAGAAGAAGATGTAGTAGTAAAAGTAATATTAGTAGTAGTACGAGTGATAGTAGTAAAAATAGTAGTAGAAGCAGAAGTAGTATTAATAGTAGTAGTAGAAGTAATAGTAGTATTAATAGCAGCAATAGTAGTAGAAGTAGTAATAGTAGTAGTAGTGGTAGTAGTAGTATTAGTGGTAGTAGTAGTATTAATACTAGTAGAAGTAATAGTAGTGGTAGTATTATTAGTAGTAGTGGTAGTAGCAGCAGTATTAATAGTAGTAGTAATAGTAGTAGAAGTAATAGTGGTAGTAGTAGAAGCAGTAGTAGCATTAATGGTAGTTGTAGAAGTAATTGCAGTAGTATTAATAATAGTAGTAGAAGTAGTAATAGTAGTAGTAGTAGTATTAGTGGTAGTAGTAGTAGTATTAATACTACTAGTAGTAATAGAAGTAGTAATAGTAGTGGTAAAAGTAATAGTAGTAGAAGTAGTAATAGTAGTAGTAGTAGTGGTAGTAGTAGTAATAGTAGAAGTAGTAGAAGCAGTAGTAGCATTAATGGTAGTTGTAGAAGTAATTGTAGTAGTATTAATAATAGTAGTAGAAGTAGTAATAGTAGTAGTAGTAGTATTAGTGGTAGTAGTAGTAGTATTAATACTACTAGTAGTAATAGAAGTAGTAATAGTAGTGGTAAAAGTAATAGTAGTAGAAGTAGTTTCAGTAATAGTAGTGGTTAGAATAATAGTACTAGTAATAGTAGTAGTCATAGTAATGGGAAAAGTAATAGTAGTGGTAGAAGTAGCAGCAGTGTTGGTAGCAGCAGTGGCAGTAGTACTAATAGTAGTAGAAAAAGTAATACTAGTAGTAGAAATTGTAATAGCAGTATGACTAGCAGTAGTAGCAGTAGTATAGTAGTAGTACAGGTAGAAGTAGTAGCGTTTGTAGTAGTAGTAATAGTAGCAGTGTTACTTGTGGAACAATCTTGTGCAATAACGCTAGATCCATTAGTTTTTTGAATATAGCGAAATCTTCCCTCTCAGGAACGTGTAATTTTGCCTTACCTATTAGTTTAGACCATTATTTATTTGCTTGGTTAGAATTTGCCCTAAAAAGTCATTTCCAACTCAAACACGATTAATCGCTTACTGAGGCCCAACACCTACACATCGCTGTAGCGCTGACAGATGCTGCAGCTAAATCCCAATTTTCTTCCATCCTTGAAAAACCCTCTTTAATATGGAGCAGCACATCACTATGCTAAAGTGCATTTAAATATATTATATTCTCCCGTGTTTGCAATCCACTTCTATTTCTGTTTCAGTCTGTTCCACTTCCATGTTTCTGCTGGAATTTTCCCTTTAAATCTGGGACATACAGTATGTCCACTGTGCGATGTTACGGCTATGTCTTTGGGATTTCATGGGTGTTTTAAAAATGATTGTTACAGAATAGCACACACTAAAAATGCAGAAAAATAATATGAGATGTAACAGATTTACATGTTGTTGTAGGTGTCAGATCATCATTAGAAGGGTTTTGTAACAACCGCAGATGTTCTTTAGACATGTCATTATCAGCCTACTTTTAAGGAAATGACTCCATAATAGCTGCATGCGTAATTTATCACAAGATGGTGTAGCACCTGCAAGTGCATGTAAAATCACAGAAAATAGAAAATATATGACATCATATTGACCTGTGCTACATTTACCAATAAACTCAGCTCTGCTACATCTGTATGTGGACAGGAGAATGGAAATAGTCTATTCAGTAAGCCTAAAATTGAACCTTTTTTTATTCTCCTTTAAGTAATAATCTGGCCTGGAATTAAAAAATAAATAAATATATATATATATAAATATACAGTAAATATTTATGTGTGTATATATGTATATATATATATTCTACTCCTATATATATATAATCCTAATCTGAATTTAAAGCATAAATATATAAATACAGATATCTCTCTATCTATCTATCTATCTATCTATCGATCTATCTATCTATCTATACTGTATATATATATATATATATATACAGTATATATATATATATATATACACTAGATGGTGGCCCGATTCTATCACATCGGGTATTCTAGAGTCTCTGTTAAAATAAAAAATAGTGATATACTCACCTCCCGACGGCCTCCGGACTCTTTCTCTCCTCTCACCACGCTCCCAGCATCTTACGGTCCCAGTAATGCTTTGCGTGAAACACCGCTGATGACGCCGTGCTCTTGCGAGAGTGACGTCATCTCCGGCCCTTCTCGCTAAGCATTACTGGGACCGTGGTGAGAGGCGGGACAGAGTCCGGGGGCCGTCGGAAGGTGAGTATATAACATTTTTTTTTATTTTAACAGAGACCCTAGAATACCCGATGCGATTGAATCGGGCCACCATCTAGTGTACTATACTCCTGTTACACCCGGAGCTGCTGTCACTGTTCTGCTTTTATCTAATGTATTGTCCTCCAGTTACAGCCAGAGCTGCAGTCACTCTTCTGATGTTACCTAATGTATTGTACTCCAGTTACACCCAGAGCTGCTGTCACTGTTCTGCTGTTATCTAATATATTGTACTCCAGTTAATCCGAGAGCTGCAGTCACTGTTCTGCTTTTACCTAATGCACTGTAGTCCAGTTACACCCAGAGCTGCAGTCACCGTTCTGCTCTTACCTAATGTGTTATACTCCTGTTACAGCCTGAGCTGCAGTCACTGTTCAGATCTTACCAAATGTATTGTACTCAAGTTACACCCAGATCTGCAGTCACTGTTCTGCTGTTACCTAATGTACTCCTGTTACACCCAGAGCTGCAGTCACTGTTCTGCTGTTACCTAATGTAGTGTACTCCAGTTACACCCAGATCTGCAGTCACCGTTCTGCTGTTACCTAATGTATTGTACTCCAGTTACACCCAGATCTGAAGTCACTGTTCTGCTGTTACCTAATGTAGTGTACTCCAGTTACACCCAGATCTGCAGTCACTGTTCTGCTCTTACCTAATGTAGTGTACTCCAATTACACCCAGAGCTGCAGTCACCGTTCTGCTGTTACCTAATGTAGTGTACTCCAGTTACACCCAGATCTGCAGTCACTGTTCTGCTGTTATCTAATGTATTGTACTCCAGTTACTCCCAGAGCTGCAGTCACTGTTCTGCTTTTACCTAATGCATTGTAGTCCAGTTACATGCAGATCTGCAGTCACCGTTCTGCTCTTACCTAATGTATTATACTCCTGTAACAGCCAGAGCTGCAGTCACTGTTCAGATCTTACCTAATGTATTGTACTCCAATTACACCCAGAGCTGCATTCACTTTTCTGCTGTCACCTAATGTATTGTACGCAAGTTACACCCAGAGCTGCAGTCACTGTTCTACTGTTACCTAATTACTTAATGTATTGTACTCCAGAATATGTACAGGACTGTGCCTGTGTAATGAGCAACGCAGCAGTGATGCCTTTAACGGCTGTAATGTGCCTATACAATAAGCAATGTGGCCGTATTGCCATGAAGACTAGGCAACTGTCGCTGATTGGTCGCGGCCTAACTGCCGCGACCAATCAGCGAGGTGGGATTTCCATGACAGGCAGACAGACAGAATTAGACAATTATATAGTAGATACAGTATATATGAAAAAGCTCTAAATTCAGAATATTAGGATCCTAAAATAATTAAAGCAATTAGAGATGAGAGAATCTATTCAAAGTAATTCAAATTTGATACAAATTTCTCAAAAGTTTCAGATTTTCCTAATCTTATGCTACTTAATTAGTATAAGCAAATTATCCAGCAAATTGGAGGCACGTTTGCCATCATTTTAGGGCAAGTAAAGAATGAAAAATAAAAAGAGATAGTATACTCCCCTTACTCCTCACCTTTTCTCCTGCCACAGCTCTCATCGGTTCCTCTGTTGGAGCCCTCCAGCTTCGGTCTTTCTTTTTCAGTCTACTCACTTGGGAGCTTACTAGACCCCTTGCTACATATGCCATGACACTGCATAAGGCCTAGTCATGACATGCATCATCCTGAGATGTCACGAAAGGCCTGCTGACGGCAAGAGGTACCAAAGAGAGAAGATTGAAAAGAAGACCAGAGCCAGAGGGAGGGACCCAGCAGAGGATAAAGGATGAATAGCTAAGGCAGTGGAAAAACAGCGGATGAAGAACAAAGCGAGTAAAATATATATATATATTTTTTTCAAATATCTTGTACTGATATATTCAGTGTATCTTCTGGGTATATTAAATTTATGTCACATAAATTCTATAGAAATCAAATTTTTTGGTTCAAATTCCACCAACAACAACATCTGCAAGGAGTTTGCACTGTATGTTCTCCCTGTGTGTGAGTTTCCCCTGGGTTCTCCAGTTTCCTCCCATACTCCAAAGACATACTGATAAAGAATTTAAATTTTGAGCCCCAATGATGATATCTGTGGAATATGATGGCACTACATGAGTAAATAAGATAAGTAATAATAAATAAATCCAAAAGATAGCTAACACATTTCTGATTGGTAGGGTTCTAAATGTTGGCTCCACCACCAATCCCAAGCTCTAAAATGCCCTGTCAGAATGGGGTGGCCACTACTGTGTGCATTCTTCATGGAGATAGCCAAATACAATGCAAATGGATACTCAGCCGTCGATGTTGTGTTGATGAAGTCGGACTCTTTAGACAACCACTTTAATTTTATGACTATGTGGCTGCTTTGCCCAACTAGTGCCGATTCTCTTCCTTATGAGCCTTCTCATCTTTTAGGCTTTGTAGCAGCTGCTATGCCTACGATGGCGGTAGCTATATCAATACCTATATCATACATCTTGATTATTGTTGGTGTCAATCGATTTATAGGACCTCATTCAGTGGCAACATCACTATGATGGGCCATAACTAATCACTATTCTGTGGTCCATCAGAAAGGAGCCTGGAGAACTGTCTCCTCTCCTGCCTTCTGGTTTCTACATCTCTTATTTTGATTAACTGGCCTGGAGTGGTGTCACATGTACATCACGTTGCAATGATGACGTGTCATCAGGTCAGCTAATCAAAAGAATCGCAGATGCCAGAAGGTGACAAAAGAATGTGCCAACGATGACAGATTACTGGCCTGGCTGATGGACCTGGTCCTGGGAATTGATTTGGATCATCTCTAATCTTGATAGTCTTCAACTCAAACAAGTTCCAATGATATTTTGCTGTTCAAACATTATGGACTATACAGATAATTCTATATAGACTACGGAAAATGTGAGAAGGTAGAATTTACTATAAGAGGAAAACGTATACTTGGAACTCTTAAACGTGTGTTCAGGATTAGAGAAGATTAGATGGGTCCAGGAAAAAAAAACAACAAAATTCAAAAAGTTCTTATTGTGTGCAACTTTCTTTTCATTGCTTCTCCTCCTTGCTTCAGGGTAATAATAAGCTATAATAATAGCCATAAATTGTTCCGTGGGAGAAGTGCCTCTGCTTTTGGTTAGCAAACTATTAACCAAGCCTGGCTGTCTACTTGGTGTGCTGCATGTGCTATAGTTAATTCAATAGGCGGTTATTTAAAGGTCAGTTAAGTCTGATTCTTTTCATCTCTGTTTAACAAAAAAAGAGCATTTCAAAGGTAGGAATAAGTGACGGTTACGTTCAGGTACAACACAGCAGAGCTTAGGGCTAAAATTACCAAAACCACATGCAGAAATAATTTGCTCGTTAAGTGCAAGGTTCTTTTAAGAAGCCTCTCATACCAGAATGTTCTGTGAAACGGCTTCGCAAACAAGTTTGTTTTTAAGGTATTTTTCATCTCCAATCCTCAAGAGTTTTTGAATGAATCTTTAATTACGCTTTCTTGCCTGTGTACAATAGATATCAACTTGACACTAAGGAAATATGTAGGGTAGGCAAGCAGTGAAAAGACAATTTAGAAGCCAGTCACTAATTATGGTCTAATTAATTAGTACAGATAGCCATCGCAATTGAAATAAGCCGAGTGGCCTCATTCACATTCAACGTTTTTATTTGGGAATGGTAACTAACTTGCTAGAAAAAAAAAGAATCTAGAAGAATGTCCTTTCTTACCCTTCCTCTTCATTCGACAATTCCCCGTAAGAGTGGTGTGAGAAAACGTCAGTTTATGATGCATTGTTGGTAACTGTTTATGCTGCATGTGTTTGTGTGTGGTTATCCAGTGATTATGATTAGAGTTGGGCGAATTTTTCAAAATTTGGTTTCGATTACAATCAGCGGCGAATATTGTTTTTGCAATATTCACCCAACACAGCCAATCGTCCTTGGAGTCAATGGGAGTAGAAATGAATGAATATGTTCGGATCCGATCATCATACATAAATTTGGCATGAATAGGGTACCGATATGGTACGAATATGGCAAATTCATATTCGGCGACCAATTCCAAACATATTCGCTCAACTCTTATTATCTAATTATGATGTGAAATGCAGTCGGTCAAGGATTATGCTAATATGTCCCGATAATTTAGTGATTTTCACAGATAGAGTCCTTAATGGGTATTTTGGGACTATCTTATTTCATTTGTTTGTTATGGGTCTAAGAACTAACAGGAATGTAGTTGCTGTCCTTTCTGCCTGCAGCCGATCTCCGCTGGCTTTGATCGGTCAAAGACCATGTCTGCTCGTGATTCTATGGCTTTTGCCTTCGTCCCCTCAGCAGAGCATCCACTTCTCTTCCCGGCTGTAAATAAGCATGACATTGGCAGTCACGCCCCATCAATAGAGCAACCCAAAAGAGGGAGAGCTGCTCTGTTGACATGAAGCAGCAGGATCACCGGCAGGGGCAATCTGTGACTGCTCTGAGCCAGCGTCATGTAGAATAGGAGGTAATTAGTAACTGCCTACCTGTTAGTTCTTAGGCCCATAGTAAAAAAAATAGACTAGACTCGGATAACTCATTTAATTAAATTCATGTAATGTGAAGGTGGACACATCTAGAAATATGTAAAAGTGCATTATAGATGAGCAAATCGGTTCAAGGAAAACTTAGTTACACTCGATTTTACAAACAAAATGAGATCCTCCTAAAACCATTTTTTTTGTTTGTTTGCTGCCATTTTGCTGATTTGAGGAAGCTCAGACAAATGGTGAAAAAATACTCTTGTTACTAGTGATGAGTGATTTCCGTTTTCCGTGCACGCCAAATTACTCAGCGATCACCCAAGAATGCTCGGGAAATCTCGAGTAACGAGTATACTCGCTCATCACTACTTGTTACCAAAAACTTTTCCTGCCACTATAACCTCGCATCTGGTCCTCGGCACAGCTCCCTCTGGTACTGTGCACTCAATATCCTCATCACATCTTGGTGCCACGTAGCCTCCAAGATCATAACATGTGTCACCTATGGAGCTGAGTAAGCTTTGGGGGTGGTGAGGGACACTATGTTGTCATGATGTGTGTCATCATGATGACTGAAACCACTCAGTAATGGAAGCCAAGGTGCTAAGTGAAGATGACGGCACACCTGAAGAAGTCATTGCTCATGCAGTGCCGGAGGAAGCTGTGTCTAGAGAATCAGACAAATAGCTGAGGAAAATCAAATAACTTCAATGAAAATCTAATTTCTTAGACATATTTGAGCCAACATCTGAATTTGAGTTTTGGCAGATTCATTCATCGCAAGTATTAATATATGGTTCTTGCAGTGTATTTCTGTAAAAAGTTCAGCAAAAAAAATCATACTTGGATGTTGGTGCCCGCAGACGGTCTTCTCCAACATCAGAAGTCATCAGTATTAATATAAATGGCACAATGTAGTTGATGGCCCAGTTAAGGATTTTTCCATTCAGGCCCATGAGCTTTATGAAGGCTAGGGTCATATATTCTCTCATCTGTGAGAATCAGGTCCATTATGCAAATCACACTCTGTTCAAATTCTGATCATAGTTTGTTCAGTGTTATCATAGTGTGATCCGATTCTCTGGGATGAGGAAAAGATGGTGAAAAAAATGTCTCAATCTTCTCCATTCTGTCAGTCTACAGAGATAGGACTGCACTTAGCTGTCATCCAAGTCCAGTCCGATGTTTTCCATAGACTCATTGACTTACATGGAAGATTGCGATCCAAATTTAAGATCCAATTCAGACATGCTGCAATTTTTTCCCTTGGACCCGTTTTGTCCAAGGAAAAAATCGGATATGTGCACCACCCCATAGACTAACATTGGTCCAAGTGCAATCCGAAGTTTTGTCAAATCGCACTTGCACCAAAAATACAGTCGCCTGTATGAGCCTTAAGGATGAGTAATCGGTATATAAGTATTATGGTTCAGTTTCATAGAACATTTTTAATTATATTCTTTAATGCTGATTTTACAAACAGAGTATTTTAGGAAAAACACCGCTGTAATTTTTTATGATTTTTTTTAAACCAAAGCCAGAAATGGATCCCATATATGTCCTATTCCTTCTGAATCCTTATTTCTTTACACAAGTCAGTCCTCAAAGCTACCTAAATATGACCTTCTGGTTTCTCCACCAGCGCTACATTCAGATTATAAAACTGGTTCCTATTAAATAACTAGGTATTACATTGAGAAATCCAATTGTGTAGATGAAAGCTATACGCCACAAATTCAATTTTCCCTCATTATTTTTCCATGAAAGTGCAAATGAATAGTTGAGTTAATTGAGTCAGCTAAAAATCAATTGTGAGAAATTATCACATCTAGCGTGATAGGACAAAGTGTTGTATGAAGAATGCTGAATTCCTTGGGGGTATCATATACAATGAAACCACAACAATAAGTGAAAATACTCAGCAAAAGAGAGAATTTTTTTTAATATAGGATGGTATTGTATTATGCTTATGTCTTTTTCAAACAACTTTTAGCTGGCTTGGCTTAAGGTACTGTCACACTTAGCGATGTACCAGCGATCCTGACCAGCGATATGATGCGGTCAGGATGGCTGGTACATCGCTAAGTGGTAGCTAGTGAGCTGCCACACAGGCAGATCTCACCAGCGACATCGCAGGGGTCGGGGGTCGCTACTTACCTGTCAGACGAGGCGATCCTGCATCCTCCCGCCCGGCTCCACGCGTCGCTCGTCGTCACAGCAGGAAGCGCCGCAGGAAGCTGACGACGAGAAACGGTCCTGGACGTTCTCGCGCGATCAGCGATAACCAGCGGGGGAGCCGGTCGTAGGTAAGTATCAGACACAGCGATATCGCTAGCAATATCGCTATAACGTCACAAGTTATAGCGATATTGCTAGCGATATCGCTTAGTGTGACAGTACCTATACACTTTAAGTTTGTTGTGAAACTTAGACATTAGCAGCTTTATATTTTAAGGAGATATTGTGGCTTTTAAGAAATATTTTTCTAACACTTTTAACTTTTTTTACATTTAGATTTTCCACCCGTTTTACCCAGCACCCAGCAATTCTTCTTATCACCCCAGCATAATAATGACTCAAGGAAATGGCCAACATGGAGGCTCACAGCCTTGCAGCGCTGGGGTCCTGGGTTCAAATCCCACCAAGGAAAACATCTGCAAGGAGATTGTATGTTCTCCCTGTGTTTGCGTGAGTTTTCTCTGGTTTCCTCCCACAATACAGTATCTCATTCAAGTTGACGGTCCTCAGTTTAAGGGTGGGGTCAGATGGCCGTAAAAATCAGAGTGAGATCGGAACGTAGTGAGCAATTTTTTGCCTGGATCAAATCTGAGCCTTAAAAATTTGTAGCGTGCGCTAGTTTCTTCTGTGTGCTGGATGAAACTCGCCCATTCAAGTCTACAGGTGTGCTGAAAAAAAATTTAATTTCAAAAGGAGCCACCATATAGCATCCCATATTTACAGATACAATGCAGTTCTTTAACATAGGAAACTGTTTCATTTTGTAAATGTTAAAGGACCTCTCCCATCAGAATTTGTAAACTCTTATTATTTTGCAGTCATCACATTATAATATTATTTGATACTCCTTGAGAAAGCCACTTAGTCGAAACGTACATTGGAGTCCCTGGATTCTTATATTTGGTAATACATTCTCTTTGCTTCTACGGAATATATATGTATGTTATTGATTTTTATGGTGTTATCTACATATGATTAGGTTATTCATCTATCCACTTGGATTTCTTATGAGATAGGTACTTGTGTGTGGATCTCACCCTTAATAACATCTTCTTGTGCCAAGACGTTTGGTTAATACTATGGTTTTATATACCGACTTCCTATTCGTTTCTATGTGATTCTTGATATAGGACTGTGTACCCTCTACATGTTTACGAGAGAGAGAGAGAGAATTTTTTCTGTCCGCCAGAAATGATTTCAGGGTTAAATTTCCGCCTGACATCATTCCTCCGGGCATGCGCACTAGAAAAATGTGGATCCTTCAGCACAAAAAACGTTACATGGTCTGTCCAGGCATCTCGGCGGACGAAAAAAACTTGACGGATCAGCAAAAAAATGGATCCAACGGATGGCCATCCATCAAGATCCACAGGTAATGCAAATCAATGGGGAAAAAAATGGATCCGCCAAAAAAAATGGCGGATCCTTTTTTTTGCAAAAACGGCGGATTTTGACTGATGGTCAAAAACGGAAGTGTGAAACAGGCCTTAGAATGTTCCTTTACTTTCCCTACATGTAATATCATGTGATAATGTCTAGCAATGAGTAAAAACTCCAGTGTGAATCCTGTCACGCCGTCCTTTAATCATTTTGAATGAACTGCAAGTCTACCAGAGTCTTTATTCTTCATGGTCCACTGTACCATGAGTCACATCTCATTCTTAATATGACACTACTAATACAAAGTTACAAATACATACCGCAGTAAAAACTCATACATCAATATCAAGCGGGTCAGCCCAGGTCAAAAAAACTAAAAATAAACATCCATTGTAGAGTGAAGCTTTATTCTTTCAGTACAATTTCACTTTGAAATATTGTAAAAGCAAAATTCTTTACAAAGACATGAAAAAAAATAAAATCTAAAAAGCCCTGTCTCTTCTGAAAAGATATCCGCTACGACAATTGGAAAATATATGCACAAAAGAACCAACGTCCTCCTTCCATGTAAACGTCTCGGCAGATTAGGTCTCATTGATACCTAATGAGGCAGACAATTACATTTCTTTATCAATTTATCAAACATTCTTACAACACGAGTAATCTTGTAGGTGTTCTTTCCTGGTTTATATCTTTCTATCATTTGCGGAATGGCTACAGATTCGAGCTAATTGATTGTGAGATGTGTGTAACGGCTTATGATCATTCACAATTTATCCTAATATGTAAAAAATAAATAAATAAATAAAAACAAATTCAAATATTTGTTTCCTAAAATTTAACATCAAACAGATGACAAAGGTGGAGGGGGAGAGGAAGAGAATCGTCGATGTACTGTGAAACGTTTAGCTAATTAGAATGATTCTAAACACCTGACATAAAAGCATAGATAATATATAAATATCAGTTGACAAAATCTAGATAAAAGTACAAAGAGTCAGTTCAATTAAATCTTTTTTAATGATCTAATGTTAGCAGTGAAGGTTTTTTTATTTTTATTAATTTAATTAGTTTTGTTCTATTGTTCTGTCTTAAATAGCCCTTGGCAAATTTCATAGATAATTAAATAAACAAATTTATCCCCCGTTTTTTCAATTCTGTCAAATCACTTTTTTTTTTACATCAACTCATGCAAATGCAGGTCAACTGTATAATATTTATGCTGAAATAAGATACTGTAACGTGCTGCTGCAGTGCAGTACAGTGCAACCTCCACCAGGGGGTGCTGTGAGGGAAGAGAGGTTGCACACACACACATAGTAACAGTACAGGTGTCACAGGTAACAAAAGAGTGGTCAGACTGGCCAAAGTCATCAATTTGCAGGACTGGAGCAGAAGTACCAAGGGAGACAGCAAGTGCCTAGTCAGGGATGAGCAAGAAGTCAGGACCTACCAGGAACGTAGTATCAGAAACGTAAGACGTAAGCCGTAGTCAGGGTACAAGCCAGAGGGTCAAAAGCCCGTCGGAGAATGTGGTATCAGAAACGGAAAAACCAGAAGCAGAGTCCAGAGATCAAGCAGAGTCATACACAAGTCCAGGTAATCAGGGGCAGAAGGAACACTTAAGGAATACAGGTCAGAGGCACTAGCTTGGAAGCTTGCAGTATAGCTGATGCTGGCCCGCAGGCTGCAGAGGACTGAAATATCCCAGCCAGCTCCAGAACGAGGCAAAGGGAATTAACCCACGCATGACAAGTCCAAAGAGAAGACAGCAGAAAACAAACTCTGGACTGGATCATGACAGATACATTGTGAGAAGTTGTCTTGCAAAAAATGTTCATACTTTTTGTGCTTTCACACCATGTTCACTTAGCTTTGATAAAGTAGGCAGAACTCAGGTTGGTTCCTGAAACTACAAATCTTACTCTGGTCCCCGACTGGAGTAAGATATATTATATGGCGAGATGTAAAAGGAAGAGCACACCATCTGACACCTTGCCAGATTCATTAAGAGGCATGCTAATGTTAATGAATCAGACACCTCACACTCAATCCCATGCCCTCACCAAGAACGGTGTGAAAAATTCCAATCTTGATGAATTCTTGAGACTACACAATTAGATTTTTCACAATGATTCATGCTGTATGGCATACGTTAGACAGATTAGTCTAAGATAAGATTACATATGAGTTAGTTTACTTTGTTTGCCAGGAATTTGTGCCAAAATTTTAACATAATATTGGTGCCCAATTTTGCACAATAGATAGGTCATGCCCTGTTTCGCTAACCGACTTCTTTTCTAGCAAAGTATCACCCCTCCTTTGTCAGGAATGAATGCTTAAAAAGAAGTTGTCGGGCTCAGTTGAGTGATATCTGTGCTGCACAATATGATGATGCTGTATAACAAGAACTTAGTAGTAGAAGTTATTTATTGTAGTTCCTTATACAGCGCCATCATATTCCACAGCGCTTTACAGACACCATTGCTGTCCCCATTGGGGCTCACAATCTAGATTCCATATCAGTTCGTCTTTGGAGCGTGGGAGGAAACCCACACAAGCATGCGGGGAACATACTGAAGAAACTACTTGCAGATGTTGTTCTAAGGCGATTCAAACTCAGAATCCCAGTGATACAAAGTGATAGTACTAACCACTGAGCCACCGTGCTGCCCAATAAATTAGGGTAGTAGTAGTACCAAGTAACAGTAATAGTAAATTAATAGTAGAGATAATAATGTCGTCAGGACAAGTAGTAAAAGTAAAGACAAGGAGGAGTACAATTACTAATAGCAGTGGTAGTAGTAGTAGCAAAAATAGTTGACATTGGAGTAGTATTACTAATTAGTAGGAGTAGGCATAGTGAGAAGGGCAGCATGATGGCTTAGTGGCCCATACAACGGTTTACAGTTTTCGTAAAAACACTCACCTGTTTGCAGTTTGTTGTAAAAAAAAAACAGAGTTTTTTTTTTCACAAAAACTGCAGTTAAGGGAAAGGTATTTTCCAAAATCGGAAAACCCCTTTAAGGTAAAAATTAATGCAAAACATGTCTGTGAAATGAAATATTCAGGATATGCGGGCTCATTATGCAGAGAATATCCGTACACGTCCTAAATGATGGTAAACACCAGACTCTCAAACAATGTGCTCCGGTCTCTTGCCAGTAGGTGACATTCCTGCCAGCACATGGGAAGCAACGACCACACAATAACCTGACTGTTCTCCTCACTTCCAGATTCTGTTACTTATTCACCTTCAGCCAAATTGGATCATGGTCAATCAAGATCATTAATCAGTCATTATGTAGCTGCTCGGGGAGAAAATGTAGGTCAGAACAAAGATCCTCACAGGAGAGATGCAAGATTACTGGGCAAATATGCTGCGCACTCAAATCTTCAAATTGTCTTGAAAATCTTGGAAAACTTTACATTCTTTGCAGATGGCGTCTTATTGTAGCCAAATATATGTGCAGTGCGATAACCAAGTGCATCATGCATGGGAAGAACATCTAGTGTGTATCTATTTATTAATCTGTGTATCATCTATCTACTATCTATCTAATCCAAGCTATCTATTGTGTTTCTATTTATTAAATATCTTTCTACCAAATATCTAATGTCTGTCTATCTATCTATCTATCTATCTATCAATCTATCTATCTATCATCTCTGTATCTATTATCATCTATCTATCTATCTATCTATCATCTCTGTATCTATTATCTATCATCTATCTATCTATCTATCTATCTATCTAGTATCTATCTAAAAATAAAGGCAGCACTACAAAAATAGCAAAGAAAAAAGTGGGCTTTGATTAGGCCCATATGACGTGGCCACATTTCAGTTACAAAGGACATAAGTCAGTGTTCCATCATTGCATGATTATAATATCATTATTACAAATATCTCAAAAGTCAGTATTAGGCTAGTTTCATACTAGCGTTTATTCGACGCAGCGCACGGCGCCACTAAGCCCCGCCCATCCGGTCATCGCCGCCTACTATCGCACATGGATGTTTGCGATCTGCGCACCCTATCTCTAGCATAGGGTGCGCAGATCGTGCGCTGGCCGTGTGCTAGTAGGATTTTGGCGTGCGCTGCGCACTTTTGAAGGTGCGCCGTGCGCAACGAACGCAGCATGTTGTATTTCTGCGCGCACGGCGCACCTTCAAAAGTGCGCAGCGCACGCCAAAACCCTACTAGCGCACGACCAGCGCACGATCTGCGCACCCTATGCTAGAGATAGGGTGCGCAGATCGCAAACATCCATGTGTGATAGTAGGCGGCGATGACCGGATGGGGCAGGCAGGGAGCCGACAGGGGGTGGGGCTTAGCGGCGCCGTACGCTGTGTCGAATAAACGCTAGTGTGAAACTAGCCTTACATATCATTATGTGCAGAACTTGAAATGCAATACATACTGAATAAAGTGCAATTCAAAGTGTTAATATTGGCAAACATGTATACATTACATACATCAATCACAAAGTGCTGCAGTGTGTTTATAAGACGTCATTATATATTATTCATGTGTTCACATAATTAGAAGAATGACTTACCCATAATTGAAATAATCATAATAGCATAAAAAAAATAGAGTTGGCATTCACAAAGTGTAACTGTGCAGGTACGTGCTTATCATGGCTGATTAGCCAATAGAAAATATCTAAGCTTGAGAATATTTTCACTCATATTTATTATTGCCTTACAACATATTGTTCTAAAACGTAATTATTTCCTGTTTGGAGATTAATTCTTTTTGCAATGTCGAGGTACTGCTATGGGAGCCAATATGGCGCCTCATTATGACCACACTGCAGAAGGACCTTGTCTATGCGTCCTACCACTTCCAATATGTCTTGAGGTGGTGGAGATAGATAGACGTTGTTTTCCTTCTTTGGATTGGCAAACAAAAATGAACAACTTGATTTCTATTTATTTATCAACCAAATACATCTAACTAATTTATTGTGGCAATTTCAACCACTGTTACACAATTCCTAGAAGTCTTGGTAAACCAAGAAATGGGGAACTTAGTAGATCACTTTCAAATCACATGGATAAAAATGATCTTTTGCACTTTTATAATCAGTATGCCACATTCCGACTAAATGTGTCCATCCTTGCTCAGAACACTTGCATTGAGCAAGGCCAGGCATGTCTAGTCGGCATGTGATCGCATACATGCAAATCACATACTGTACTTGTAGTCACAAGCCCGCTCGCTCCTGGTGTCAGCACAATAAATCATAACAGCGTACACACTGTGTTCCGTGAGGATTCACAAGTCTGCAGTCACACAGAATGATGGCAGACTTGTACCTACTTAAATGCACTTACATCAGGTGTAGCTACATTCTCTAGTTTAATGATTCAGCAGTATTACTGGCACTATATGATGGTGAAATGAGACAAAATTTGTCGAAGTTACTTTTACGCTATAAGACTATATTATTTAGGTGTGCTATTAAGGGTGTGCATCAGTAGAAGGTACTGAACAAGCCATCATCCAAACTAAGGGTGTATTGACTTACTGATGAACCCTAAGGGTAATGTAATACCTAAAAATGATATAAAAAGGAACATATTTTGAAAAGAAATAAAAATGTGACGAACTTTCATTTCCAGGGAATATTTTGATTTCATGGGAAATGCTCTTAACCTTGTCCAGATATATTGTTAGCGTCTAAAACATTTTTGTTTTTTTTTTTCCTAAATTATTCTCGGCACATGAAGAAAGAATCTAGAAATACAAGGAAGAAAGCACACGTTTGTTTATAGGTAGCAGCGAGATATCCTATCATTTTTGTGAATTAGCTACAATTTAAAATGAATTTATCCCATCCTACTAACCTGTACTTTCCTCTACCCTGACATTAGCCGCCAGTAAACAGCCTAAGCTGCTGATTTATACGGTTTCCCTGGAAGAGCTTTGTTTTCTTTGGGTTTATATTGTATAGTATCATTATGGTGTGAAAAAGTAGAAAAGCTAAGGAGAAGAATAGATAAAGCATCTCATTACTGTCTATCATGTATCTATCATTTATGGAGAGAAGCTCTTTTTGATCTTGGTGGACTGTGGGTCTTTTTTGTAATCGGGCACACAGAAAATTGCGTGCAAGTGACACATTCCGAAACAATGGTATTAGGCATGTAAAAATCCATCATGTCTGGCCCTGCTATCCTCCAAAATCAGCCATTTGGTGAGAGGAAGAACAACTTCATACACAATAACATGGTTGTCCTATCCCACTGAAATCAATGGGTTTGGTCAACATTTCTCTTATGTGCATGGACGTAGTTGCAGGATTTGTTGGGATCTACTTTTTCCCTTAGCAGCCATTCTTGCCCATTGGCATTTTTTGGTATTGTAAGAAAATTATGATGAACTACAATACCAGACACAGCCTGAAGGGAAAAGTGGCACTGTTTCTGTGGAAAAATTTCATGAGATGCTCTTTGGGGTGTCTGTTTACAAGGCAGCAATCTATAAATTGGGGAACATCTTAGTCTACTTGGTATAGAGATATTACTTGGTCACAACCTCAACTCCTTTAACAGGGTTGTCCACTACTAGGACAACCCCTTTTTAAGCTAAATGTTTGGCCCCGATAAAATAACCAAACCTATGCTCACCTCCCGTGCCGACTCTGTTCCAGCAGTGTCAACACTCGCGATCCCATGGCTGTGATGCGCTGGAATGACACGTGATGCCCGGCGCCCAATCAGCGCTGGTGTCACTGTTCCCACTTCCTGTTGAAACTAACATGAAAAGGAATTCTGGGATGAGCTGCAGCCCAGACTTCTGTTTCATGTTCAAATAGTACAGTGCTGATTGGGCGCTGGGCATCACGTGTCATTTCCCCGCATAACAGCCCCAGGACCGTGAGTGCTGATGCCGCTGGAACGGAGCTGGCACAGGAGGTGAGTATAGATTTGTTTATTTTATTGGGGCCAAACATTTTGTTCAAGAAGAGGTTGCTCAAGCAGTGGACAACCCCTTTAAGCACCAAAGTGCCATGAATCCAGGGCATGATATATCCTACTTTACATAGAGCTTCCTAAAAGGTAACACATTTCTTTTATGTGTCTGTCTATTCTCTACAGAGAGTCCAATGCTGATTTTGCTTGTGACCTACTTAAAGTGGAAGTTACATGTTGGATGTTGATGTGTGCACCATTCCGCTGCCTCCCTACTGCCTGTTTATGGGTGGGACACTCCTGCCTGACTGGCAGTATGGCCATGTTGGTGGCCAAAACCATGCTCTCTCCAGTGCTGCTTTGCATATTTTGCAAGCTTTACAGCAAAGAGCTTGCACGCGTTGCACTTCTTGCCTAGGAGACCTGCCACCTGTAATAAACTGCAGTAATGGCCAGTAACTTAAACAATGAACAGCAAACAATAAAAATAAAAATCGCACCATTCTTGCGAACGGAGACAATTTTTAATAAGAAGTAAATTGCAAAGTTGCTTGCTTTTATATGCGCTTTGCAATATTCCTCATGAAAGAACTTAAGTATAACTGTCACGACTCAGTTGTCAGGTGACCCAGGACTAGAGGTACTTTCCCTGTTCCTAACACTAAGGGGCGCCCTAGCTCACCCTATTCCCCAGGTTACTTCTGAAGGTGAAGATGCCGGGACCATGTACCTTGTCTTATCTCCTGTATCCACCCTCTATTTGTACCCTTCCCCCACCCAGCAAAGAAGGGAGCAGCCGTGCACTGAAGTACACCAACTAGATTTCTTGCCTGGCAAAGGTTTTTCTTCCATGAGCAAAAACCATGCAAAAGGTAAAGGTGATCAAATCTGTAATTCTATGAAATCATTCTGCAGCACATTTAATAAAAGACTTTAGTAATAAACTGATTGTCAGGTCTTTTTGGTGTCAATCATCCATGTAGGTATCTCACGAGGGGCAGTAAAGCCCCCATGGATTGTCCTCCGCAGATTCTCACACCATTATTTGTATTCCATGTCTATTCTTGTGCATCTGCTATGTCAAAAAATAAAAGTGCTGCCGTCCTAACCTTCAGCCCAAATCCATTTAAAAGAGCCGAGCTTCCCACATTATTTCACTGACCTTTCGCTGTCACCGGCAGCACAGAATATTCGGCGGCCCCGCACTATGAGCTTTCCCTAGAACATTTATTTTGTATTAAATGTTTTAGCAAATCCTTTTCAGCTCCCTCTTGATAACCTCGGCCATTTATTAATTTGCCAGCACTAGTAGATCAATACATAATATACAGCATGCGATGACATTTTCCCTTGTGCTTAATACAAACAAATGTGATTTTCTTACGGCGGATGAACTGTACTTAAAAAAAAACCTGTTCGGTGACTTAGGGCTATGAGGCCGTCTGGAGGGGGGAAACAGATGGACTTTTTACTCTCTGTCATGTCTGTTCTATTACTTCTTTACACATAATTATCAGCAGACAATATGCTACAAGCAAAATCTGTAGGGACAGGGACATGGGCATCATCATGTTGTAGATGCAAGGGACATCGCGGTACATAAATGTTTGAAATGAAGCTAAAATTACGTACCTAACAGCAATCCAATTTTTGGTGAAACTGTTCTGTAAACTGGACCCCAGGAAAAGGCAATATGAATGAGGGTATGTGCACACGTATTTTTTGGTGCTGCGGATTTGTCCCCGAGGATTTTGTAAAAATCCGCAGGTAAATTTCAGGTCAAAAGACCTGTGGTTTACCTGAGGATTAGCCTGTGGTTTTCCCCTGTGGTTTATCACCTCTACAATGGAGGAGATGGCAAACCGCAGCGGAATCCGCAGAAAAGAAGTGATGTCATTTCTCTCTGCGAATTTGAAACCGCGCGGAAAATTCCACAGCATGTGCACAGCGGTTTCCATTTTACATAGAGTAAAATGGTACTGTACAACGCAGCGGATTCTGCAGTGGACCCGCAGGGCCAGAAACGCTGCGAATCTGCAGTAAAATCCGCACCGTGTGCACATAGCTTAAGGGCACATTCAGACGACCGTGCAAATCATTCCGAGATCAGAACGCAGAGCATGGACTGGCCACAGGTCTCCTGACCCGAGCATGACAGCTTCATAGAAATGCATCTCTCGGGTCGGGAGACACATGGCCAGTCCATACATGGTCCGATCTCTGATTTGCAGAGATGTCTGAATGCCTCCTCAATCTGCATTACAATGGTTCTCTTTGGCCTTCTGGAGACAATCCTAAGTGTATTAGGTAGGTGGGGGTTAACATGTCCTATAGTTATGGCATAAAAGACTGGTAAGTATGGAGTGAACTGCAATACCAAACATGGCCTGGAAAGAGGAGTGGTGTTCTTTTATTAGAAATCCAAGTTTTTCTAAACTCATTCAACTCCTTCAATGCCTCATTCACACGTCCATGCTTAAACATGTATGTGAATAAAGCAGTACCAGTGTCATCCGTGTGTCATCCGTGTGACCGTTCTTACCATCAGTGTGTGATCCGTGTCCATTTTTTGCCATCATTGTTATCCGCGTGTCCATTTCTACCATCAGTGTGACCGTTCTTACCATCAGTGTGTCATCCGTGTGTCCGTTTTTACCATCAGTGTGTCATCCGTGTGTCTGCTTTTACCATCAGTGTGTCATCCGTGTGTCTGCTTTTACCATCAGTGTGTCATCCGTGTGTCCGTTTTTACCATCAGTGTGTCATCCGTGTGTCCGTTTTTACCATCAGTGTGTCATCCGTGTGTCCGTTTTTACCATCAGTGTGTCATCCGTGTGTCCGTTTTTACCATCAGTGTGTCATCCGTGTGTCCGTTTTTACCATCAGTGTGTCATCCGTGTATCCGTTTTTACCATCAGTGTGTCATCCGTGATGTCCGTTTTTACCATCAGTGTCATCCGTGTGTCCGTTTTTACCATCAGTGTCTCATCCGTGTGTCCATTTTTACCATCAGTGTGTCATCCGTGTGTCCGTTTTTACCATCAGTGTGTCATCCGTGTGTCCGTTTTTACCATCAGTGTGTCATCCGTGTGTCCGTTTTTACCATCAGTGTGTCATCCGTGTGTCCGTTTTTACCATCAGTGTCTCATCCGTGTGTCCGTTTTTACCATCAGTGTCATCCGTGTGTCCGTTCTTACCATCAGTGTGTCATCCGTGTGTCCGTTTTTACCATCAGTGTGTCATCTGTGTGTCCGTTTTTACCATCAGTGTGTCATCTGTGTGTCCGTTTTTACCATCAGTGTGTCATCCGTGTGTCCGTTTTTACCATCAGTGTCTCATCCGTGTGTCCGTTTTTACCATCAGTGTCATCCGTGTGTCCGTTCTTACCATCAGTGTGTCATCCGTGTGTCCGTTTTTACCATCAGTGTGTCATCCGTGTGTCCGTTTTTACCATCAGTGTGTCATCTGTGTGTCCGTTTTTACCATCAGTGTGTCATCCGTGTGTCCGTTTTTACCATCAGTGTGTCATCCGTGTGTCCGTTTTTACCATCAGTGTGTCATCTGTGTGTCCGTTTTTACCATCAGTGTGTCATCTGTGTGTCCGTTTTTACCATCAGTGTGTCATCTGTGTGTCCGTTTTTACCATCAGTGTGTCATCCGTGTGTCCGTTTTTACCATCAGTGTGTCATCTGTGTGTCCGTTTTTACCATCAGTGTGTCATCTGTGTGTCCGTTTTTACCATCAGTGTGTCATCTGTGTGTCCGTTTTTACCATCAGTGTGTCATCCGTGTGTCCGTTTTTACCATCAGTGTGTCATCTGTGTGTCCGTTTTTACCATCAGTGTGTCATCTGTGTGTCCGTTTTTACCATCAGTGTGTCATCTGTGTGTCCGTTTTTACCATCAGTGTGTCATCCGTGTGTCCGTTTTTACCATCAGTGTGTCATCCGTGTTTTTCTCGGATGGGTAAAGAAAGCAATTTCAAAGCTTCTCCTATACTTTGCAGTTATAAACACGGACGGCACACCGATGACATCCGTGATTTGTATTGACCCTTGTCATCTGTGCTGTCGGAAAAAAATGAACTTGTCCCCATGTGTGTTGCACAGACACATGGTGCGTGAAAAACACGGACGTGTGAATAGCAGCATAGGTTACTATGGGTATGTGTTGTAAGACTTACGTGCCACTCGGACATGTGAATGGGGCCTAAGGCTGAGGCTATTCGGAGTCATTTGTTGCATGACAGCAATTCTCAGAGAAGTGGAGCGCCTAAAACCGTACTTGCGACTTCCTTTCACACGACTGTTTTACAGATGTAATTTTACTTTAAAAAAATGACTAAATCACAGAGAAATCTCAGGCAAGTCGCATTTGACTAGCATTGAAGGCTTTGTCAAGTGAGTCAAGTGTGACTTGCATAAGCAGCAGAAATACCAACACATTTGGAAACGTGGGTCAGTTGCCAGAGGTCGCAGGTTGCAATATAACGTCATAGAAAATCATTAAATGTGATGTTGCATTGTCATATAACACATCTAGTCATAGCCTTAGGCCGGGGTCACACTTACAAGAAACTCGAGCGATTCTCTCGCACCAGTACCCGGCACTGCCACCGGCACTCAGGGCCACAGTGTGCGGCTGCATAGAAATACATGCAACAGCAAACTGCGATACCGAGTGCCAGCAGCGAGTTTCTTGCATAGCTCTCGCAAGTGTGACCCCGGCCTTAAAGGGAATCTGTTACAGTGTTTTTGCCACCTAATCTGAGAACACCATACTGTAGGGGAAGAGACCCTGATTCCCATGATGTGTCACTTACTGGGATGCTTAGTGCAGTTTTGATAAAATCACTGTTTCAAATTATCACTAGAGGACTAGTAAACCTGCTGCCATGTAGTCCTCCATTTTCATGAGTTCTGTATAACTCCACCCCTATCTACTAATTGGCTTGCTGGGTATGCTGCACATGTGCAGAAAGCAGCCAATCAGTGATGTGGGCGGGGTTATAGCATTCATAGAAATGATGGATCTGCAGAAGAGAAAACAGTGATTTTATCAAAATGATATAAAGCTGCTCAGTAAGTGACACATCACCGGAATCTGGGTCTCTGTCCCTATATCATGGTGCTCTCAGATGGGTTAGCAATAACATATCGAGAGATTCCCTTTTTATTACTACATCTGTACCTTTCGGTCATGTACAAGTCCGGCAAGTGACTTAAGGACACTATATCTGCAGCGCCTCTCGCTTTTCCATGTGAAAGTGATATGAGATGGACAATCCCTTTAGGGTTTTTATATCTAAAACTACAATATTTAAGGATTTTGAGAGAACTATGCCACAAGTACTGAGATACCGAGATTTTGACTTTTTCGTTTGACGTCTTGATTTTATATGCATCTGAGGTCCCTCTTGCATCTTGCCCACTTCACTCCCGTCACTCTTTTCCCCTGTGTTCTTCTTTTCCCTTTGTGCTGAATTTTCTATTTCGGTCCTGACATTACAGAGAAAGGAGAGATCAAATGAGCATTTCTCGGCACAGATGCCTTTGACTCCCTAACAGTTCGGTGTTTTGTCACCATAAGGGTGAAACAGATCTCATCTACGGACGAGGATCATTGTGCATTTTTAAGATTCCGCACCTCCCTTTGGTGAATATCAAGATTGTTTGGAACAATTCTAGACATTTGTTTATTTTTTTTTCCTTTTATGACAGTTACACGGTGCCCGCATCCTCCACCACTATACGCAGAATTAGTTTTATGTCTTTAATAAATGCATCCGATAAAGACATTCATATGGAAATGATGCCGATGGAACGAACATCTCGTAACAAGCGCCCCTGATTACGATGTGTGAACAGTCAAAATTCCGTTCTACGTCTTTCTTCGCACGCTAACCTTTTATTCTTCCACCGTGCGCCATGCAAAAGAAATATTGTTCAGCTTATCATTTACATTAATGGAGGAGCGAGTACAGCCATTGGAAATGTTTGCAGAGACGCTCGCTCGAGAGTCCTCCGATGAGCGGTTCCCAGTTCTGCAGTCACAGCTGCTAAGATAATGACCAGTGAACCATTAGTTGTCGAGAGAGGATCTCGTATTCCTAGCACTGGGCAGATTTATACAGTTTGATGCATCTACATGCGGCCTCTGACTTGGCACTGGCTACGTTATTACTTCTAGATGACATTAAACTGTTTACTAGACTTAGAGTCTCTGCCCGAATACACCTATAATTACCGGTTCCAGCAGCACTAGCACAATATGGTATAATGGGTCATTTGGAAATATACATGGAGGCACATAGCTCCACATTGGATTAATCATGCACACAGCCATTATTTGTGGACGTACGTGTTGCAGTTCGGCATAGAAAATCTATGTATTGAAGAAAAGGTTCATTGGCTTGGCACTCGGCATCGGTAGAAATATCAACATGAAATGAGTAACAACTTTCTATGACCCTTAGTACATTTCCATATACACCCAACGCCTGGGAACGGCAGAAGGACAAGGCTACACGTCGCCTGCTTTACACACCTGTTTTACATGTGTCCTATGTCTTATACACCTTCGCTGATGACACAAGCTGTAAAAAAAAATTGCAAATTACTAGAAGAAGAATAAAGAATCATCATATTACTATTTGTCTGTAGGTCACAAGAGGCCATGTGTAAGAAATCAATGCAGCGACTCATAGGGGTTGTGCAAGATACATTTTTTTTAAGAGCTGGAAATGCTATAAAGGGGTTTTAGGGCTTTAAAATAATAAAAGAGGCACAATCTCCCGATGGAAGCTCCAGCCACTTCTGCGCTACCTCTCTACTCCTTTCCAAAAATTTGATGAAGAGAGAGAGAAAAATCTGGGAATTAAAACTGATAAGAACGTCCAATATCACTCAAACACCTGGATCTGAATCACTACACGGACTCGCTTCACATCTCTACCAGACTGACTCCAGATCACTAAAGGCGCTGTCTCACATAGCGAGATCATTAGCAAGATCACTGAAATGTCACAGATTTTGTGACTCAACAGCGACCCAGCCAGCGATCTCGCTACGTGTGACACATAGCGGCGACCGGCCCCTCGCTGCGATCTTGCTGATCATGCTAGAATGTCCCAGGCCATTTTTTGATCATTGGTGTCCCGCTGGCCAGCATGCACCGCTGTGTTTGACATCATAACAACAACGAGCGACCTCGTTGGCGACTCAGAACTCAGGGACGCAGGCATGAGTCGTCAGAATATCTGCTGTGTGACAAGGTCCCAACGACCGCCGAGGTTGTTATACGGATCGCCGTATTGTTGCTGCATCATTGAAGAGATCTGCCTGTTTGACAGCTTACTAGCGATCATGTAGCGACGTACCAGCGATCCTTACCAGGTCGTATCATTGTTGGGATCGCTGGATCATCGCTATGTGTAACGGTACCCTAAGGCATCACTCCAAACACCTCTCCAGTTGTAACATAAACCTTCATTTTTGTAACCTTGGCTTATCTTTAGGAGCGTAAATTCAGGCTTTAGCCTTAGAGATATTCACACTAGACACGTAGGTTCCCAGCAAACCGGAGACCGCCTTGTTGTTGGCAGCTGGGCATGCCTGAATTGGCCAAATTATGTGCCAAGTGTGTCCATTTTTTCAAACTTCTCGAGAGCAGTAATGCTATTGGTATTTCACATATTACATATTTACAGGCTTTATCATGACAGAGTGCAAATTTATTTGTTGGTATGTCCTTTGTAAACCTGCCTGAAGAAGGAACCTGTGTACTCTGAAAGCAGCAAATATAATTTTTCTTATTAGCCAATAAAGGTTTCACTAATAGAATAATTTCATCTTTTTTGGACATAAACTTATTTACATTGATGAAAATGGGAAAAGGACAATCACTAGCCTCATGCCGAGATTGGTGCCACAAACATTCTCAAGTCAGTAATTGGCTCTAGCGGTCATTTTTTGTTGAGGAGGGGAGGTGCTGGACCCTCAGAGTTTTCCAGGAGTAATAATAATTTCTTTATTTTTAAGCATTCCTTACCTGTTGGCCAATCCCTGGGGTCTCTAACATATTTTTCGAGCACGCCGAAGACACTCGGTTAGCACCCAAGCATGCTCGGATGCTCGGATAACACCATGTCAGAGCACGTTTGCTGATCACTTCTAATCTCTGCTTTCTCTGCTGCAGATCTCCCAGTTCTCTGAATGCTGAGCTCTGTACAACCCCGCCCACATCACCGATGTACAGTTTGCACAGACAGAAATCTGCCAATCAGTGATAGGGGCGGGGTTATACAGAGCTCATGAATATGGAGGACTACATGGCAGCATGTTTACTAGTCCTTTAGCGGTAAACTGATAAAACAGTGATTTTTTTAAAACTACAGCAAGCAGTAAGCAGTGATACAAAACAGGAATCAGCATCTTTGGCTGTACATTATGCAGCTCTCAGATTTGGTGGCAAAAACCTGGTGATAGATTCCCTTTAAATCCTTCAAAATATAAAAGAAATAACCAGATTGTCATGTCGTAATCACCAACTGGACGGACACATATAGCATAAACACCTCCCAATAGAGTATCACAAAGTGATGCTTTGTTTTTTCACAGTTGGTCATCTTTTACTTCTTATATAGTGATGTCTAGCCTAGAGGAAGCTAAGAAAATGTGTTAAATACTGAGTACTTTAAAGAACCAAAAATTATGACCGGAAATGCTACTTATTTGGTCACAATTGGTCAAAACTTGACATTGATTGATGTAAATTGTGTGGTAACCACTCCTCTCCCCCACCTTTAGCTTTGAGACAATGGGTGCTACTGAAATAGCTTTAGGATATGTGCACACATTGCAGATTAGCCTGCGGGATTTTCTGCAGAGAATCCGCATCTCTTGGCAGAAAATGCAGCGTAAAACGCTTGCGGTTTTCATGTGGAATTGATGGGGATTTCTTGCGGATTGTAATGCATTTTCGCTGTGCAGATTTGTTGGGTGGAAAGGATATGGTCTGTGAACTTTCTCCCTTGTGCTTCTGGAGGAGAGAGACAGAGAGAGAGAGAGAATATGCCAGACTAAAAAAAGCTGCTGCGGATCCGCAAAAAGAATTGACATGCTGCGGAAAAAAACCCGCTGGAAATCTGCGCTGATTTTTCAGCAGCATGTGCACAGCAATTCTTACTTTACCACTCACTAACATTGGCTGTGCACTACACTGCAGATTTGATGCAATTCCGCACGTCCTAAAACGCCGCAGCTCTGCATCAAAATCCCCAACATGTGCACATAGCCTTACATTTTTAAGTTTTTTTTAGGATGTTTGGATTTTTCTCTGGGGTTTTTCTCTCTACTTAGCCTTAACTACATGGAATGTACATCGAGGTCATATCTAATGTCAATGTCATTTCTGGTCTTGGAAAACCACTGCCTGAGACTTGGTAATCTTTCATTTGTTTTTGCTGCATTTTATACATAGATTTCATGGATCTTTTCGTGACTTTTTAACCTGTTTAAATGCTATAATTTGTTGGCCACTTTTGTGCTTTTAGTCAATTCTTCTCCCACTCTGTTCTGTAGAAGAACACGTCCTGCTTTTTAGTTCCACACAACCATGGTAACTTGTACTGGAACTACAAGAGCACTCAACATTAAAAGTTCTCCTGAGTTTAATATGTATTTTTTGACCATAGTAAATAATGAAGGATAATATTAACCGAAGGGTCTATTTTTTTTTTGCTGAGGTCATTCCAGTTGCTGTGCAAATACAATGAGATAGAAGCCAAAGGCTCTTGGTAGAAACAAGGTTACATAGAATGATGTTATGCTACTAAGGTGGCCTTGGAAAATTGAGATGTTGCATTGATCTGCAGGTGACTACCAACTAGCTCTCCAGGGAACTGCTTTATTGAGTAAAGGCCCCGTCAAACACAGCGAGATCGCTGATTTTGTGATGCCACAGCGATCTCGCCAGCGACATCGCTGTGTGTGACATGTATCAGCGACCGGACCCCCTGCTGGGAATCGCTGATCGCGCTCGAACGTCCTGGGTCATTTTTTGATCGTTGGTCTCCCGCTGGCCAGCACGCATCACTGCGTGTGGCAGTGAGAGACCAGCGATCAGCGACGCTGGACGCTGGTTTCCAATGTAAACAGCGGGTATCTTAAGGTCCCGTCACAACTAGCGACGCTATAACGATCCCGACAGCGATACGACACGACAGGGATCGTTGCCGCATCGCTATGTGGTCGCTATTGAGATGTCAGACAATCCAATCTACCCAACGACGGAGCAACGATCTAGCGTGTCATAGCGACCTTTGTAATGATGTCGGTGGTCGTTGGGACCCTGTCACATTGCATGTTCCATTGACGATTCACACCTCGATGAGGGATGTACTGTGTGACGCTGTATTTACACAGGCGTGGATTGCGCTCCCTTTCTCACGCCCTCTCAGCTCTGAATGGTGGACGCTACCGCGTCCTGATTGGCCGTGCATTTAAAAGAAGGTGACGTACTAGCGCTCCATTTCATTCAAAAAATACCTACCATTAACTGGCTAGAGAAGCAACGAAGATGGAAAAGCAGATGATCCAAAATGGAGTCGCAGCCGTTGGACAAAAACAGGATCTCAACTTGGACACACCCGGGTCAGGAACAAAGAACTGATGCGCTAGTTTGTTAGCATCTTTTAAAAGGAAGCCCGCCAATCAGGACGCTGTAGTGACCATCAATCGGAGCCGAGGTAGGCGTGGAAACGGGAACGCTAATCCCCGCCTTGTCTTGCTTCTGAGTCGCTAACGAGGTCGTTAGGCTAGGTGTCAAGCGTGACAATACAAGCAACTCAGCGGGACATGAGCGACCAAAGAAATGTCCAGACATTTCGGGCACGATCAGCGATACCCGGCAAGGGGGGCTGGTCGCTGGTCACTGTCACACACAGCGATCTCGCTGGTAAGATCGCTATAATGTCACAGTTCTAGTGACTCAACAGCGATCTCGCTAGCGATCTCGCTTAGTGTGACAGGGCCTTAAGAGCCGCGCGGCTCTTAGATACCTGCTGTTTACATTGGAAACCAGCTTGCTCGCTGGTCCTGATCGCTGGTGGGTCTGTCTATGTGACAGCTCACCAGCGATCACCTATGTCCAAGAGATCCCATCCACGTCGGATCGTTGGTGGGATTGCTGGGACATTAATACGTGTAACGGGGCCCTAACAGTAGGTGACTAGCTCTCCAGGGCACTGCTTTATTGGGTATCTACTGCTGCTGATAGGGCAGCTCTTAAAGGTGATGTCTAGGTTAATTGGTTTTCCATAGTTGGTTTGTAAGCGCGCCATTATATGGTTAAAGTGATCTGGGCTTGGAATAAGAGGATAACACAATAATTGATTACAAATGTTCCCATGGCTGCCCCATAACTGAGGCATGTGCAGTAGGGATAACACATAGCCAGCTTGTCACCTTAACATAATAAAGGGCCCAGATCAAGAACTCAACTAAAAGATGACTTTATGATAATGCAGTAGTTTCGTACTTCCCAACATTTTTTTCACTATAAAATGCGGGAACATAATCATCCACTTCAGCAGTGTTAGGTGTACTTTTGGCTTTTTAATAGGATGAGTTTTGCACTGCATATAAATGTAGAATAATTACTTGTATTGTAATGACTTGAAAATTAAAAAGTAGACATTTCGATTTCTAGGTCTTTTTTTTTTTTCGCTCCTCTCTTCACACTGTGACTTTTCTTTTCAGATTGGGCAGTACTGTAAATGACTGCACATACATAATGCAATTACATTCTACTCACAAGTCTAGCAGAGCTGAGGCTGTTATTACTTTTTTTTGTACTATATATCGAAATAGGATTCTGACTATCATGAGGATATGCCGCCATTTACTGATCAGTGGGAGTCCAAATGCTAGGACCGCCAATGATCCTTTGAATGAGCTAGTTAACCGGCGGGTGGCCAGAACGCTGCTCTGCATGAAAAAAGCTTTAGAAACCACAGTCCCTTCGCTTTTGGGATCTGCATGGAATCCAGAGATTGGACCCCACTAATTATGTTATGGCATATCCTAGCAATAAGACGTAACACTATTAGATGTGTCTACCATCTACAGCCAATATAAGGTAAAGATGTATCTTTCATCATCTTTCCCCTACATGTGGGACATGACCAACTTTGAAAAAAAATGGGATTATGGGATTTTGTGCTGCCTTGATGAATATGCTATATGTGGCCCAATAATGGTTGGAATGTGAAATACAGCCTTGTCGAGGTATTACTAGCATGTCAGACGGCCATATCAAGTGGACCGAGATTGGAACGCAGGGCACGGACAGCCTGGGGTTTTCACAACCCCAGTATGACAGCTGCATAGAAATACATGAAGCTCTAACGCTCGGGTACAGAGAACCGCCGGCCAGTACATGCACTGAATTCTGATTTGGGTTCAATGTATACGGCCATCAGACTGCATTGGGTTTCTCAGCCATTGCTCCTGGTGTCTGGCATTGGCTTCAGCACTGAAATCACGTGGACAGTGCAGCAGCCAATCAGCGAGCTCAGTACCACTGAGTGGGAAGTTCAATCTACATTGACAGAGGCACTAAGCTCACTGATTGGCTGCCGCGCTGTCAATGTGACATCAGTGCCACAAGAATCTAAGGGTACTGTCACACTTAGCGATGTACCAGCGATCCCGACCAGCGATATGACGCTGTCAGGATTGCTGGTACATCGCTAAGTGGTCGCTAGTGAGCTGCCACACAGGCAGATCTCACCAGCGACATCGCTGGGGATGGGGGTCGCTACTTACCTGTCACACCAGGCGATCCTGCGTCCTCCCGCCTGGCTCCACGCGTCACTCGTCGTCACAGCAGGAAGCCTGTTCTCGCGCGATCAGCGATAACCAGCGGGGGAGCCGGTCATAGGTAAGTATCAGACACAGCGATATCGCTAGCAATATGTCACTAGTTATAGCGATATTGCTAGCGATATCTCTTAGTGTGACATGCCCTTAAAGGGTAATACTTCTCCTTATGGAGAGTGACTTGCCTGACATGCCAGTGTGAGGAGGCTGATAGGCTATGCAATGGTTCGCTGAGAAATTAAATATATAAATTGCCTCTTAAGAGAGGAAGAGGACTTGAACTCTAGTGTCACCTACAGGAAGTAACAATCCTAAATGTCAATGTTGGCTCTTTAACGAGTCATCCACATGACTTAGGATAAAGAACAAACCACAATTTCTATTTGTAGACACATGTTTCAGGGTATATGATCCTCCTCAGTGCAAAGCAAGATATTTGAATTGGATGCAAGAGAGACTTCTGACTGGGATTTAAGTTTAGTCTTCTCCCTCTCTGAAGAGTCAGTTAATCACAACTAATATCAGGTGCTGGAAGCAGCTGGGAATGGAGAATAAATTTGATTTTTCTTTCTGGGGACCAAGGTTAACTGAGAGGGAACAACTACTTTAAGAAATTTAATTCCTTAAAATAAGATAATGGATAAGTAAAGGTAGACACTTTGTTGGTTTACCAGCAGTCCAAGGTTGGACTTAATCAGCAAAATGGCAGAAGTCCCTCTGAAAGGGAATGTTTGCTCGTGCTTTGATTTTTTTACTTTTTCCTTGGCTAGAAAAAGAGTAAGGGCCCTGTCACACATAGCGACTCACCAGCAGTCCCGACAACGATATCAACGTGTCAGGATCGCTGGTGGGTTGCTACATGATCGCTGGTGAGCTGTCAAACAGGCAGCTTCACCAGCAATCAGCACCAGCGACGCCGAGCGCGCAGCGTCGCTGTGTACTTTAGTTACCAGCGTGCTGTTGCAGGGAGCTGGTAACTAAGGTACACATCGGGTTTCTAAGGGCCGTGCGTCACTTAGAAACCCGATGTGTACCTTAGTTACCAGCTCCTGCTCGCTGGCCGCAGGCCTGTCACATGCAGCGATGCGTGCTGGCCAGCGGGAGACCAGCGACCCCAAAAATGTCCAGAGGTTTCCACAGCGATCAGCAATACCCGGCAGGGGGGCCGGTCGCTGATAGCTGTCACACACAGCGATCTCGCTGGTAGCGAGATCGCTATGTGTGACGGGGGCTTAAGTGAGGCTGAAGCAAATCCTAAATTACGCAGCGAGTTTGGGCGTCACACCAAGTACTGAACAAAAGATCTTATGGTAGATGATGTATGAGAAGTCCGTCTATCACAAAAATAGTTTCCAAAGGTCCAGATACAAAGTTTTAATCTATTTGTGGTTTGATAGTATATGAATCATTTACTTGTGGTGTGTCCTGATGTGATAACAAGTGAGACTGCAATTAACAAGGGGTCTATGGCAGATCTGTACTGATTGAGGCCCTCAATATCATTGCCGGACCCAAGGCTCACCTGCCCAACTCTGACAAAGTCCTATGGAAAATTACAGATGTCGGAAAAATCACCATAAGTCGTGGCGAACGCCACCATGAGATGTGCCACGTCGGTACATTTACTTCATTCTTCAAATTAATCCATGGCCGACCCTGGCTTTATAATCCCCTAAAATGTATCACACGGCGATAAACACAACGTAATAACAAAGTCCAACACTTACAGGGAAATAATAGCTTTTTATGACATTACAATCACTTACGTGTTTCTACCATGTGTACGGTAATCGCTCCATTAGAGCTGCTCATTTCTACAATTCTGCGGATAAATAAGGCCGTTTGTCTAGAATTTCCTGTCTGTAGGAGGAATTGTGAGCTAATGCGAGTACATGTCACAATGAAGAGACCCGGTGGGAAAATAGAAAGTGACGCCATGCAAGCAACGCTCCCAAAAGACTGTGCTCTTGATTACAGGCTGCTCATTTGCATAATGTTATTTCTATGTTTTTAGGACCGACCTCCACCTTTCAGGGAGATATCCCCTCATGCCACTGAAAAATCCCATATCAGCAAGTCGTCACAGGTAGAGTTGAGCGACTTTTGGTTTTTTAGGGTCGCGTTTCGTTTCGTGAAACACGACTTTTCCAAAAGTCGGGTCGAGCAAGATCGTCCGATTATAGGGAAAAGTCGGGGTCGTCCCGAAACACGAAACCCAATGTAAGTCAATGGGGAATAAAAGTCGGCAGTGAGAGGAGGACAGGAAACACACCTACAGTGCCCATTTGAATGCCAAAAGCATCAATTCTTCTTACTTAAGCTTGTCAACCTTAATTAACTTCATAATACAAGTTACGCACTGAAAAATGGGGGTTATTTGGCTAAAGTTGTGGGGGTGGAGGGCTGGCTGCAGGTTTTCATGTGCCCTGGGCGAAAGAGCGCCCCTTTAACACATACCACAACTCATCATGCTCCGATACGGCAGAGAAATAGCGGTATAGTACAATGAAAAATACCTCACTTTTTACATCTCATGACGAGGCCCATCTATTTCTCCATACAGAATCATTGGTCCCATATAATGTTTGAAACAGTATATGATGAGCTCCACATAATGCTACAGTATATGTTGGTCCCCATGGATGAAGCTCCACTGTCTTATGGGCCCAAATAATGCTCCAAACATAATGGGCCCCATTTCTAATGCTCTAGTGTATAATGGGCCCTGTAAATGCTGCTCCAGTGTCTGATGTCCACCTTTGGAATGTTCCAGTGTATGGTGGGCCCCATCTATCATTCTCCAGAGTATAGTGCTCCCCAAAAATTGCTGTCCCAACATTGAAAACAATCAAATAAGTCTCCTCGCTAGGGAATCCCTGTACTTGTCTGGATTCCTTGTCGTCCCCATCTTCCATCTCACTGCACAGTATTTCAACTTTGCAAGTGCTGTGATCCTGAGCAAGCAGGGGGGGCCCACTCGTTGGCGACGGCACAGGCACAGGGCCCCTGATAGTACGGTGGTGTGTCTGATGGCGGGTGGGCCGAACCTGCACTTTCATCTGCAGCTTCCTCTTTGTCACCGTGTAAGATGGAACTGTATATGGGAAGGGTAACCTGAGTTTCATCAGGGTCAGATTCAGGTCGTGTAGCGTGCGAGGGGAATGTAGTGGTCTGGGTCAATGTACCAGCAGATTCATCGAGCAGTGGCTGGGCATCAGTGCACTTGTGTCGCCCCCAGGAGTACGGTCGCCACAGTGGCATTACCTTCTTCCTAGGGAGTGTGAGTCATGCTTGGGAGCAACGAACGATCTCTCTAGCAGGTTAACTGATTGGGCGGCATTATTCCCACGAGTCATGACCCTCCAAACAGCGTTCATGAAGGCAAAGTGTTTGTTTTATGTGGGCAGTATGGTTGCAAAGCTGAACCTTAAAGGAATGTCCAGAAGGGCACCACCAGGAGTGGAGCCTACGGTTAAATTCGACTCCACCTGGGAAACCTCAACCATGCCAGCTACAGAACAGATGCACACATTGCAAGCTTAATTCCGTTAACGAACGAGACTCCGTCATGCCCCGCGGTCCGAGTCCGGCTTACTAGAGGGACACGTGAGGCTCTGGCACATGAGATTGGCCAATAACTGGTGTGTCATGCCCTTACATGTCCGTGGCTGCATGTGCGCTACACTGAAAAGGCCAGCGTTTGTCGCTTACAGGTGCAGATAACCCGCTGAACAACGTTAGTGATGGGGATCACTGATTACAATTATTACCCGCGAACAATGATTTCCCAGTAAGTGCAGGTCAACCGCAGTTCCGGAATTAGGCCTAACCGTCATTCCTGAAAAAATGAAAAACTTACGTGTGCAAACCACAGGTGCTGTAGCTTGCTTAACAGCTCGCCAGCCGTTCTCACGCCCAGTATGGATTACACGTGATTGCACAAAGGTGAGAAAGGGTACCGTATCCCCAGATAACATGTATGGATAGCGTACACATTCAAAATATATGTCTATACATCAGGAGGCAGGCTCAGACGGTGTTAGGCCCAGTATGGATTGCACGTGATTGCACAAAGGTTAGAAAGGGTACCGTATCCCCAGATAACATGTATGGATAGCGTACACATTCAAAATATATGTCTATACATCAGGAGGCAGGCTCAGACGGTGTTAGGCCCAGTATGGATTGCACGTGATTGCACAAAGGTTAGATAGGGTACCGTTTCCCCGGATAACATGTATGGATAGCGTACACATTCAAAATATATGTCTATACATCAGGAGGCAGGCTCAGACGGTGTTAGGCCCAGTATGGATTGCACGTGATTGCACAAAGGTTAGAAAGGGTACCGTATCCCCAGATAACATGTATGGATAGCGTACACATTCAAAATATATGTCTATACATCAGGAGGCAGGCTCAGACAGTGTTAGGCCCAGTATGGATTGCACGTGATTGCACAAAGGTTAGAAAGGGTACGTATCCCCAGATAACATGTATGGATAGTGTACACATTCAAAATATATGTCTATACATCAGGAGGCAGGCTCAGACGGTGTTAGGCCCAGTATGGATTGCACGTGATTGCACAAAGGTTAGAAAGGGTACCGTATCCCCAGATAACATGTATGGATAGCGTACACATTCAAAATATATGTCTATACATCAGGAGGCAGGCTCAGATGGTGTTAGGCCCAGTATGGATTGCACGTGATTGCACAAAGGTTAGAAAGGGTACAGTATCCCCAGATAACATGTATGGATAGCGTACACATTCAAAATATATGTCTATACATCAGGAGGCAGGCTCAGACGGTGTTAGGCCCAGTATGGATTGCACGTGATTGCACAAAGGTTAGAAAGGGTACCGTATCCCCAGATAACATGTATGGATAGCGTACACATTCAAAATATATGTCTATACATCAGGAGGCAGGCTCAGACGGTGTTAGGCCCAGTATGGATTGCACGTGATTGCACAAAGGTTAGAAAGGGTACCGTATCCCCAGATAACATGTATGGATAGCGTACACATTCAAAATATATGTCTATACATCAGGAGGCAGGCTCAGACGGTGTTAGGCCCAGTATGGATTGCACGTGATTGCACAAAGGTTAGAAAGGGTACCGTTTCCCCAGATAACATGTATGGATAGCGTACATATTCAAAATATATGTCTATACATCAGGAGGCAGGCTCAGACGGTGTTAGGCCCAGTATGGATTGCACGTGATTGCACAAAGGTTAGAAAGGGTACCATATCCCCAGATAACATGTATGGATAGCGTACACATTCAAAATATATGTCTATACATCAGGAGGCAGGCTCAGACGGTGTCAGGCACAGTATGGATTTGACAGCCCAGACTACACAGCGGAGGAGCAGGGAGAGGTAAAGATTGCAAATGCTGGGGCCCTGCCCAAGCAAGGGGGGCCCACTCGTGGGCGTCGGTACTGGCACTGGGCCCCTCATAGTACGGCGGTGTGTCTGACGGCGGGTGTGCACCACCACCGTCAGAGACACTTGATTGCACTATGAAGGACCCTGTACCAGTGCCTGCGCCCAAGAGTCGGCCTACCCACCTGTCCAGGGCAACGGCACTCGCACGGTGTCGTGCGCTAGGTGGTGACCTCGGCCATGGGGGGGAGGCAGCACAGTTAGGGAGTTTTAGAAAGTGGCATATGTTGATGTTGGACATTCAGCTAATGCAAAAGGTAAAATAGGTCAAGTCCCAGGAAGAGGTGGACCAAAGCAAGCCATTTTTCTGTCACCCTATGTGTCATCAGGGGAAGGTGGGACAAAATCCTTGGAAACCCATGCGTGGTTCATTTTAATGAAGGTTAGATCATCCACATTTTGGGTTGACAGATGGGTCCTTTTTTCTGTCAGGATTGATCCAGCTGCACTGAAGACTCTTTCCGATAGCACACTTGCAGCTGGGCAAGCGAGCTCCTGTAAGGCATATTGTGCCAATTCAGGCCAGGTGTCCAGTTTAGCGGCCCAATAGTCAAAGGGGAATGACCTGTGTGGGAGAACATCGATATGGGAGGAAAAGTAGTTTGTAACCATAGTTGACAACTGCTGTCTCCTGTCACTTTCCATCGATGCAGTATTACCAGTTGTGTGAGCGGTACTTGAAAAATCAGTCCACAACATTGTCATGAAACCCCTGTCTCCAACGCCACTTCTGCTGTGTGCACCACGAACACCTCTGCCAAGCTGCCCCTGGCCCGTACGGCTCGTGTGAGAACCATCACCGCTGCTGTGTGCTGGGAATACCTCAAGCAACCGATTTACCAGAGTTGCTTGTTTATTAGCCAATATTAGGTCAAGGTTCTCCTGTGGCATGATGTTTTGTAATTTGCCTTTATAGCGTGGATCCAGGATGCTGGCCAACCAGTAGTCGTCATCATTCATCATTTTGGCAATGCGTGGGTCCCTTTTTAGGATCTGCAAGGAATAATCTGACATGTGGGCCAATGTTCCCGGTGTCAATGATGCACTGCGAGTGCTGGTTGGAGGAGCACTTTCTGGCAAATCCACATCCCTCCAGTCACGCACAAACCCTGTACCAGACCTTGCCACGCCAACATTTTCACTTGCCCCACGAGATGCATCTTCCTCCCCTAAGTAATCATCCCCATCATCCTCCTCCTCCTCCTCTTCTTCCTCCACCTCGTCCAGGAGAGGTCCCTGAGCAGACAATGGCTGAATGTCATCAAGGATTCCCTCCTCCTCTTCCTCCTCATCAACATTGGCTGCAGACGCCTGCTCCTTAAGGTGCGTCAAAGTTTGCATGAGCAGACGCATAAGTGGGATGCTCATGCTTAGGATGGCGTCGTCTGCGCTTACCAGCCATGTGCAATCCTCAAAACACTGAAGGACTTTACAGAGGTCTTTCAGCTTCGACCACTGCACACCTGTCAACTCCATGTCTGCTCTCAAAGTGCCTGGCCGTGTATCCTCCCACAAATGCATTATGGCCTGCCTCTGCTCGCACAGCTGCTCCACCATGTGCAGGGTGGAGTTCCACCTTGTTGCAATGTCGATAATGAGGCGGTGGTTGGGAAGGTGGAGCAATCGCTGCAGCTTCTGCATACGAACTGAGTGTACAGGCGACCGGCGGATGTGCGCGCACAGTCTTCGCACCTTCTGGAGCAGGGCTGTTAACTCCGGATAATTTTTGAGGAAGCACTGCACCACCAGGTTCAAGGTGTGAGCCAAGCAAGGTATATGGCTGAGTTTTGAAAGGGCTATGGCTGCCACAAAATTACGGCCATTATCACTAACTACCTTGCCTGCCTCAAGATGTACACTGCCCAGCCATAACTCAGTTTGTCGCTTCAAGTACTCGGCCAGCACCTCGGCGGTGTGTCTGTTGCCCAAACACATCATCTGCAACACAGCCTGCTGACGCTTTCCACTAGCTGCTCAATAGGGGGACACATCGTGTGCAACAGTGGCAGCTGCAGATGGAGTGCTCGTACGACTGCGCTCTGTGGACGAGCTTTCGCTTCTGGAGGAGGAGGAGGAGGGTCGAACGCCTACAGCCAACTGTTTCCTATACCGTGGGCTAGGCAGCACTGTCCCACCACCGCTGTCCCCTGTGGACCCTGCATCCACCACATTAACCCAGTGCGCAGTGATGGACACGTAACGGCCCTGGCCATGCCGACTGGACCATGCATCAGTTGTGAGGTGCACCTTTCCGCTCACTGACTGCTTGAGTGCATGGACAATGCGGTCTTTCACATGATGGTGGAGGGCTGGGATGGCTTTGCGAGAGAAGAAGTGGCGACTGGGTAGGTCATAGCGTGGTACTGCATAGGCCATGAGTTCGCGGAAAGCTGTGCTTTCCACCAACCGAAAGGGCATCATCTCAAACGAGATTAGTTTGGCAATGTGGGCGTTCAAACCCAGTGTACGCGGATGAGAGACTGAGTACTTTCTTGACCTACTCATAGTCTCTGGGAGGGTGAGCTGGACTTGAGAGCTGCATATGGTGGAAGTAGCGGTGGACAGGGCGGACTGAGAGAGGGTTGATGATGGTGATGGAGTTGGTGTTCTTTCTGATGGCCTAGAATCAGTCTTTCGTTGATATAACAGTGGGATTCCCTGACTGCTGTGGCCTTGCAACGACACCTCAACATTTGCTGCTGTGCTAACCGGTGGGCTTACAGTGGGGGAAACAATGTAGCGTTGCTGACTACCTTCGTTGTGATCAGTTGCACATGTGGCACTTGAGGTTTGGTGTTGTGTCCACGCTTGCAAGTGCATGCTGGTTAAATGTCTAAGCATGCAACTGGTATTCAAATTTTTCAGATTTTTCCCTCGGCTAAAGGTCTTTGCGCACTTCTTACAGATAACCTTGGCCTGATCATGAGGATTTTGTTCAAAAAAGTGCCACACTGCACTCTTCCTACTTTGGCAGACATTTTGCGGCCTAGCACGCTGTGATCTTTTGACCCTCTGGACAAGCTGTCCAGCAACTCTTTTGATGTTTGGAACCTGTCTTTGGAGTGCTCCGGGCCTGCCAGATAACAGCTGTTGCGATGTCGATGTCTGCTGTGGATGCTCCTCATCTGAGCTATTGGAAGCAGCACCCTCTTCCCCCAATGGATGCCAATCTGGGTCAACAACTGAGTCATCCATCACCTCCTCTTCTATGTCATGTGCACCTTTCTCTGTGTCACCGTGTATGGTGGTATAGTGTGCGGGAAGGGGCACCTGAGTATCATCAGGGTCAGAATCTGGCTCTGTACACTGCGAGGACAATGTAGTGCTCTGAGTGAATGTACCAGCAGAATCATCCATCAGCGGCTGTGCATCAGTGCACTCCATGTCAGATTCATCTTGGCCTGGGTAATTCACCATTTGACTTGATAATCCAGGCATGGTATGTGAAAACAGCTCCATGGAGTAATCAGTAGTATGGCCTGCATCATCCTTCAATCTTGGTTGGGGTGAAGGACACAAGGAAAGGTGTGGTTCATGAACATGAGCCTCCAATAATGACTCAGTGCTTTTACTTTTTACAACTGAAGAAGAGGAGGCGATAGAGCTGGAGGCTGAGTCAGCAATGTAAGACAAAACTTTTTCCTGATGCTCTGGCTTTAAAAGCGGTTTGCCAACTCCTAGAAAACTAAGCGTTCGAGGCCTTATGTAGCCAGACGATGACGCAGGCTCAACACCTCCTGCATTCGGTCCTATTTTGCTCTTGCCACTACCATCAGATCCACCACCAACACCATCATTACCAGCTGCCAACCCCCGCCCAATTCCACTGCCTCTTCCACCAGCCTTCCTCATTTTTGGTAGAAATGTAGACAAAATCCAACAAACTATATAGAAATGTAAAACAAGGTACAAGGTGTCTATAGGACAGGGGAGATTTTGAATTTCTGCAGACACTTGTGGACACTGGACACTTTTGGATTGTGTGAGGCCCACTGATATCTGAGCGCTATGTCACAGGCTCGATGGCACAGCTGTGACAAAAGTGACGAGAGGATAAAGGAGATTTTGAATTTCTGCAGACACTTGTGGACACTGGACACTTTTGGATTGTGTCAGGGCCACTGATATCTGAGCGCTATGTCACAGGCTCGATGGCACAGCTGTGACAAAAGTGACGAGAGGATAAGGGAGATTTTGAATTTCTGCACACACTTGTGGACACTGGACACTTTTGGATTGTGTGAGACCCAATGAATATCTGAGCGCTATGTGACAGGCTCGATGGCACAGCTGTGACCAAAGTGACTAGAGGATAAGGGAGATTTTGAATTTCTGCACACACTTGTGGACACTGGACACTTTTGGATTGTGTGAGGCCCAATGAATATCTGAGCGCTATGTGACAGGCTCGATGGCACTGCTGTGACCAAAGTGACTAGAGGATAAGGGAGATTTTGAATTTCTGCACACACTTGTGGACACTGGACACTTTTGGATTGTGTGAGGCCCAATGAATATCTGAGCGCTATGTGACAGGCTCGATGGCACAGCTGTGACCAAAGTGACTAGAGGATAAGGGAGATTTTGAATTTCTGCAAACACTTGTGGACACTGGACACTTTTTGATTGTGTGAGACCCAATGAATATCTGAGCGCTATGTGACAGGCTCGATGGCACAGCTGTGACCAAAGTGACTAGAGGATAAGGGAGATTTTGAATTTCTGCACACACTTGTGGACACTGGACACTTTTGGATTGTGTGAGGCCCAATGAATATCTGAGCGCTATGTGACAGGCTCGATGGCACAGCTGTGACCAAAGTGACTAGAGGATAAGGGAGATTTTGAATTTCTGCACACACTTGTGGACACTGGACACTTTTGGATTGTGTGAGGCCCAATGAATATCTGAGCGCTATGTGACAGGCTCGATGGCACAGCTGTGACCAAAGTGACTAGAGGATAAGGGAGATTTTGAATTTCTGCACACACTTGTGGACACTGGACACTTTTGGATTGTGTGAGGCCCAATGAATATCTGAGCGCTATGTGACAGGCTCGATGGCACAGCTGTGACCAAAGTGACTAGAGGATAAGGGAGATTTTGAATTTCTGCACACACTTGTGGACACTGGACACTTTTGGATTGTGTGAGGCCCAATGAATATCTGAGCGCTATATGACAGGCTCGATGGCACAGCTGTGACCAAAGTGACTAGAGGATAAGGGAGATTTTGAATTTCTGCACACACTTGTGGACACTGGACACTTTTGGATTGTGTGAGGCCCAATGAATATCTGAGCGCTATGTGACAGGCTCGATGGCACAGCTGTGACCAAAGTGACTAGAGGATAAGGGAGATTTTGAATTTCTGCACACACTTGTGGACACTGGACACTTTTGGATTGTGTGAGGCCCAATGAATATCTGAGCGCTATGTGACAGGCTCGATGGCACAGCTGTGACCAAAGTGACTAGAGGATAAGGGAGATTTTGAATTTCTGCACACACTTGTGGACACTGGACACTTTTGGATTGTGTGAGGCCCAATGAATATCTGAGCGCTATGTGACAGGCTCGATGGCACAGCTGTGACCAAAGTGACTAGAGGATAAGGGAGATTTTGAATTTCTGCACACACTTGTGGACACTGGACACTTTTGGATTGTGTGAGGCCCACTGATATCTGAGCGCTATGTCACAGGCTCGATGGCACAGCTGTGACAAAAGTGACGATAGGATAAGGGAGATTTTGAATTTCTGCAGACACTTGTGGACACTGGACACTTTTGGATTGTGTGAGGCCCATTGATATCTGAGCGCTATGTGACAGGCTCGATGGCACAGCTGTGACAAAAGTGACTAGAGGATAAGGGAGATTGGATTGATTTTAAAAAAGCAGTTTGCAGAGCAGTGGGTAAACAGCAATGCCAGCCTGTCAGGAAGCCTTAAAAGGCAGCCCAACAACCAACACCACTGATACACCACAATATAGCCTCCCCTTGCACTGCACACACAGTGACTGGTGTGTTGTGCAGGCCAAATCGCTAGCAGCAGAAGCAGTTTTTTTTTCTTCTCAGCAGGACAAAAAAAAAAAATTGGGATTGCTTTTAAAAAAGCAGTTTGCGGAGCAGTGGGTAAACAGCAATGCAGGAATGTCAGGAAGCCTTAGAAGGCAGCCCAACAACCAACACCACTGATACACCACTATATAGCTTCCCCTTGCACTGCACACACAGTAACTGGTGTGTTGTACAGGCCAAATCGCTAGCAGCAGAAGCAGTTTTTTTTTCTTCTCAGCAGGACAAAAAAAAAAAATTGGGATTGCTTTTAAAAAAGCAGTTTGCGGAGCAGTGGGTAAACAGCAATGCAGGAATGTCAGGAAGCCTTAGAAGGCAGCCCAGCAACCAACACCACTGATACACCACTATATAGCCTCCCCTTGCACTGCACACACAGTGATTGGTGTGTTGCGCAGGCCAAATCGCTAGCAGCAGAAGCAGTTTTTTTGTCTTCTTCCCTGCCTAACGCTCTCCCTACAGAATCAGCAGCAACCTCTCCCTATACTGAGATCGGCAGAAGTAAGATGGCGGTCGGCGTGCACACCCTTTTATACCCCCTGTGACGCCCACCAAAGCAAGCCAATCACTTGCATGCCCTTCTGAAAAATGGTGGTGACCCCTGCCTATGTCATCACGTTGCCCACAGTGTCCGTGGATCCTGATTGGCTGAAAAAGAGCGCAAAACAAACTTTTGAAACGCGACTTTGGCGCGTAAGTCGCCGACCTCGTGGCCGACCTCATCCTAGGGTCGGGTTTCGTTTCATGAAACCCGACTTTGCCAAAAGTCGGCGACTTTTCATAGAATCATAGAATCATAGAATCGTAGAGTTGGAAGGGACCTCCTGGGCCATCTGGTCCAACCCCCTGCTCAAAGCAGGATTCGCTAAATCATCCCAGTCAGATGTCTGTCCAGCCTCTGTTTGAAGACTTCCATTGAAGGAGAACTCACCACTTCTCGTGGCAGCCTGTTCCACTCATTGATCACTCTGACTGTCAAAAAGTTTTTTCTAATATCTAATCTGTGTCTCCTCCCATTCAGTTTCATCCCATTGCTTCTAGTCTTTCCTTGTGCAAATGAGAATAAAGTTGATCCTTCTACAATGTGACAGCCCTTTAGATAATTGTAGACAGCAATTAAGTCTCCTCTCAGTCTTCTCTTTTGCAAACTAAACATTCCCAAATCCTGCAACCTTTCCTCATAAGACAGGGTTTGCAGACCGGTCACCATTCTGGTCGCTCTTTTCTGAACTTGCTCCAGTTTGTTGATGTCTTTTTTAAAATGTGGTGCCCAAAACTGGACACAATATTCCAGATGAGGTCTTTCGACCCGTTTCGCTCAACTCTCGTCACAGGAGCACCTCAATAAGCAAACCTCACAGAGACATGGTGATCATTCTTACCAAAAAATCAAATGATTTTACACAAATATCAAAAAGAGATGCCCTGCTGGAGTAATAGTAAAAAAGGTGAATTATAAGGTTCACGCACATTCCGATTGTGGAAAGTAATCTATCTATCTATACTGAAAGGTCTGATCAACACCTCCTAAGTGTGAACCGGTGCTAGCTGCTATGTTTGCATTATATAGTATAGTATGTAATGCAGCCATCGCAGCTTGCACCTGTTCACACTTAGGAGGTGGCGGTCAGGTCTTCCAGTATTCTTAACTATTGGCGGTTTAGCTGCCTCCAGCCTGACTCTGCACTCCTCCCACTGACCTGCAGGTGATCGTAGTCAGTTCTACTTGATCATAAGTTGTAGGCTCTTAACCCAGGAGAGACGTTTGTGCATTTAACTGTAGGCTGATAGCCTGAGAGAGGTATGTACAGTAGACATAAGACCCATCAGTCGGAGGTCACCTTGCCGCGGTTGATGGGCATACATGAATTGGCCAATTATTTCGCTAAGAACCTTCATTTTTGTGAGTACATCTTTTTGAGTAGTAAAATAGCTTGAATGTTTTCAATGTTTTCACATGGCCTAGAACATGCAGAGTGCTGCTGTCCGTCTTTTCTTTTACTATCTATCTATCTATCTATCTATCAATCTATCTATCTATTTATCTATCTATCATCTATCTATAATCTATTATCTATCTATCTATCTATCTATCCCATATCTATCTATCTATCTATCTATCTATCCCATATCTATCTATCTATCATCTATCTATATAGACCAAAAGTAAAAAAGAAAGGCAGCACTACATTAGTTTCAAGATGAAAAAAGTGGATTTTATTTAGACCCACATGACATGGTAACGTTTCAGCTCACACTGAGAAATGCTGCCTTCCTTTTTACTTTTGTCTGGATTGGGGCAAGTATTGGATGCATTGCTGAGGAGGCCTGGGCACCCGCAAATTGGTATTGTGCTGTTCCATTTTTTTTCATTTTTTTACAATATATCTATCTACTGTATCTATCTATTGAGCTTTGGCAAACATCGCTTATGTGATCGAAACGCGTTGTTTGTTAACTCCTGTCGTCCCATCCTTCCCGGAGCACTTGTATGTTTTTTTTAACAAGGTTTGCAATAAAGGATTTTTGAAATTTTATCAAAGGAGCTGGAACATTGCTTTTTTCCCAGTGTATTTACGTCACACCAGGACAGAGTTCCATGCGCCTGCTTTCAATCTCGATGAGCTGGCTTTTTCTATTTGTTTCTTTTCACCTATCTATCTATTATCTATCTATCTATTTATCTATTATCTATTATCCCTCCATCATGACAGACCTGTGTTTCATGCATTTAATTATTCCTAGTTTGCTCCACACAGAGAAATCGTCGTTGCTGTCAATCAAATGCTTCCTTGACATCAACTGGGAAGAAGAGCATAAGTGCGATGTCTGATGAGCAGCTCCATGTGACCAGAGCCCAAGCAGATATCCAAACATCAGCTCGACCGCCTGAGGAGCGTGTCAGCGGCCAGCTGCTCCTGACGGGAAATGATTTTTTATATCTGAGCATCTGGGTCCAGTGAATTTCATCCAACATCGTAACTCACGCAATTAATAATTCTTACCTTCTTGTGTCCTCGCTAGTAACATAAACAGTGAGCGGCGTCAGTTTCTGTCCTCATTACAGAGCAGCGGATTCTGCCTTTAGGAAGCCCAGGATGAGATGAGTGTAAAAATGCTGCGATCTGCAGGTGAGGCGGCGCGGGCTTCACTGATCTACACCTGTCACAACATTCACGTGTCCCTGGCGGAGAAATCATTGCTTGTGGGCAAAATGTATCCGAACAGCTGCTAGACTTTATGGTAGTGAGTCTATGAAAATGCCATGTGCAGTACTGGGACTGTTAGGAGACAAATCAACAATACAGAAGGGACAATAAAAGCAAAAGTGCAAAGAGCAAAATGTTCCGCAAGGTAAAGAATTCAGGCGAAAAACTGCATCACTTTTTAAAAAAAATTGGGAAAATCGTCTTCCATGTGATTATGAGAAGATATAGATGCCTTCATGCAGCTTTCTCCCATGTCTTCACCTCAAAGACCTGGAGCACAGCCATTGACTCTCTTATCCGAGAAAATCGGTCCAATTATGCTGATCACACTCTGATCAGACTCTGATCTGAGTGTGATCATAGTGTGATCAGATTTTCTCAAATGAGAATAAGATGAAGGCTGGAGTCACACAGGCCATAATTCTTGTGCGAGAATCGCATCGTAAAACTTGCCCTGGCCGGCACCTCTCCTGACCTGAGCTTGACAGCTGCATAGTAATCCATTATGCTGTCATGCTCAGGTCAGGAAAGGTGCCGGCCAGTTCGTGAAGTGCGATGCAATTATCGCACGAGAATTATGACAGTGTGACTCCAGCCGAAAAAAAAAATCTCCATCTTCTCCATTCAGTCTGTCTGTGAAAATTGGACTGCACTCAGATGTCATCTGAGTGCAGACTGATGTTTTTCACGGACCCATATACATGAATGGCCGAGAGCGGTCCGATAATTCCGATGCAATTCGGGCATATTGCAATGTTTTCCTTTGGCCTAGTTGGTCTGAGAAAAAAATCAGAAGTGCACGGTCCCATAGAATGACATGGGGGACAGATGACAGATGACACTCGTCCGATTTTAACGGTCATCGGGACGAGCCCTATTCACTTAGTGGGGAATAAATTTGCTGCAAATTGAATTTCCAGGTAAAATCCGCATAATCTTGTCAGACCATGGTACCCTCAAATTTAGTTTAACCATGTGTTGATCACGGCTGATGAGGAGAGGAACATGGACACAGGAGAGGAGCTAAGTGCTGTCAGCCTCTCTCAGCAGTCAGTCCCTCTTGTGCCCATGTTCCTTGTCTCCTCGGCTGGTTGGGAACAAAACGGTGACCATTTGCACTATGTGGAACAAAGTATGGTGATGCTTCAATAAGTGCAAGTCCATGTTAGAGTCAAGGGGCCCTATTCACCAAGACCGGCAATGTTCCGTTCTTGATGAGATATTCAGGAGTCACATGCTTCTGATCCATGGAATGTCAGATGAATGGTGTGCACCTCTGCAAGCACCTCGCCACAAATCCTACTCTAATCCTTGATGTTGTAAGATCTGTGGTACAGTGAACAAAGACGCGCGTCAGGGTCACCACGCCTAATCCTTCTCCAATCCCTGCTGGTGTACTGTAAGATCTGTGGTATAGTGAACTCTGACGCACGTCATGGTCACCATGCCACAAATCCTACTCCAATCCCTGCTAGTGTAAGATTTGTGATATAGTGAACTCTGACATGCGTCAGGGTCACCACGCCTTTGTCTCAACCCCAGCTCCAACAACTTTGTCAGAGCTGGGCAAAAATGGCGTTAGAACACCAAAAGCCACAAAATGTTAGCAAAGCCTCAAGTTACACCAAAATTATGTGACTTTTCAATGCTTTTCATGCCAGAATTCTGTAGTAAAAGCTGTGATGACTCGGATCCTTAGTGCCCGGATAAACAATTAGGAGCAGACTCCCATCAATCTGAAATCACTGGTCTCTTGCACAGGGGACGTTATTTTTTCACATCGTCCATTATGATTGCAATTTGCATAAAGTGCGGTCTGTAAGGAAACGTCACGCGCTACATTTGCTCTTTTCTATTTACATATTTACTTTTCCTTTTGTATCACACGTCTCCATCGATGACGGCTAAATGCAGCTAGTTATCTTGTCAGATAAAATAGTCATTTTCTCATTTTTCTGTCCCGTTCTCCACAGCCGTGTAATTCATATCTTTTTCTCCTCTAGATCTTTTTTTTTTTTCCGCATTTATCTTCAACTCCGTTTATTGCTAAATTACATGGAAACCTATTGTTTCGACTACGTAGCAAATAATGTATTACGATAGATTGTTCATGAATCATGATCTGTCAAGTTTCTGGGCATCGCCTTAGAAGATCCCCCGATGTAATAGCAAAGGAGAGGAAGCTATTCTGCACTGTGTGCAGCAGTCGCCTTCTTGGTCTCATTTGCATACGGTTGTCTCCTTTTAATATATGCCTTCATAAAAGCAATATAATTAGTGATTTTCAATTTAACTTCGAAATTGTCAAATTTCATTTTGATTACCTCATAATTACACTGCGGTTGCAAGCTGAAAACCATTTGGATTCCTGCATGCAACACGTCTGCGGGGTTTGATGGCGGCTAATGAAGCGTGCGAATTGAGAGGTGCTCAACCATTACTTTTACAGCACATCATTTCACAATATTAGAAGTATGTTATCCCGGCTCTTCTACTAAGTACTTCTTAACAAATCCGAAATCTGAAATGGTGAGATTTTCCATTGAATTTGTAAGCAATTGCACAATAATGCATGGATGCGCTGTTCTTTAAAATAAATAAATAAATAAATTGCGAAAAGATAAAGAAAACCTTTGGGGACATTTTACATCTAACTGCAAAAAAACAACAATTTTGCTCTTGGGATTTATTTAACAAGTTTTTCACATTTAAATAAATAAATAATATAGTTCACTACAAGCTAAAGGGGTTCATTATTAAGGCCAAATTTTAATTATTTATTTATTTATATTTTTTTGATCACATTGGTGGTGTGTGTTCCTAATTTGCAGCAAGTGTTCCTCTCTTTTTTCTACAGCTTACTATCGCCACCTACAGTTTATACTAAGTTTTTAACATTTGCCTTCTATACCTTCTGAGTTTAACTGTCTATTTGTGGCTGCTGAATGAGTTAACTGAGAATCTGTTCGCGAGCTCATTCTGATGGGAGACTTTATCATTTTGATCTTCCTACTTCTGAGCTCTTCTCAGCTGACTTATGGCCCCGTGAAGGTAGAGATGGACTATGTGGACTTAAATCAGAACTCAGGAGAAGGACAATAAGAGTTATAAATAGGGATGAGCGGACCCGTGGAAGTTCAGGTTCATCAGGTTCAGCCAAACTTTAATCCAAAGTTTGGTTCGGGCACCAGAACTGTACCTGAACTTGAACCAGTACCTGAATCCCATAGAAATCAATGGGGATATGAACTTTGGAGATGGAAAATCTCTCTCTCTCTCCGTACCGAACTCGCGAACTGCAAAACGAACTGTCAGGAGAAGTCTGTGTTCGGAGTTTAGTGGTGTCTGGTACAAACCGCTCATCTCTAGTAGAGTCGAGCGAATATCTTCAACTCCCCACTTATTTGGCAAACTATAGCACTTGCCGAATAAGCTATAGTCAGAACCTGACTTCCTGGATTGCGCCGGCAAGTGTCGCGGTTGTGTCACTGTCACACCACATGCATGGAGAGCCTGTGTGTCGGCTCACCTCTGGCCGCTCCCATTGCTCCCTGCTGCCATCCAGCTCTCCACGGCTCATCTTTCCGCCAATGTTTGCCTCATCTCTGGAGTCTTGACCTTAGACTGTGACCTCCAACCGCAGCCAAGCCTTGGGTGTCCCTGCACATGTACGTCTCAACTTTACAACATGCAGTGACCTCAGAGACCTGGAGACGGTTGCAAGTTCCAGCCTAGAGTGAAGAGTGAAGACTCTAGAGAAGTTTCAATCATCGACATAAAGAATTGGCATGGAGGACCAGATGGGGGTAAGTGAACAGCGGAGGTGGCCAGACCAGTGAGCTGTAAGTATTAGATTTTTTATTAAATCTTTTGACATTCCTCTATGGTTCATCAAAAGATTTTTGTAAGATTCGATTCCACCCAAATATATTCTCCCATCTCTGATTGCTGCTATGTATACTGATTCCCACCAGTCTTTAGTACCTTGAATTGTTCTCCTGGATAATTATGCTTTTTGTGATCCTGAATATTACAGCCTATGACAAACAAATATTATGTTGATGCCATTAGTTTTACCCCATTTATTTTCCAAGCACGTTCATCCGAAGTCTACAAGCGGTGGGGAAAAGGTTGACAAATAGAATAAAATTTCACATAAACAAGTGACATCGCTAGATACAGTTTAGTGGGTAGTAGAGACTTGGATATTTATGTAGGACCATTGGCCTGGAATGGCATCCTAAAATGCCCTGAGACCAGCATCTGCTAAGATCAGATGGAATGAGATAAAATCTTGGTTTTTGTGCCAAGTCCTGGAAAAAGCTTTCTGCGAGCTGCCAAAATATTATATTTTATTTTGCCGGATACGTTTTATCAGATATTAATTTGTTAGGTTAATCAGTTTAGTTTTGTCGTACTGCGCTGTTTTAGATTTTGTAACGGGTTTATTGAACGATTTATATAATTTGTCAATGTCTGGTTTTTTAAAGTCTATTAAATAAAATGGGAAAGGCTTTCCAAAACGTGCCAAGTCTCATAATCGCTTCATCACCTGCAGGAAAAAAAAAAAAAAAGTGTGAAAATAAAAATTTACTAAATAGTTTGAGAAGAAGGTTTGGAAATCTAAAGTATTGACCTGAAAGTTATTTCTAATGAAAAATCGTGTATCTCTTCTGTGTGTTTTTTTTCTCCCATGGATTAATTTTTAGAAATATGATGCCCTGTAACAAATTTAATTAAGATGCAATGACCTGTGGTCCGGTTGGGCTATCAGCACAGTGTAACTGTGTAATTATATGGAATTAATGATTCCATTTGGCTCAAGGAAAACTAGGAACATCAGGAGGCGCAAACATTTTGCAAAACATTTTTTTTACACCAAAACTTTTCTGAATTTTAGTATTTACCTTTCTTGTGAAATTTATGTTGGTTTTAGTTATCGTGAATTTGCAGAACTGTTTTTTCGTTATGAATTTCTTATAGATTATACAAGTTAGGGTCATGCAGATGCTCGTGAAACTCAGTCCAAGCACAGATCACAATGCACAGACAGTGAATCCATGCCTTGTCCTCAGTTTATGAACCTTTTCCTCTAGAACATTTCTCATGTTCTGTTAAACATTGAGGAATTTTGGCAAAACATAACAGCTAATTTACTCATTCATAGACAACCCTTCAGTCCCCATTGGTGTTCGCAATGTACATTCCCTATTAGTATGTCTTTCGAGTGTGGGAGGAATCTGGAGAACCCAGAGGAAACCCACACAAACATGGGGAGAACATACAAACTCCTTGCAGATGGGATTTGAAACCAGGACACCAACACTGCAAAGATACGCACTAACCACTCAGCCACCCTGTTTCCCACTGCCATTTAATAGACAAAGTGAAAAATAAATTCTAGTTATCATACTATTAACTGAAATAGCCCTTGAAGGGCAGCGTGAAATAGAGATTGGCTATGATATTGCAAAGGTTTATGTTTTACTCTGAAATGCTCAGCCAACCGGGGAATATACATCTCGAAAATCTAGTCTGAGGTGAGGCCATCACCCCTGTTGGCTTCTCCTTGCTCCCCTCCCCTAGAGTGAAAGATATCTCTCTATGCAGGTATATAGAGAGAGATCTGTCAGTCTAGTGCAGAGGTCCCCAACTAGTAACTTGGGAGCCACATGTGGCTCGCGATCCCATGAATTGTGACTCGCGACTGCCAGCTTGGTGCATTAGCTCCAGGTCTAGTAAACAGGTATGAAGAGCACATCTCAAAATGGTGAATATTCTGAGTAGCCCTGCATAGAAGTGCAGATCTGGATCTACATTTACTGGTCTTAGGGGTATAGAGATGTTTTCGGTATAGTACTCTGGAGGATGGTACTATCTGTTAGAGGAGGTGCTCAGAGCTGAATGTGACTATGTGTTGGGAGTCCTTGATGGGTGAATACTGAATGGGGGTATTGTGGGAAGCCCTAGATCTCAGTGTACTGCTTTGGAGTAATATCTGTGAATCTGCTTTGGTTATCATTATACCTGTAATGGGGGCTTTTATTGACAATACTTTGAGGTGGGTGGGAGCTGGATGTGGCTCGCGACCCTCTCTCTAAGCTGAATGTGGCTCTCAAGGTCAGAAAGGTTGGGGACCACTGGTCTAGAGGATCATGCAGGAAGAAGCCATCGGGGACCTCCCTCAGGCTAGTCATATTAGATTTATATTCCCCCAGATGACTTTTCAAGGAACATTTTCTCGGAAATGTTAGTGTTTCAGAGTAAAACATACAAATTGCCTCTTCAGAGATGAAGAGGACTTGAACTCTAGAGCCACCTATTGGAAGTAGTGATCCTTAAAGTTAATATCAACCCTTTAACGAGATTTCCTACATGACTTAGGATAAAAGCCAAACCAGAAACTCAATTTGCAGACATGGTGTTTCAGCATGATTGCTGCTAATCGGTTCACAATATGAGATCTGGTTTTGCTAGGTAAGAGGCTTAAGACTGGAATCTAAGGAGTAATGTTTCTTCTTGTGGAGAGTAACAAGCTAGGCTTTTCATGTCAGCGTGAGGAGACTTATATGCCATGCACGCTCTTCTGGGAAATAAAATATGCAACTTGCCTCTTCAGAGAGTGTCAGATTCATGATGCCTGTGGTTCAGTCAACATGAATCTGTCAGGATCCCTTTAATGACACTGACCTGGGTTCATGTTCACACTTTTCTTGACCATATTCTTTTGTGTAGAATCCAGCTAAAAAATCTAATATATTTAACTCATTAATTACAGTAGCTAAATAGATAATGTATAGATAGAGATAGATAATATACAGATAGATAGATAAATAGAGATGAGATAGATAATAGATAGAGATGAGATTGATAGATAGACAGGTAGAAAGATAGATATGCTATGTTTAACACCAACCTTTCCTTCACCTCCCATATACAATCTCCTGCCCGCTCTTGTCGCTTGCACCTAAAGAACATCTCTAGAATCTGCCCTTTTCTCACTATGGAAACAACGAAAACACTCACTGTTGCCCTGATGCACTCCCACCTGGACTACTGTAATGCTCTATTAATTGGCCTCCGCCTCACTCGACTTTCTCCTCTTCAGTCATCCTTAATGCAGGAGCCAGGGTCGTCCATCTGGCAAATCGGTACTCAGACGTGTCCACTCTTCGCCAGTAGTCGCACGAGCTGCCCATACATTATCAGATCCAATTTACATGGCATGTTCTCACCCACAAAGCTCTCCACAGTGTTGCAGTCCCCTACATCTCCTTCTTCATTTCTGTTTATCAGCCTACCTGCTTGTTATGCCCCGCATGTGACTTTCGACTATCATCCGCACTAATCCGTACCTCCCACTCCTGGCTCCATGACTTCTCCTGAGTTGCGCCAATCCTCTGGAATGCTCTACCCCAAGAATTTAGGACTAACCACAACTTACACAGTTTTAGCCACTCCCTAAAACCACATTTATTCAGAGCGGCCTATCATGTTCTCTAATCATTCTTTTTTTACATATAGCCCATCCACTATTTTTCTGAATATAATTCTCCTTCAAACTCCACTGCACCCAAAAGCATTACAAATACTGGCTGGTGACTAACTCATGTAGCCTTTATCTAGCCCAATTCCCTCAAGATGACTGGACCATCATTGTAAATACGCAGCTGTATTTTGTGTCTCCCCCACCTCATTGTAGATTGTAAGCTCTCACGAGCAGGGCCGTCATCATTTTGCTTTCATTATTGTATTATCTTTGTTACTTATAACTTGCATATGAACTGTTGAATTGTAAAGTGCAGCGGAATATGTTGGCGCTATATAAAAAGTGATTATTATTATTATGATAGATAGATATACAAAAAAACTGACCAGCACCTCCTAAGTGTGAATAGGTGCAAGCTGCATTGACTGCAAAATATGTATAAGAAAGCACAGCAGCACTCTGTGAATGCCAAGACCTATAGTGTCAGTGGAAATAACAACTTCCAAGTGCATTGTCCCTTAGCAAGATGTACTTACAAAAAAGCAAAGGTTCTTAGCGCATAAATTGGCCAGTTCTTGTGTGCCCATCAACCACTGCAAGGTGACACTTCTCTGATGGGTCCTATCATAACCCTTCCATATCCTACTGTACATGCCACTTCCGGGCTAGAAAGCCTACAATAATGGACAAACATGTCTTCTGGGTTCTACTTGCCCATTCAAATTGTAGACTTGCAGCCCAGGAGAAACATGTTTGGCCATTATTGTAGGCTGCAATGAAGGAGTTAACTGCTCCTATCCCCCCAGGGCCTGTAAGCATATTGAATAAAGCAGGATTTAGTGCTCCAATGTTGAATAGCAAGGCCCTTTAGTATGATAATGAGAGAAGGCCAAAACAGAACTTCAAAGCTTGCGTAGGAGCCATGCCAGCATGGGGCAGGAAGGTGCCTGGGGGCTTCAATTAGAATATACCTGTCAGCTGGACACAGAAATATACATCCATTGTCTCTCCTAGCCACTCCAGCTCAACAACTTCCAAATAACACTTGGAAGTTGTTATTTCCATTGACACTATATGTCTTGGCATTTACAGAGTGCTGCTGTGCTTTTTTATACAAAGATAGATAGAAAATAGATTTATAAAGAAAGTACATTTTGGCAGACCTTGAAAGCCATGACCTGATGAAGATCTCAGGGAGAACCAAATTATTGACTCCTGAACATGGCTACAAAGCTTCTCTTGCTGTTGATTTGTGAGTTGTAAGCCTTTTTACACCACCATATAAATCAGCCTTGTCCAACTGCAGTTCTCTAGAGACACTGGGACAAGCAAGAAAGCTATGGCAATACATTACCATCCATACAGTTTGCTCCTTTTTTTTTTTTTGACATCCACTCGTAAAGTAATTAGCTAATTACATGCTATTTCCAGAAATGTTATTTTTCTGCCAGGACTATCAATGTTAGCTTCCTTCACTATCATGTGGCGTTAGAGAGATCTGATAAACAAACACACAGGACAGATCATTTGTAAGACTTGTCTTTTCGTATTTTTTATGAAAGGTCTAAAAAAAATGTCATTTATTTACTGAAGGCAAATTTCAAAAAACTACAAATGTATCTCTCCTCTCACCCATCATTTTCTACTTAATTATGCGATCATCCTCATCTGTGTATCAAATATTTTACTATTCTTCATGAATGATTCCTTTTCATCCCATGTATAAAGGCCCTCGGGTGATTTATAAAACAGCAAGATCTTATAAAATGCTACTTAAATATCCGCAGGATGAGCGCACAGCTGTTAAATCCTTCAAACTTTTCCGCAGCCTTCGGAATCTTTAGAGGCGAAGAAGGATTCCGCTCCGCTCATTGGTCTGAGCTACAGTCTCGTTCAGATTGCGTTTAGTTCCTCTATATAAGCAGCTGCTTTTCACATTTGAAAGCGCAATTGTTGAGAGTTCCACAAAAAACACTTATGATCCTCAAAGCCCCCTGAGCAGATCCGACAGGCGCGCTGCTATTTTTGTAGCAGAATTAAGAGTCTCTTTATTTTTTATTGTAATTAACATAGAGATAATTGGTTCTGTAGAATAAACCTCATTAGGATGGGCTCATTTTATTCACGCTAAAAGGTAAAGTAGCGATGGTTTTATTACTTTTAGGTTGAGCGAAATCTAAGAAAAAATGTTTTTTAATTGTTTTTTAAAAATCATGAAATAATTTCAGTTTTATACCGAATATTGAGCTTCGCAATATCCTGATACTTCTTGGTGAAGCCCCTGTTATACAGATGAAGGCAGATGACCCACAATTATTAACACTTCATCCTCTCTGCTTAGTGGCCTTTGCCCACAACACTTTCCTATAGAAATCACTAAGTCATTCTGTAAATTTGCTCTTTGTCCTATGGCTGCTGTACAGTAAATCTCTGAACTATTGTTCAAAGCTAAAGGCAACAGCTCAGGGCAAGATGGCTGACCCGGTTAATCAAAAGAAAAGAGCGATTAAAGCGACTCTCTGCTCTGTGACTGAAAAGTGACTGTACAGTTCTCATGTAGATTCCTCAAACTGGTGCGCGCCACTGGTGCGCACCTTCCTAAATGTCCCCCACAGTGGCATGGAAAGTTCATCGGTAAGTCTAAACCATGCCTCCCCATCCTTTCCTATACCACAGCACAGTATGTGTGTGACAACCCCTGCATTGAGCCTGCTGTGATGAGAGGCTGATTTGCTCCTGCTCCGTCCACAGCCAGAACTTTACACCCAGTCACTAGTCCAGACAGTGAGTGGCAGCACAGCTCTGCAGGAGCAGCACACTTGACACAGTGCAGCGCGGGTAACACAAGCGCACAGTTATTACCCCCTCCATAGCCGCCCCCGCTGTATAACATGGAGCAGTCCACGGCCAACACCAGCACACAGCGCTATATAAAATGTACCTGAGTCCTCTCACACACACACGTGCGGGGAGAAAGCTGCAAACTGCTCCCACAGGACCTGCAGTGATGATGGTCATGTGATCAGTCACATGGGAGGGAGGAGGCACGAGATGGGATGTTTATGTTGTAAAGAGGTTGTTCTAGTCTAGTCACTACGGAGCAGCGCACTCCTCTCTAGCATGAGACATGTGGGGCACCACGGGCTGCAGATGCCTGCCTCAGGGGCTGCATGCGGCCCGCGGGCCGCGTGCTTAAGACCCCTGATCTACAGTATCTATATATATGTATCCATCTATCTACATTTATATATACTGTATATATATATATCTAATATATAAAGCTCAAAGTGTGTATGCATGTATGTGTGTGTGTATGTATGTGTGTGTGTGTGTATGTCCGGGATAGGCATCCGCACCGTCGCAGCTACAGCCACAATATTTGGCACAGTCACATGTCTGGACCTCGAGAGCGTCCTAAGGTATGTTGTGAGGTGCAATTTTAACCCCGCGCGTTCCAATTCACCAAACAATTTTGCCCCTATCTACATACTGGGGAAAAAGTGTGTGTGCGTCAAGCCCCGCCCCTCATTATGATGTCATAATGCCCCTATTTGCATACTGGGGAAACAGTGTGTGCCTATCAAGCCCCGCCCCTCATTATGATGTCACAATGGTTGCCATGGCGGCGCTGATGTCATCATAGGTTGCAAGCCCTGCCGCCGCTCATTATGATGTCATAATGGTTGACTATGGGATGAAGGATGTGTGATGGGTATATGGGCACTGGACTATGGGATGGAGGATATGTATGACGGGTATATGGGCACAGGACTATGGGATGGAGGATGTGTGATGGGTATATGGGCACTGGACTATGGGATGGAGGATATGTATGATGGGTATATGGGCACGGGACTATGGGATGGCGGATATGTATGATGGGTATATGGGCACAGGACTATGGGATGGAGGATATGTATGACGAGTATATGGGCACGGGACTATGGGATGGCGGATATGTATGATGGGTATATGGGCACAGGACTATGGGATGGAGGATATGTATGATGGGTATATGGGCATGGGACTATGAGATGAAGGATGTATGATGGGTATATGGACACTCGACTATGGGATGGAGGATATGCATGATGGGTATATGGGCACGGGACTATGGGATGGAGGACATGTATGATGGGAATATGGGCATGGGACTATGAGATGAAGGATGTATGATGGGTACCTCCGGGTACTCCGGTTTCCTCCCACATTCTAAAGACATACTGATAGGGAATTTAGATTGTGAGCCCCATCGGGGACAGTGATGATAATATGTGCAAACTGTAAAGCGCTGCGGAATATGTTAGCGCTATATAAAAATAAAGATTATTATTATTATTATGGGTATATGGGCACTCGACTATGGGATGGAGGATATGTATGATGGGTATATGGGCACGGGACTATGGGATGGAGGATAATTATAACTTGCTATAACTAACCACAGTTAGTTACTATGCCCGGGCAGCGCCAGGCTCCTCAGCTAGTATATATATATATATATATATACACACTAATGTTCATGTAAGGATTTACCATATTAAATAAATAAATAAATAAATAAATAGAATAAAAAATAGATAAAATGCACATTTTAAGTAATAGTGAAATAAAACATGACAATCAGTATACATTTCCAGCATATATTTCTAATTAAAAAACAAGTACAGTTTGTACATTCCCTTCAATTGAAGTTTTGTTTTTTCTTTTATTCCAGATGTAAGACCCAGATATCCTGAACTTTTACTAAACTGGACATAATGATCCATTGATCCATATGGTGCTGCAAGTGCAAGTATTTAAACCCGTGGAGGAGGAGATGAGGGGTACGGCATTCATGTTTCATACAGTTACTTAAAGGGAACCTGTCATGTTTAAAAACAACAGTTACCTGCAGATGTAGGGTTAGTATACAGGTAAACAGTGTTAAAATCCTGCCTGGCTGCCTTGAAGCGCATCTAAATAGAGAAAATAAACTTATATCCTCCCAGTCGCTGCTTGTTCCCAGTCATCGAGGCGTGCAAGGAACGATTACAATCACCCGTCACTACTTAGTGAGTGTGTCTTTTTGAGCTAGGTATTTCATCCAGATATATAGCTTCCTATGCTCTTTCCTATGCTCATTTTGTTTTGTTTCTTGGGTTTTGTTTTCGAAATGGCCACAGTGTGAATGTGCTCCTACAAATTGCACGTATACCATCTTATTCTCCAGCTCATTTCTTTGGCTTTGCTACAGTGAGTACATCTCTGTGTCGTGACTGGTAACTGAAACTGCTCCCTGCAATGCCCCTTTATCTGAAAACTAGCAGCTGCAGGGAGGATACAAGTTAATTTTCTCCCTGCAGCCACTCTTCCATTAACAATAAGGCAGTCAGGCAGGATTTTAACGCTATTTACCTGCAGATTATCCCTATATCTGCAAGTAAATAGCATGTGTGGACACATATTTGGTTTAATCCCAGATACAATACACCAGTCTGAATGGGGCAAGAAAAATTTATTGAGAATTTAAGTAACTTTTGTTAAAAAAAAAGTGAGTGTAAAATATAAAAAAGAAAGAAATCAAAGGACAACAGAAAAATAAAGAAAAGCAAGAAATATAAAGAAAAATTGAAAAACGTAATTTTGTAGATTTTTTTGTAATTGAAGTCAACTATTTAACTGAAGAAGTGAAGTATTAAACACATATTTTTACTGCTGAGTGGATTTTATTAACAGTAACATTTTACTCTGTTTTATTAATTTTGACAAAGCATGGGTAGACTGCATAAAATTTCCTTAATGATACAACATATATTCTTGAAATAAAAATCACTGGAGTGAAAAAATTGAAAATTGACGAGCAATCGCACTTAAATATCATGAAAAGGTTAGCTAAAATAAAGTCCAATAACATGTAATGTAGTCATAATGATAAAGAAAGGGCTCCTCCTGACAAGTCTTGTCTTTAAAGGACAAATAATTGTTACATAATTTGCCGTTCCTGTAAGATGACATACAGCACGTTCAGTAGAACACGGACAAGGCTGCATTATTTTTGTACGGCGGGTAATTAATCTGTGCTATCGCTATAGTTCGTCCTCAATGATCCTGAAAGTTAATGATTATAATATTTGATTCTAAAATCCATCACGCGATGGTATTTCTAAGAAATGCATTAATAAGAAGAATGCTGAGCTTCAGTGGTAGAATTCCCAAGTGCGAAATACGTAAGGAACACATTTTTGTATTTTCGGTACAGAAAAATATCTGGAGTCTAAACAGTAATTACCCATTGTATTGATTTTATGACTTTAATTTCTTCAGTTTTATTTCTTTTCTAATTTAAAAAAATAGGTTGGCAAAATTATATATACAGTGGGGAAAAAAAGTATTTAGTCAGTCAGCAATAGTGCAAGTTCCACCACTTAAAAAGATGAGAGGCGCCTGTAATTTACATCATAGATAGACCTCAACTATGGGAGACAAACTGAGAAAAAAAAATCCAGAAAATCACATTGTCTGTTTTTTTTTTCATTTTATTTGCATATTATGGTGGAAAATAAGTATTTGGTCAGAAACAAAATTTCATCTCAATACTTTGTGATATATCCTTTGTTGGCAATGACAGAGGTCAAACGTTTTCTGTAAGTCTTCACAAGGTTGCCACACACTGTTGTTGGTTTGTTGGCCCATTCCTCCATGCAGATCTCCTCTAGAGCAGTGATGTTTTTGGCTTTTCGCTTGGCAACACGGACTTTCAACTCCCTCCAAAGGTTTTCTATAGGGTTGAGATCTGGAGACTGGCTAGGCCACTCCAGGACCTTGAAATGCTTCTTACGAAGCCACTCCTTCGTTGCCCTGGCGGTGTGCTTTGGATCATTGTCATGTTGAAAGACCCAGCCACGTTTCATCTTCAATGCCCTTGCTGATGGAAGGAGGTTTGCACTCAAAATCTCACGATACATGGCCCCATTCATTCTTTCATGTACCCGGATCAGTCGTCCTGGCCCCTTTGCAGAGAAACAGCCCCAAAGCATGATGTTTCCACCACCATGCTTTACAGTAGGTATGGTGTTTGATGGATGCAACTCAGTATTCTTTTTCCTCCAAACACGACAAGTTGTGTTTCTACCAAACAGTTCCAGTTTGGTTTCATCAGACCATAGGACATTCTCCCAAAACTCCTCTGGATCATCCAAATGCTCTCTAGCAAACTTCAGACGGGCCCGGACATGTACAGGCTTAAGCAGTGGGACACGTCTGGCACTGCAGGATCTGAGTCCATGGTGGCGTAGTGTGTTACTTATGGTAGGCCTTGTTACATTGGTCCCAGCTCTCTGCAGTTCATTCACTAGGTCCCCCCGCGTGGTTCTGGGATTTTTGCTCACCGTTCTTGTGATCATTCTGACCCCACGGGGTGGGATTTTGCGTGGAGCACCAGATCGAGGGAGATTATCAGTGGTCTTGTATGTCTTCCATTTTCTAATTATTGCTCCCACAGTTGATTTCTTCACTCCAAGCTGGTTGGCTATTGCAGATTCAGTCTTCCCAGCCTGGTGCAGGGCTACAATTTTGTTTCTGGTGTCTTTTGACAGCTCTTTGGTCTTCACCATAGTGGAGTTTGGAGTCAGACTGTTTGAGGGTGTGCACAGGTGTCTTTTTATACTGATAACAAGTTTAAACAGGTGCCATTACTACAGGTAATGAGTGGAGGAAAGAGGAGACTCTTAAAGAAGAAGTTACAGGTCTGTGAGAGCCAGAAATCTTGATTGCTTGTTTCTGACCAAATACTTATTTTCCACCATAATATGCAAATAAAATGAAAAAAAAACAGACAATGTGATTTTCTGGATTTTTTTTTCTCAGTTTGTCTCCCATAGTTGAGGTCTACCTATGATGTAAATTACAGACGCCTCTCATCTTTTTAAGTGGTGGAACTTGCACTATTGCTGACTGACTAAATACTTTTTTTCCCCACTGTATATATATATATAAATAGATAGATAGATAGATATAGATATATATAGATATTTATTGCATTTTTCTGTGCAATTATAATTATAAACATTTTGTTTTTTCAAAATCTAGATAATATGCTCCAACTTATCCATTGTGGGTGGTAATGCTGTGATGATGTGGGCTGCAGTTTTTTAAGTCAATAGAAGGATGTATTCAGGCATTAGCATTGGATGAATTTGGATGAATTTTGGGATTAATTTGTAGACAAAGCCAGCCCTCTTCTCCATCATGTCTTATGCAGATTATCGCATGAATAGAGACGCCAATACTATGCCAGCACAGAAAGAGTGGGGAGCAATCTCTGGTTGTGTGAAACCCAATCTGGATGAAGGGCTGCTGAAATGACAAAATGGGTACTAAAATTGAGTCAATGATAACCACTCCTTCTCCATTGTGGCTGAGGACAGAAAAAGATGAAAAACAGCCTAATACCCAACCTCCCATACTATGCCAACACATAAAGAGTAGGGAAAAATCTCTGGCTGTATCAAACCTAATCTGAATGTATGGTTGCCAAAATGATGAAAGCGGCGCTGAAACTGGGCCAGTGATGACTAGAGATGAGCGTATATGTTCGACTCCCTCCTTATTCGGAAAGCTCTTGTGTTTACCGAATAAGCTGCATCGGGAAACCAGATACCTGGATCGGTCCAACACACAGGCTCTCCCGAATAAAAAGGGAGCCGAACATATTCACTCATCTCTAGTGATGACCATCCCTTCTCCATCATGACTGATGGCAGGAAAAGGGAGCAGCTTATCTAATGAATAGAGCCTAATATCTAGCCCCCCATACTGTGCCAGCACAAAAAGAGTGGGGAACAATCACTGCCTGTGTTAAATCCAATCTGGATGTAGAGCTGCCTAGATGAAAAAAGGGGCTTCGAAATTTGGCCAATAATGACCAACCCCTCTAATTTGTGGCTGATGACAGAAAATAAGGTACAACTTATCTGACAAACAGAGCCTAATATCGAGCCTCCTTACTGCGCCAACACATAAAGAGTGGGGAAAAATCTCTAGCTATGTCAAACACAATCTGGAAGAAGGGCTACCAAAATGACGAAAGGGGCACTAAAACTGAGTCAAAGATGAAGGAAAGGGTCCAGCTTATCTAATGAACAGAGCCTAATATCCAGCCCCCCATTCTGTGCAAACACATAAAGTGTGAGGAACGCACTCTTCTTGTGTCAACCAATCTGGAACCAGAACTGCCGATATGAAGACAGTGGCACCAAAATTGAGTCAATGGTGATCATACACTTCAGCTGGAATTGAAAGAATGATCTATCTAGGCCCATAAAGTTAGATATATCCCAATCCACTTACTTTTGGGGAGTCTAATTGTCCCACTTAATAAAATAAATGAAGCAGTCAGACTAGGAAGCGGGTCATACTGGGGGCATGGGTTTGGATGTGGGACGTTACTAGATTTGTCTATTTGTATATTTTTGCATTATTCAAGGCTGTTATGTTTGCTTGATGTCTTTTTTGTTTAAAAATTATTAGATTAAAAAAAAGAGAAGAAATCGAGTGAATGATGGAGCTATCGTAATTAAAGTGCAAAAGATTTTAGATATTTTTATAATGGAAAAAGAATTCTCCATAGTAGTGGCTTTATTTCCATTATGTCCGTTTAGGTGGTTGTCCATTGAGACCTCTGGTTGCTGTCTTTTGTATACAGCTTCCATGCAGACCAAGGTGTTTTCATGGTAACAGACTAAAATCTTTTCAAGTATACAAATAAGAGTGAGGAATAGATAAGGGCTGAGATGTTACTTAACCTTCTTTGAGTCATGAAGCTAATATTAAGATCAAATATGGAGGAATCAATCCAGATATATTTTAGCAACACAGAATCTGAAGTAGAAAAGTAAATGCTTATATAATAAATCTGTTCTCGGGAATCTTGTACCTTGGTGACTTCCAAGTGTAGCCGATAGACAGAAATGAACTTGAAAATTTCTCTCAAAGGAGACAAACTTGTCTGGGTTTTATAGTCTTGAGTGTATGAAGGTGGTCAACACTACAGAATTGAAAATGGACTCAATGTGTAGTATTGTACTCCGAGCTAAACATGCTCATGTCAGTAATATGCATTATTAATTTTTTTACAATTTTTTTTTTTTCGTTTAGGGACACATAAATCAGAAAGATAAAATGTGTAAATGAAGAGTGTGAAACAGCAAGGTTTACAATGTCATGATTCATGATTAGTAATGCTGTATCTCATAGAATAACTTCTCATGTTATGGGATTATCTACATACACATAACAATCAGATGACTTAAATTTAATTGTATCAATAAACATCCTAGAAAAATATTGAGCCTGTATATAACAGCCAAGTGAAAAACTATTGATGTCCATCGAGGCATCTCAAATACCATAGGTAAAAAGTAAAGCAGAGATGATACAAATTGATTTGCAGGACTCAGTCCATTAATCTACGACTGACGGATGGGAGTTTTGCAAATTGCCTCCATCCTCACATCATCCGTGGCTCTTATGGTTAGCCTGCCTGGAATTACAGTATGCCAGAAGTGTATCATGTCGCAACAATGACGTTCCACCAGGCCAACTAATCAAAAGAGGATTTGGGGATGCCAGGCAGTAAAATATGGTTTGATGGGCTCCTATCCAGCAGTCACAATTTACTGATGTGGTCACTGGATCGATTTGTACCATCTCTTGAAAAAATGTGTACGCACAGTTGAGATTAGACTCAAATTTCCAAAATTTAGGTGTAGACTTAAAAAGATTGTCCAGCAATAAATTATTTATTTGTTTTTTATAGCCATGGATTGTGTAAGGTAGCGCTGTCATCTAAATTCTCGCTAGGCAGCGAACAAAACACATCCGGTATTGGATTTGTCATCAAATCAATACAGTCCATGCGGTCTATTTAGCAGCATAAACCCATAGAAGCAACATAACTTCATAACATCTGCATAGCGTCCATTATAGTGCTTCACTCTAGTTATCAGTGTCCAGTACGCAGGCTCTCTTAGCCTCACAATTATCTCACCCACATCAGGGCTCCTCATGTGGCTTCAGCATCCCGCACACGTTTATCCCCTCCAGGGAACTCTCAGGCACACATCGCCATTGCTCACAGCGTCCACACGTGCCGTCAGGCAGGAAGCTCCCTCTCAGTGGGACCTTCCACACAGGACCAACCAGGTTCCAGCATTCACCACATGTGACCTATCCTGGCCACATTATATGGTCCATAGCCATGCCCACCAGATCACGTGACTATGACCTCATCACAGGTCCTTCACACACTCACATAGCCTTTTACTACTGGCGTTTTCAGACACACCCCTGGGTGGGTTTGTAGGTAACCAGATCCGCCCATCTCTCTAGTTACTTGGAGACTTCTCCCTCTCAAATTAAAGCAGCATCTCAGCAAAGACCTTGCTGATCACACACATATAAGTCTCCATCTCAAAGCCACCCACTTTGAGATACCTAACGGCCATTCATCCTTTCTCCTGGAACCTCCACAGAGCGCCCCCTAGCGCACACAGTGGTTACTACACCACAATTGGTTAAAAATAATAAATAGAGGCATACTTACGTTTCAGCACTCCCATTGATCCAGCACATGCCTCTCCGCCACCTCCTGGAAGCGGTGTCTGCTCTGTTTGGAAGTAGTCCAAGCATAGCATCAGTGGTCAAGAGATGAGAGATCATCTCAGTGGGTGTTCCAATGTCATCAGAGGAGACACAGCTATCAGGGTGGACAACACTCTCCAAAACTGCTTGCATTAGATCCAAGAGGAGGCTGGAAGGTCAGTTAATTTTTTTTTTACTGTTGGACAACTTTAATTTTCAACATATAACTATGATTATAAAATGGGGATATTAAAAACTCCATGAAAATATTACCCCGATGGATTCAAAACTAAATTCCATGACAAAGAACTATTGCTAACCAATGGGTCATCATCATGGCACCCAATTACTGATTCCACAAGAGGAATACTATAACAGTAATAAACTCACTCTACAGGGATGAGGTTACCTTGACACATGGCTGCCTTTCTCACATCTCAGTCATTGTTTGGATACTTTCACCTGTCCTTGCTTAGTATATGTTACAAATAATCTCCACTCGTCACTGTTCTTTCTTGTAAAGCTATTGCGTTAAGGCCTTCTATCTTTTTGCTGGCTACTTTTGGTCAATTTTTATTTTCTTCTGTGCCAAGAATCATTACTGGAAATGGAAACCAGTTGATTGCTGTAAAACAATGGCTTCTAGATCAAAATAAGTATAGCTGTCACATCACACAATATTTACTTCAGTTACAGATTATATGTTGCTTTGGAGGCAAATCATCGCTCTTACCCTCAGAAAAAAGAGAGAACATGCTTTACTGTTTCAAAAGGGATCACAAGTTGGGGAATTACGCACTTAAGAACTGAGAAAGTTAGAAACCATAACATATTACATATCATCTAGTGACAAATAATTCTATAAGCAGTTCAGATAGTGGCCTGGGACCACCCAAGTATTCAATTCAAGAACTTTATAATGCCCCATGGCAATAAACTGCATCTTATCGGGATATAATTTTCCAGGATGTTGTACATGAGATGGAGAGCAATGCAGAAATCAAGCACTGGATGGCGCTGAGAAGAATAACTGGCATACACGGGGACCCTAGAGAGATCCTGGAGAATGGACCGCTTAGAGTGGCATACAAAGGAAAGGAATTTCTACATACCTGATGCTACAGATTGATTCTACAATCTTAGTAGTATAGGATGTTGACAAATAGAGTGGCATACAAAGAGATCTTTAAATAGTGATTGGTATCAACTAATGGTTGTGGAATGGTGTTCAGTCTAGAGGAATGGCCCCTAGAAGAGATGAGTGAATATATATTGACAGGAATTGAAATTTACTCATATATTACAAAAATTAGTTTTTGCCAAAATGTACATTTTTGTAATTCACCTTTGCATTAATTCTGCTAGCCACCATTCTAGGCATTGATGCTAGCCACCATTATGCTGTGGCGTAAAAAGCCATCAGAAAGTAAAAAAAATATTTATACTCACCTCTCCGCCCCCTTCTCACTCAACAACCGCTCCCCTGCACCCGTCCAGTTCTCGGCTCATCTTCTTTTTACCCCCACAAGTGCTGAATCCAAATTTACAAGATCAATGTGCACAATGACCTCTCTCACACTTGCGTAGAACAGTGTCTCGGCCACATCAGAGCTGGAAGTTCCAGGCTGGCGGGAAGAAACCCAGGGGATTAAATGCTTGCGGCTGTGATAGAAGATGCAATAATGACCGGACAGGTGAAGGTGAGGGCCAAGAGAGAGGAGTGGTGAGGAGAATATAAAGATTTTTTTTTCTTTTTTTACATCTTACATTTATTATTATGCTTTGGGGGTCTTTGGGTCTGGAAAGGCAACAGAGCACAATAAGGGACATTACATTTGACGGGGAATAAATTAACTGCAAATTTAATGTCTCGGGAAAATCAACGTACACAAGCAAACTCGAATTTTCTTTGATCCAGTCAACTCTATTCCCTAGCCTTTATTCCTTTATGCCTTTATCCTTCCCCATGTTTGCCAAATGGTCTATGAGAATGAAAATGACCAGTGTCTTCCATGTGACTTATCATGGCCCTTGGGTTGAGTACCTCTGCGCTTCAGAGAATGAATTAATTTCCAGGGAACATTATGATAAGACATATATTCCCTAGAAACAAATATGGTGTGACATATTTACCATTCAAATGAATGGATCATCACCATATAAAACATGGATGGGCTCAGTCCACCATAGCAAGAACCGCAGTGTAGAAGCAGCATTCGATTAGGACTTCTAAAGAAACCATGACCATATGGAGATGGCATCTTTCCGATAAGAGAAACAGAAGATCTGGATGACATCATTAAGAAAACAAAACTGTCCTATCTGTAAGAAACCCAGACAGAGAAACAGGTTACAGAACATACTTAATTGAATGTCTACTTCCTGTAGAATTATAATGATGAGTTTAGCATTGACTTCCCTAGAGGAAACATTTAAATTACTTCAGGTCAATGCCATCAAATTTCCCATGTAAATACAGCCTTCGCCACCTTGGGATGAGGCAAGAGGGACCAGGAGATCAAATGTAAGTAACACAAAGTCAAAAGTCCACTGGAACAGCTGCTCTGATTTCAAAGCGATGACTGAAGAGCTACAGTTTTATTCATGCTGATTAAGATATTAATATTCTGCACTGCTTCATGAAAACAGCATCTGTCCTACTTTCCCTCACCTCCTAGAGTACTACCCTGGAATATTTGCAATCCACAGCAGCAATCTCCAGGTTTGAGTTGCAATTACATACCGGTAATGAATTCCTAATGATTTCAATACTTGATTTGTAAAATAACGTCTTTTTTTTTATCCTTGACAACTGCCAAGTTATGACAATGAAACGATTTATTCTTCTAAATCTCCTTCCTCAAGTGTTCTATTATATGGCATTGATGCCAGTTTATTTATAACCACATCGTCATATATTAGACTACGCTCATAACATTAAATTCAGAGTTGAACTTATCATCTTGGATGTCCAGAAATTTGGGATAAATACATTTACTTAACAAAGTCCTCACAAAAAAAAAGTTTGTCAAAAACTTTTTAAACCATGATGGACACAGTAAATCATAGGCATAAAACATTTTTAGAGTCATTTTAAAAAAATTGTTATGACCTGTGGACTGTTTTTAACTAAAGAAACCCTAAAGCTATATCTAAGAAAAGGCAGTGGTAATGACACACAATGTGTGACAGTACAGACAGGCTATTAACACTCAATGATGCGGATAAAATGGAAATATATAATCGGTCCCTTGAGGAAGCCAACACGAAATGCGCATTGGGACTTGCCTGACATGCACAGGTGACTCTGAACTAGAGATGAGCAAATTTGTTCGGATTCGGTTCTGAATACGATCGGCAGCGAATATTGGTTTTGCAATATTCGTCGAACACAGCCGAACATCATTAGAGTCAATGGGAGTAGAAATTACCAAATGTGTTCGGATCTGATCATCAAACATACATTTGAAACAAGTAGGGTAACAATATGGCACGAATATGGCAAATTCAGATTCGTCAACCGATTCCTAACAAACTCGCTCAACTCTACACTCTATGGGAGAGCATCTCGAAATCTATGCTAGTACTTGTCTGGTAGTTTTTTTCTGTCCAAGGACTTGTACGGTATTAATGACAATGCATACACTTATTGCTGGTTTATAATGTGAACTATTTGGCGTCCATCTTTGCATGCAAACAAACTATTTTATATGGGATATCTCATTACTAATCAAGTGCATTCTATATTTGAACCATCTCACTGGAGACAATTTAATAGCACCTTTAGTAGTATTTCTCTTTAGGACTAGAGATTGCTTTTCACTGTGGTTTATAATAGATTCATAGAATCATAGAATCAGAATGGTAGAGTTGGAAGGGACCTCCTGGGCCATCTGGTCCAACCCCCTGCTCAAAGCAGGATTCGCTAAATCATCCCAGTCAGATGTCTGTCCAGCCTCTGTTTGAAGACTTCCATTGAAGGAGAACTCACCACTTCTCGTGGCAGCTTGTTCCACTCATTGATCACTCTAACTGTCAAAAAGTTTTTTCTAATATCTAATCTGTGTCTCCTCCCATTCAGTTTCATCCCATTGCTTCTAGTCTTTCCTTGTGCAAATGAGAATAAAGTTGATCCTTCTACAATGTGACAGCCCTTTAGATATTTGTAGACAGTTATTAAGTCTCCTCTCAGTCTTCTCTTTTGCAAACTAAACATTCCCAAATCCTGCAACCTTTCCTCATAAGACAGGGTTTGCAGACCGGTCACTATTCTGGTTGCTTTTTTCTGAACTTGCTCCAGTTTGTTGATGTCTTTTTTAAAATGTGGTGCCCAAAACTGGACACAATATTCCAGATGAGGTCTGACCAAAGAGGAGTAGAGGGAAATAATGACTTCACGTGATCTAGACTGTATGCTTCTGTTAATACATCCTAGAATTGCATTTGCCTTTTTTGCTGCTGCATCACACTGTTGACTCATATTCAGCCTGTGATCTATTAGTATACCCAAGTCTTTTTCACATGTGCTGTTGCTTAGCCCTATTCCTCCCATTCTGTATATGCTTTTTTCATTTTTATTGCCCAGATGTAGTACTTTGCATTTTTCCCTGTTAAAAACCATTCTGTTTTTTGCTGCCCACTTCTCCAGTTTATTTATATCTTTTTGAATCCTCTCTCTCTCTTCTCTAGTTTTAGCTATCCCTCCTAGCTTTGTGTCATCAGCAAATTTAATCAGTTTACCCTCAATTCCTTCATCTAAATCGTTGATAAAGATGGCACAATATTATATAAATGCATTTTATGTGCATCTTTGACTGTTTATTTTCTGTCTGTGCTGTCGGACATCGTGTGTCATTACCACTGCCTCTTCTCAGATATTATTACTGATTTTCACAATTAAGTTACATTGTTGTTTACTTTTTAATATGTTGAAATACATTTATGCATTTTATATTAATTATATTTTTCATACTTTTTTATATACTGTCTTTGTGGTACATAGGTTCCATTTTCTCTATCATTGTCCCTATTGTATTAGAAGCTCCTCTCATGGACTATGGTCCTTACTTTCTTCTATGGCTCTGTCAAATTTTGTTTACACATCTGAGATAAGCATGATGTAGGCAAAGAGAAGCTGAATCCAATGATGTATCACTTAGCTTACTGGGAGCAGCCATTCTGACCGAATCAAAGATTTCTTTTAGCAATGAAGCAAAGCAGAAAAGCTGCTCCCGCTCACACCAGACTCTGTATATACAATGTCCATAGACAGTGAGCTGCCTATCACAGGAGAGGCGTGTTGGACCAGAGCTCATTCGACCAGCTAGTCGTCAAAATGATCAGTTACTGGTGCAAAAGAAATCATTGTAAGCAAACAAAACCTTGGAGCTTGATAAAAGAGGCATCCCTGAAATATGTGTTTTTATCCCTACCTTATGCTGTCTTCTGATTACATAACAAAAACCTCCTGACTAGTGTTGAGCATTCCGATACCGCAAGTATCGGGTATCGGCCGATACTTGCTGTATCGGAATTCCGATACCGACTTCCGATATTTTTTCAATATCGGAATTCGGCATCGGAATCGGAAGTTCAGTTGATTGACGGCCTGACGTCATCATGATGCGCGGTGTGTGCGCATCATGATGCGCCGTCATTTCGGGCCTTCCGGGGGTCTCTGCCGGCCTGCCGGGGGGCTGTGCCGGCCTGCCGGGGGGCTGTGTGGACTGCCCGGGGTCTCTGCCGGCCTGCCGGGGGGCTGTGCCGGCCTGCCGGGGGGCTGTGCACCCTGTGGGGGTCTGTACCGGCCTGCCGGGGGGCTGTGCCGGCCTGCCGGGGGGCTGTGCTGATGTCCGGGGGTCTGTGCAAGCATCGTCCGATGGGACTACAAGTCCCATCGGGCGATGCCTGCTACCATGACAGTGATTGACACATTAGCCAATGATGGGACAGTAGTAGTCCCATCATCCGGCTAATGTGTTAAATGTTAAAAAAAAAAAAAAAAATACTACATACATACTACATGCTACATACATACTACATATATACTACATACATACTACATACATGCTACATACATACTACATGCATGCTACATACATACTACATATATACTACATACATACTACATACATACTGCATGCTACATACATACTACATACATACTACATACATACTACATATATACTACATGCATGCTACATACATACTACATATATACTACATGCATGCTACATACTACATGCTACATGCATGCTACATACATGCTACATACATGCTACATATATACTACATACATACTACATATATACTACATGCATGCTACATATATACTACATACATACTACATATATACTACATGCATGCTACATATATACTACATACATACTACATATATACTACATACATGCTACATACATACTACATACATACTACATATATACTACATGCATGCTACATATATACTACATGCTACATACATACCACATACATACTACATACATGCTACATATATACTACATGCATGCTACATACATACTACATATATACTACATGCATGCTACATACATACTACATGCTACATGCATGCTACATACATACTACATACATACTACATGCTACATACATACCACATATATACTACATACATACAATACATTCATACAATACATACATAGACATACAGTACATATAACATAGAGTAACATACTTACCAATACTTGTCACATTGTTCCCCGAAGCCATTGTCTTTCCGGAATAAATATTAACATAACAAACCACAAAAATACTCACCCACGATCCGAAGCAGTCCACGAGTGTGTCCCACGACGATCTTGGGTAGAGAACTGCAGCATCAGATGATGCTGCCGTTCTCTACGGGCTGCAGGAATCCAATGACGGAAGGTAGGTATCCTTCCGCACTGTATTCCTCCGCCACTTAAAAAAAAAAAAGTCCCTAGTCTCACTTTATGCCATTGCTGTGTGGGAAATTCCCACACAGCAATGGCATAAAGTGAGACTAGGGACTTTTTTTTTTTTTAAGTGGCGGAGGAATACAGTGCGGAAGGATACCTACCTTCCGTCATTGGATTCCTGCAGCCCGTAGAGAACGGCAGCATCAGCTGATGCTGCAGTTCTCTACCCAAGATCGTCGTGGGACACACTCGTGGACTGCTTCGGATCGTGGGTGAGTATTTTTGTGGTTTGTTATGTTAATATTTATTCCGTAGACGACAATGGCTTCGGGGAACAATGTGACAAGTATTGGTAAGTATGTTACTCTATGTTATATGTACTGTATGTCTATGTATGTATTGTATGAATGTATTGTATGTATGTAGTATATATGTGGTATGTATGTAGCATGTAGTATGTATGTAGTATGTATGTAGCATGCATGTAGCATGTAGTATGTATGTAGCATGCATGTAGTATATATGTAGTATGTATGTAGCATGCATGTAGTATATATGTAGCATGTATGTAGTATGTATGTGGTATGTATGTAGCATGTAGTATATATGTAGCATGCATGTAGTATATATGTAGTATGTATGTAGCATGTATGTAGTATATATGTAGTATGTATGTAGTATATATGTAGCATGCATGTAGTATATATGTAGTATGTATGTAGTATATATGTAGCATGCATGTAGTATATATGTAGTATGTATGTAGTATATATGTAGCATGTATGTAGTATGTATGTAGCATGCATGTAGCATGTAGTATGTATGTAGCATGCATGTAGTATATATGTAGTATGTATGTAGCATGCATGTAGTATATATGTAGCATGCATGTAGTATGTATGTGGTATGTATGTAGTATATATGTAGTATGTATGTAGTATATATGTAGCATGTATGTAGTATGTATGTAGCATGCATGTAGCATGTAGTATGTATGTAGCATGCATGTAGTATATATGTAGTATGTATGTAGTATGTATGTAGTATATATGTAGTATGTATGTAGCATGCATGTAGTATATATGTAGTATGTATGTAGCATGCATGTAGTATATATGTAGTATGTATGTAGCATGCATGTAGTATATATGTAGCATGCATGTAGTATATATGTAGTATGTATGTTGCATGTAGTATGAATGTAGCATGTATGTAGTATGTAGTATGAATGTAGCATGTAATTTTTTTTTTTTTTTTACATTTAACACATTAACCGGATGATGGGACTACTACTGTCCCATCATTGGCTAATGTGTCAATCACTGTCATGGTAGCAGGCATCGCCCGATGGGACTTGTAGTCCCATCGGACGATGCCTGCACAGACCCCCGGAGCCTGCACAGACCACCGGCAGGCCGGCACAGCCCCCCGGCAGGCCGGCACAGCCCCCCGGCAGGCCGGTACAGACCCCCGGAGCCTGCACAGACCACCGGCAGGCCGGCACAGACCACCGGAGCCTGCACAGACCCCCTGGCAGGCCGGCACAGCCCCCCGAAAGGCCCGTACAGACCCCAGAGAGGCTGTACAAGGGCAGGAAAGGGTTTTTCTTATTCCGATACCGGAAGTCCCATAGACTTGAATGGGACTTCCGGTATCGGAATCGGCGATACCGATACTTTTTTTAAAGATCGGCCGATACCATCCGATACGATACTTTGAAGTATCGGATGGTATCGCTCAACTCTACTCCTGACAGATTTCCTTTAAGAGGGATTTGTCATCAAGATCAACCCTTCCCCCTCCCAATTCACATATATGGACTTGCAGGTCTCTGAAATGTAAACCCATTGTCCACTTTATATATTTTATCTGTTGCTGCATTACCCAGAAAGGAGTGTTTATATTCATATGCAAATGAATGTAAAGTGCTCTGGTCCTGATAGAGCACATAAAGGGGTTTTCTAACAAATAAAGTTAATTTTAATCAATAGATTTTGGAACAATAATAATTTCCACAATTGGATGTGCTTAAAAATGTTCCTGTGCTGAGATAATCGTATACATTTCCCCTGCTGTGTACTGTGTAATGGTTCTGTGACCGTGCCGGGGCATGATCTGATCATACCACAGCTCCTGGTCAGGGGAGGATGCAAAACAGAGTATACAGACATGACAGGGCAAACATTTCCCTGCCTGTTTAAAAACTTTTTATCTCCTTGAAAGAATCAGCTGTGATCTCATGCTGTAATGTTGCATACTCTATTGCTTCCTCCCCTGCCCAGGAGACCATGCAATCCTGTCTGTATCCTCTCTTTTGCTTCCTCCCCTGCCCAGGAGCTGTGGTATAATCCAACCATGTTACTGTATGGTCAGACAGGGCCATTACACAGTATACAGCAGGGGCACATTAATAATATTATCTCAGCACAGGAACATTTTTTTTAAACCACATCCTTATTATTCCAAGATCTATTGAATAAAATGTACGTTGTTCATTGGACAACCCCTTTAACAAGCCTCTGCCTCCTGAGGTTGTTTCTATACCCAGCTCCAGCCTCTTTAGCTCACTTGTTTTAGCTCACTCTCAGATTTCCTTGCCTGGCCTCACACAGACAGTGGTGCACGACTATGAGTGCTGTTATATATTTTACCATTACTTGAGTGGGGTGCACTGTAACAATGTAGCTTCATCCTAATTAAAAATGTAAAATACATTTTAATAGACTGTTAATTGAAAAGGAATCCATGCAACGCAATACTGCATTCATCCAATATGCAGCACAACAAAGCCAACAATAAGAAATATTCTTATGCTTTCGGAATCGTCTTTTGCTCATCTCGCTCCGTTACACTCCATGCACCTGTCAAAATACCTTCTCATCTTTTCTTAGGACTTTAATAAAAATCATATCTTTCAGGCAACATTGATTCAACATAATTGGCGCAGGGGTGATAGTGAGTCGCTCATCATTCCAAATGATTTGGCAATCAATTGTACTTAAACAAGCATTGTCACTGACACATCTTTTGTGCTTGCGCGACGCGAAAATATTTGTTTGTGATAATACAAGTTATGGCTCAATAATGCTTAGGCTGTGTGCACATTGCGGTCTCAGATGTAGGCACAAGCTGGCGCACAGCTAGCATAGGAACTTCCGCATACTGGAATATGCATGTTCCACTAAAAACACACTGAGACACCATCAAATACGCAGGCAAAAAAGAGGCATTTATGATAAAGGTATTACCCAACGATATGGTATTCTACATATGTCGTGAAAGCAAAGCTTCTTCGGAATATTAGCCCTGTAAAGTCATGTTATGCAATATTTCTTACAACCAGTGAAGTTGTGAGGAGCAAAGAATTTGGCACAACCATCCATATGATATGATGAAGAGGTGCAAATCTCTTCCTGAATGAGGAGCATCTGATAAGTGGCATGTGCCTCAAGGACTGAAGAGAGATTTCTGGTGTACAGAACGCCATAGCTCATGATGAATTAGTCCCCACCGCGCCCCCATCCCTCCCATTTTGGCACAGCTGGTAGAAAACTGGCATGAAAAAGCCAAAAGTCACCAAATTTTGGCACAGCTCCAAGTTTTACTGCTACTTTTTTGGCGTAAAAGCTTTGATGAATTGGGGCCTTTATCTATTAAGCTACTATTCGCCTACAGGTTTGGGTTCATTAGAAATATGACTTTGTATATAGATAAATGCTATAGAAAAGTCAAAAATGCAAATAAATTAAACAATTATTTGAAGGGGAAAAATAATGTCCCTGTCTAATTATTTATTAAATACACCAAACTAATTATCATCTAAAGATGCAAAGTTTCCTTAACTATAAAGATATCTAGATATGCTGTATAATACTCCTAGTGTCATGAATGTGACCCTGTCAGGATCATATCATAAAAGCCTTTGTTACTCCTGGACAAAGCATTTCAGTGCAAAACGCGCGTCGGGTGTGTTGAGTCCTTGGTAACAACTCTTAAAGTAATTATTATTATTTATTATTATAGCGCCATTTATTCCATGGCGCTTTACATGTGAGGAGGGGTATACATAATACATACAAGTACAGTAATCTTAAACAATACAAGTCACGACTGGTACAGGATGAGACAGGACCCTGCCCGCGAGGGCTCACAATCTACAAGGAATGGGTGAGGATACAGTAATTACAAACTACTATGCTCTCTTTCATTTTGGCTTGTATGGTAAGATCCTAGCAGGGTCACATTCATGACACTTGGAGTATTATATATCTAGACATTTTTATAAATATGGCAACTTTGCCTCTAATACTACATAGTGTCTGATTGTGGTTCTGCCTGTCACCTTTACATGAACTTTTTCAATAGAGATTGAGATTTTACCTACTGATATGATTTTTGATGGCACTGTCTGTTTATTACATATCTGAGGGATAATTAACTTAATAAAATATATATTTTTAAATGTTTACTTTGGCCTTGTGTAAAGTCTTCCTTTTGGAGCTTCTAATTATTTATTAAGGAAGAACACAAATCTTAGAATCATAGAATCGTAGAGTTGGAAGGGACCTCCTGGGCCATCTGGTCCAACCCCCTGCTCAAAGCAGGATTCGCTAAATCATCCCAGTCAGATGTCTGTCCAGCCTCTGTTTGAAGACTTCCATTGAAGGAGAACTCACCACTTCTCGTGGCAGCCTGTTCCACTCATTGATCACTCTAACTGTCAAAAAGTTTTTTCTAATATCTAATCTGTGTCTCCTCCCATTCAGTTTCATCCCATTGCTTCTAGTCTTTCCTTGTGCAAATGAGAATAAAGTTGATCCTTCTACAATGTGACAGCCCTTTAGATATTTGTAGACAGCTATTAAGTCTCCTCTCAGTCTTCTCTTTTGCAAACTAAACATTCCCAAATCCTGCAACCTTTCCTCATAAGACAGGGTTTGCAGACCGGTCACCATTCTGGTCGCTCTTTTCTGAACTTGCTCCAGTTTGTTGATGTCTTTTTTAAAATGTGGTGCCCAAAACTGGACACAATATTCCAGATGAGGTCTGACCAAAGAGGAGTAGAGGGAAATAATGACTTCACGTGATCTAGACTGTATGCTTCTGTTAATACAACCTAGAATTGCATTTGCCTTTTTTGCTGCTGCATCACACTGTTGACTCATATTCAGTCTGTGATCTATTAGTATACCCAAGTCTTTTTCACATGTGCTGTCACTTAGCCCTATTCCTCCCATTCTGTATATGCTTTTTTCATTTTATTGCCCAGATGTAGTACTTTGCATTTCTCCCTGTTAAAAACCATTCTGTTAGTTGCTGCCCACATCTCCAGTTTATTTATATCTTTTTGAATCCTCTCTCTTCTCAAGTATTAGCTATCCCTCCTAGCTTTGTGTCATCAGCAAATTTAATCAGTTTACCCTCAATTCCTTCATCTAAATCGTTGATAAAGATGTTGAACAATACAGGGCCCAGGACAGAGCCCTGTGGTACCCCACTTGAGACATTCTTCCAACTGGATGTGCAGCCATTAACGACCACTCTTTGGGTCCGATCACTAAGCCAGTTATGAATCCACCTAACAGTTGCCTTGTCCATTCCATACTTAGTCATTTTTTCAATAAGGATTGCATGAGAGACTGTCAAATGCTTTGCTGAAGTCAAGATATACTATATCTACAGCATTTCCTTGATCCACCCAATCAGTGATTCCGTCATAGAAGGAAATTAAGTTAGTCTGACATGACTTATTAGTTTCAAACCCATGCTGACTCTGTTTAATCACTTCATTCTTATCCAGGTACTGACATACATGTTGTTTAATAATTTGTTCAAAGATCTTTCCTGGTATAGACGTCAGACTCACCGGCCTATCGTTGCCTGGGTCCACCTTCTTCCCCCTTTTGAAGATAGGAACAACATTTGCTCTTCTCCAGTCTTCTGGCACTTCTCCTGTTCTCCAAGAATTTTCAAAGATTATGGAGAGGGGTTCAAAAATTTCTTCTGCTATCTCCTTCAGTACTCTGGGGTGTAATTCATCTGGACCTGGAGACTTGAATTCATTTAGGTTAGCTAAGTGTTTCCTCACTATCTTTCTGTTTATAGATATCCTGGATTCTTCTATTCCCTTAATAGGACAGTGAAGAACAGTTGATGTTACATTTCCTTTCTGAGAGAAAACAGATGCAAAATAGGAATTTAAAAGTTCAGCCTTCTCAACATCCTGTCTTACCATTTCATTTTCATCCTGTAAAAATCCTATAGCATCTTTGACTTTTCTTTTACTTTTGACATATCCCCAAAATCCTTTCTTATTGCTTTTGATATCTCTTGCAAGCCTCAATTCATTTTCAGCTTTAGATAATCTGATTTGTGCCCTGCAGGTTCTGCAGACAGCATTATATTCTTCTTTAGATATGCCTCCCTCTTTCCATTTTATAAACATTTTTTTCTTCCTTTTTAGCATGTGCTTAAGTTCTGTGTTCATCCATCCTGGTTTCCTTAAATGCTTCCTATTCTTCCCTCTTTTCGGAATTGTTCACAACTGTGCTTTGAGAATTTCATTTTTCAAGATTTCCCATCCTTCCTGGACATTTTTGTCTTTAAGGATATCCAGCCATTGGATCCCTCCAATTTTCTTTCTGAATCCCTTAAAATCTGCCTTTCTGAAATCTAACCTTGACGTCTGAGTCATCACAGGTCTTCCGCCTCTAGTTATCCAAAATTCTAAAATAGCATGGTCGCTACCTCCTAGGGTCCCAGCCACTTTTACCTCCTCAACCATTTCCTCCCTGTTTATAAGGATTAGATCCAAGGTAGCAGTTCCCCTTGTTTTCTCCCCTACCTTTTGGAAGATAAAGTTGTCAGCAAGAGAGGATAAGAATTTCCTTGACCTGTTAGTTTTGCCTGAGAGAGATTCCCAACAAATGTCTGGATAGTTGAAATCTCCCATGACAACTATGTCATATTTTTTGGAGAACTTGGCCATTTGATGGTGATGTCTTATTTAATGGTGATGTTTTAGATGGGATCCAAGCTGGATCTCAAAGGGGATGTCCAGTCAAAAATGAAAAGTCTGCAGCAACTTTGTGGGGCTGTAAACTTGTGAATCATACCAGCACAAGCACCACTTGTATTCAGTGAGGCTGCGCCCACTAGATGGCCGTGCCCACTGGATGGCTGCATCAATAGATGGGGTGTGGCCTCACTGAAAACAAGTGTATGGAGCGAGGCCACGTCCACTAGACTGGCTCTGGGGGAGTATGTACAATGCATACATCACCGCCATTCCTGGCTCAGAAACCGGCGAATCCTCGCAGCACACAGTGTGTGCGTTGGGGGGTTCAGAAGTCTGCAGTTACACAGAGTGACGGCAGACTTATTAATTTAGACCGGACAACCCCTTCAAGTCTCTATACTTCGATTATATTGATGAGATAGTAAGGTAATTAGTGCAATTAATTATGTTTTATGTATATTCTTCAACCCACATGAATATTCATTTCTCCCATCTGAACTGCTATATAGATATGAATATGAGGAAAATAAGGAAACTCTTCGGTGTGCTTTAGACATGGAGGTTTTCACAGTGTGTTGCAGCATACTAGAGGTCACTGTGATTATAGGAAATATTTCTGAGTTTTATTTGGCTAAAATCAGATATGAACTTCTACTCCAGAGTTGTAATATAGACTACTCAGGCTTGGAAAATCCTGGGTAATAAAGTTTTTGTTAAAAAGGCAAATAAAGGTGTTGCCAATGCAATAAATAAATTAAAAAAATAAAATAAATAAAATCAGCACATCTATGTTAAAAGTAAATTTAGATACATATCCACAAATAACAAATTATCGCTAGGGAAAGGCTATAAAATAATGGAATACTCAATAGTTAGGGGTCATTCTTGAAAGTATGATGTTTTAAGGTTCTTAGTTTCCCAAATCGAAATGGTCAGGGTCCAGGAAAGAAATAAAAAATCACAGACACGTCAAATTTTGCTAAGGACAGGGCAAAAAATTGCCCTACTTTTATAGTGCCTTAAATTTCTGAATGGTTGGCAACACTGGTGACTATGTAATCATTTAAAACCATCTAGATATCAGCACAAAACAGAACATAAATGCATTATTTCAGTAAACTAACTGTACACCTAATAAAAAAAATGACTATAATGCATATTATAAAATGGAAACACGTCTTATAATAGTATTTCATGGCTGAACTAAAATTAATTCTCTTTCAAAGACTTGTTTGCTGAGTTTGCCACAAGTGGTTTTTATGATGGCTTAATTACACAGCATTCAAGATGTGAAAACCACAAAAAAATAATAGTCTCTGTATCCTTTGCATCTCTGTCTGGCCAGGAAACAAGTGGTCAGCATTTCCTAGAACCTGCAAAGTCATCAAAAGTCATGATCCCTGATGAACTAATCCGTGTGAGAAAATGTCAAAACAGGCAGTTTCCTCCTTTGTATAGCCTTGTTCTTAAGGCAAGGTCTATATTACCTTGATATTCCACAAAAATATGTGGAATATATTTATATCAAAATAAATTTTTAGCTTAATTGATTAAACATATTAAACACTCATTGGGGAATTATGCCAATGTCGTCGGAATTTATGATATGCACAGTACAGACCAAAAGTTTGGACACACCTCATTCAAAGAGGTTTCTTTATTTTGATGACTATGAAAATTGTAGATTCACTCTGAAGGCATCAAAACTATGAAATAACACATGTGGAATTATATAATTAACAAAAAAGTGTAAAACAACTGAAAATATGTCTTATATTCTAGGTTCTTCAAAGTAGCCACCTTTTGCTTTGATTACTGCTTTGCACACTCTTGGCATTCTCTTGATGAGCTTCAAGAGGTAGTCACCGGAAATGGTCTTCCAACAGTCTTGAAGGAGTTCCAAGAGATGCTTAGCACAGTATATGTTCATTTTGCTTCTATCTTAGGTTTCATCTGTTTAGTGGCCAGTGTGAACATGCACCTACACGTTGCATGTATACCAACCTACACTTCAAACGAGTATCTTAGGTCAAGAAGTGTATAGAAAAGGCGTTGTGTCCTCTGCCGATGCCACTGGAACTCTTGCTTTAGGTAAAACAAAGGCTTATCATATCTATTGTTGATGGATCCACTCTTGGCACTTACACATAGATCTCTGAATAACTGTTGAGGCTTTAAATATGTAGACGACCTGTACCAGGAAGCTATGTTCTGTGGTTCTTATTATCACTCACCAACAGATTTGTATGTTACTGCTCTCGGCACGAGGCTCTTTATTTCATACTAATCTTATGATTAACTCTGAATAAAGACATCTTTTATTAATACAATACCTCTCCTGTACCCTTGTCGACCTCAGATAATCCTCTGTGGTCATTATGTGTCTCCGCATTGTGAAGTGTTGCCTCCTAGACGTTAGGGCTTTGTTGGACAGTTATATTTGCCAACTTATACTCCAGTTCATTTCCTTTAGTTATAATTTCTTAAGTATCATTACACTCATGATCTCGGAGCCAAAGACTGAGCTGAAGTGATAGTATATTTTTAGGTCATTACTTGGAGATAATGGATCTTGTTTGGGGAATCAATTATTATAAAGAACACATCCATCTGCGATAACTTTCTTGCTTACAATATGTGCTTTATACAGTGGCTCGTCATTTGGTTTTAATTTTTTTAAATATCAAAAAATGATTATTTTTTTGGTCCGAAAATACAAAGGAAATGTGTCATTTTTAACTTCATCTTCAACTTGCTTAACTGTTCATAATAATAGTAATTCTCATCATGGGTGCCCAAACGTTTACATGCCAGGGGCAGACATATCATTGGTTCAAACTGTGCAGCTGGACAGGGGCCAGAGAGGTAAGGGGTCACATTTTGACACCTAAAAAATGGAATTGTACATTACGATGAGCTATTAGACTTCAAAGGGCCAGTATATTTTTCTCGCACATGGGGCCCTTTTCTTTGTCTGCCGGTGCTACAGATCTATTCTGTAAAGCAGATGCAGATGATAGATGTGCTATATTTATCATTTTTTCTTATTTTTCTCTCTTAAACCATCCTGCATCAATTATAACAATTACCACCTTTCCCACCAAGAATCACTATTAAGGAACAGCGTGTTGCGCTGACGTTCTTTTTGTCTCTGCACCTGTATTTGTCACATTCAGAGCTGTGATTACAATTCTTTCTTTATCTGATTATATCAAACATAATAGACTCTCACCTACGAGAACGAGGAGGATTCCATATGATTATCTAAGATGACAAGTATTATAACATACAGTGCCCATTCTGTGCCTCAAATTTTCCATGAAAAAAACCCCATTTACATGAAAATTGTATGAATGGTGGTCACCGCTGGGGAGCAAACATTCTAAAATTCTAGACATCATATAGACACATTTTCATCAGCTTCATGACTCATCTTTTACTGAGAACAACCTTAATCTTCTTAAGTTATGAATATTACTTAAGGATAAAAATATCCCTTGCAGGAGAAAATACTTATATTTGTATTAAATTTATTTTACGTTTATTTATTTTGCGCTTTATTTGTATCGTTCGATGTTTGAAAAATAAAATAATAAAAAAAAATTGCAGTGACAATGAAAAATTCTAATGGAACTATAAGAAAAAAAATGAAAGCGTAACTGTCATTTCAGGAGAACCTGTGGCAGAATATCTGTATCTGACTCTAGCTCCTCCCCTCTCCATAGACTTTTATGAGCAGCATCTATCATTACCTATCTCAGTTATGTGAAAATCTTTCTTCACTCATACAGATTTTACCCATGAAATGAGAGTGAATGACAAGTCCAAAAGGAGAAAGACGCAGATTTCTCCCAAAACATATATTACAAAGTTTCGTATATGTACTACTGATGAAAAAAATAATAATTAATTGATACTAGAGTTTCTCTTTTAAAGAACACTTCAGGCAAACTTGGTACACCATGTTATGCAAAATTCAAGACCTTCATGTTGAAGGCAACACACCTGTAGTCTCTGAATCTCCTTTCATTAACCACCAATGGGTTTCTCTCTTATGTAAATCAAGATCAGACTGGTGCAATTTTCAAAGGATTGTTCCCTGTATATTACTAGAATAGTCAAGATCCATACTGCTTGTGGGTAATTTAGCCTTGACATCATATCTTCCATCCTAGGCACAACAATATTGAGCACAACTGTTGCATTCAATCTAGGATTGGACTGTCCTTCTGGCAATTCTAGCAAATGTCAGGTGGGCCGATGTCCACATTGAACTGTTCCCCCTTTCCCTCCCCAGAAGCTAGCTTTTAACCTGGGAGTAGCCTGTAACTCATTCTTGCACCTTCCTCATTGAGTGTACAGGCCCCATCATCTAATTGTCACTCCTGGGAGGATTCATCTTTCATCTCCCATCTTCTATTTACTCCACAGTCTCTGTACTTCATGAGCTCATACACCCGTAGACCAAAAGCCTTATCCTTCATCTCTTCTTTATACATCAATTGCTCTTTTGAATAAAAAGATGATCTGGGATTTTTAGAAACAATGAGTAAGAGATGTAAATGTGCTTTTTGCTCTCTGATTTCCCACTCTAGTGGTCCCTATTGGTTCTCCTGTGATGATGTCATGTACATTGTTAATGAGGCCATTGCAACCAATCACTGGTCTGAGCAGTTATGAGCCATACATGCACGCCCCTGAGGCCCCAGTGATTGTCTCAATCAGTCATGTGAGAAGTGAAAGCGGCATCATCTGTTAATCACCCGTGAGGACTACAGGTGGCACTGATAAATGGAAGTACAGATAGCTATAAGGGACTTAACAGTGTGAACATGTAACCCTTAAAATGTATTGTACATTAAATAAATGATCTAAAATACACCTAAGGCAACGCTCAGTGCACAACAACTGAAACATACATAAGCATCGAACGGAGCACAACAGTGCACAGCACGCACACTATTGAGTACCCCATTTTGTATTCTTTTGGCAGATTGTGCATTTGTCATTAACAACATCAGGCCACACAATGTTGTCAGCACGGTAGTTTGGTATTTATTCATTTTGTGTTTCCATTTGGCAGAGAGCACACTGTGCCTGCTAGTTTCTACCAGCAGCTTTCAACTCAGCGGTGTGCAAGATTAGCGCTGGTGTGTCATTTTTAATACATAAACATAGTCTCAATAATAAACAAATGGATTACTGATTTGATAAACAGTCGAAAAAGCTCTAATAGAATGCCACTCCCTATGTCTCTTCCTAATATATTCCAAAAGATATGGGGACAAATTTCACAATCACAGGAGGGACAAGTGGACTAGATTCGTTCTATGGGAGAGGTCCCAGGTACTGCTACACAAGGCCTAGGACACCCTACCTGTCAGCTACAACATCCCCACCTACAGGTACGGACTGGGACTGAAATTCAGCCCTGGCATTTAAAATCACACAGGCCCATGTTGTCCCTGTCCCCAAGAACCAGATGGGATATATTACTAATATTATCCTGGATGGAGGGACGCAAGATTTACTACAAGACCAATATTTCTAATGATACCTGTGGCCTGCAGGGATAAGTGACGGAGTCAGCGACATTGTGCTCTGTCACAACTCTTAACAGTATGGGTGTCTTGAGAACACAAATTCTGTTAACAACGTAGCAGATAAGGCAGCCCATGACCAGACAGGCCCTTCTGGCATTTGCCAGAATTGCCAGATGGCCAGTCCAGCCCTGCCCACCTACCAGGGGAGGTCAGCACCCTAAATACGATATTTGGCACCCCTGCTCCATGGCAGCTCACCCTCAAATGTCCTATAGGCCCTATGGTAATTAATCTATAGGGAGCCTAGACTTGACAATAAGCAACTGGGCTACAGATGGGGAAGAAATCCAGGACACCACATGATATATCAGGGCGAATGTTACTTATCGTCAAGATACATCTTAATACACATTGCTTCTATGCCTCTGCCTCGACGTGTTTCTCCTTAGGTGGTTCATCAGGAGACCAAAGTTGTTCAAAAGAGGTGCAGATGCTGGATGATGGTCAAAAGCCCACGGTGGTTATTTATTATTGAGACTATGTTTATATCTATTTCAATTGTTGTGCACTGAGTGTTTCCTTAGGTGTTTTTTAGATTCTTTATTAAACATATGCTTTAAGGGTTATATGTTCTCATTGAGCAGCAGCATTGTAAAATTTGGGGATTAAATAGTAAATGGTTAGTTTGTTATGATAACAGATTCACAGCTCTTAGTCATTTTTTATTCATTTTAATCCCAGATGACTATTTAGCCATAGTGACATAAAGATTACCATAGAACGGCTGATAAGTATCCAAAATGTAGCACAATTCGGTCTAATACCCATATAGTTTAGTTCCCAATATACATTGGAATTTCCAATGTAAGGCTACAAGATATTTTGCACTTGAAATATAGATTCTAACACTTTGTTTTAGTTAGAATATTGATCTGTTCATGTGGAAGTCCGGTGTGGAAAGACCAGATAAGATTATGCCCGAACATCACAAACATTTTCTCAATGGGACCAAAAAATGCAAGGTAATCAGAAGTTTCTGTATCTTTTTTACATGATTAGACAACTGGAAATATTTTCCGGTAGAAGAACCCTTAGGGAGAAAAAAGGTGATTCACTGGTTAAATATACTACAATAGTAAAAGCATTATCGGAGACTCTGGATCGAATCTTCTACTATCACGCTTATATGACCTTGGGTAAATCTTAAGACGCCTTGCAGTAATTAGATTGTGAGCTTAATTGAGCCATAATTTCGTTAGGAAAAATATTGTCTCAGCAATGTTTAAATTGCATGCGCCAAACGGTGTAAAAGGACATCCGGTTACATTTTAATGCTTGACTGAGGATGTCAACGCTATGATATTCCAAAACGATCAACATCCAAATTGATAATGGAAGTCTACCTTAGCCAAATACTATGTAAAACTACCAAATGCTGTTTCAAAAGAATAGAAGATAAGTAAAAAAAAACAAAGGAATCGAAAAATTGCAGCGGTACACCGCTCCAGTTAATCAATGCCAGATACCCAGACTCCTCTTTGACGAGCCTGTGCTGTCTGTTTGCAGGGTTTCTTACACTGGACTGTCAAAAGAAAATATGCAGCATCTGTTCCATACATTCTGCTGCTGTGTAATTCCAAAAAGCAATGAATTGGCAGCTGTATAAAAGAAAGACAGAGGGCACCTTGCCAGGCTGAACACGGACAATACTTAACGTTTCATTGATGACTGCTGCATCTCTGCCGAATACGCTCACACGCCGAAATATAGGACTGTGCACAGAACAGATCAGGGTAACTTATTTAAAAGGCACCTTCCAAGTAACATTATAGAAACAAATGTGAACAACGCATAAAAAAGGGCAAGAGTTAAAGATCAGGCAAAAGTGAATTATAAATAGGTAAGAACAGAAAGCCACCTGCCTTCCTGCTGAATTCTCGGCTAATGGCAGAACATTGCTTGTTTGATGAATGACACAGAACGTCGAGCACGACAGTTTCCGCAAATTAGAAGACAGGGATAGTTGTAGACATGCAGAAAGGAGGACAAAAGATCGCTGATCTGACAATAATTAGTCTAATGGAACAAATTAATGAAATGTGTATGGGAGGTTTACTTTATCTACATATTACTCAGCACTGGTTAAGTAGAATGAGTAATAAAAAAACAATTTTAGTATTTAACATTCCAGGTAATAGCCTGCAGCCAAAGATAAATAAAGTTACTACAGCTTGTGTCTGCCAATGAAAACTGAGTACTTACAAATTGCCTAGCACCAATCTGAGGCTTTTTATTTAATAAGGACTGTTCATTTTACTAAATGTAAGTGCTCACAAGCAGTGCCAGACTGGGTTGGCAAAGGCCAACCTGTAACATTGATTCTTGGGGCCCACTGTCCAGCTACAAGCAAACATAACCTGACCCTAATAGAGAAATTTATTTTTGCTTCCATATAATATTAATTTGGCCATCTTGTCTAATGAGTGATTAGATGATACCTTTTTCTGCAAACTGTGAATCATTGTAATAGCACTACCTATAAGCACACATTCACAGGGGCCTACAGGAGGTTTCTCCTGTTCCCCAGTGGGCCAGTCCAAGCCTACTCCCAAGTAAACCTAATGCCCCCACTTTTAAACAAAAGTCAAGCCTTGCAGGATTTGTTGGGTAGTTTCTATAGCAAAATAATTTTAAAGGAATTATTCATATTGACTTGGGTCATCAACAAGTGTCTAATTGCTATTTTTAGGCTAAGTTCACACTTGAGTTTGGCAAGAGTGCAGAGGGCTGCGTACTTCCTCCCTTAAGTCCCGCCTACTTCCGCACATTTTCTCTTTAGCTCCGCCTAGCTCAGCATGCATCCTGCGTACCTATTTTTAACATTGGGTACGCAGGGTCATGCATTGTATGCGGATGTGTCCACATGCGTTGCTTTGATGTGCCTGCCGACTGCATGGGATTAAATGATACCTTTTTCTGCAAATTGTGATTCAAGTGTAATAGCACTACCTGTAAGCACTCCTTTACAGGGGCCTTCCGGAGGTTTCTCCTGTTCCCCAGTGGGCCAGTCCAAGCCTACTCTCAAGTAACCCTTATGCCCCCACTTTTCAACAAAAGTCAGGCCATAAAAGTCCTTTTATTTTAAGATTTGGGATTTTGAATTGTTTGCCAAATTGGAGTTCCCTCTTAAAGTACCAAAAGAAATGGACTAAAATTGTTAAAGTTTTGTTTCAAAACTCTTTTATGGGTAGAAGCCCAGTGTTGGACTGGAGTGCCAAGGGCCCACCAGTAATCAACTCCAGACTCCACTTTTCAACTACATGAAAATGTGACATTATCCTCAATCACAAATTTATATAACAATTATCTGGGTAGATTGTCAAATGAATACGATGCCGCCTTTGTCTGTACATAGAGGGTGGTGGCCTACTCTTGCACAAGGGCCCACCGGAGGATTCTCCTGTTCTCCTGTGGGCCAGTCTAAGCCCAGGTTGAACAGTGACTTTTGCAGCTACAAACAGGTATATCTTGGAAGATATTTTTTTTCTTTTGTGGGATCTGCACCCCTGTGTAAATGTGGTCTTTTATATGGGTCTCACTTGTCCTTGAAAGACAAATTCTGCATATTTTTTGCCAAAATCGACAGTGTTCCTTGATGTCACATGATTTTTTTGCAGAGATTGTGTTATTGTCATCTAGATCTTGTGCTTTGAAAGCACCATGGGTAATCAATTGTAATGATTTTTGAAAAGGTATCACATTATCCTCACATTGTGAATCAAGTGTAATAGCACTACCTATAAGCACTCATTCACAGGGGCCTACAGGAGGTTTCTCCTGTTCTCCAGTCGGCCAGTCCAAGCCTACTCCCAAGTAACCCTAAAGCCCCCACTTTTAAACAAAAGTCAGGCCTTGCAGGATTTGTTGGGTAGTTTCTATAGCAAAATAATTTTAAAGGAATTATTCATATTGACTTGGGTCATCAACAAGTGTCTAATTGCTATTTTTAGGCTAAGTTCACACTTGAGTTTGGCAAGAGTGCGGAGGGCTGCGTACTTCCTCCCTTAAGCCCTGCCTACTTCCACGCATCTTCTCTTAAGCTCCGCCTAGTTCCGCATGCATCCTGCATACCTATTTTTAACATTGAGTACGTAGGGACATGCGTTGTATGTGGATGTGTCCACATGCGTTGTTTTGATGTGCCCGTTGGCTGCACGGGATTAGATGATACCTTTTTCTGGAAATTGTGATTCAAGTGTAAGATGCCATCTTTGTCTGTACATAGAGGGTGGTGGCCTACTCTTGCACAAGGGCCCACCGTGGATTCTCCTGTTCTCCTGTGGGCCAGTCCAAGCCCGGGTTGAACATTGACTTTGGCAGCTACAAAGAGGTATATCTTTGAAGATATTTTTCTTTCTTCTGTGGGATCTGTACCCCTGTGTAAATGTGGTCTTTTATATTGGTCTCACTTGTCCTTGATAGATAAATTCTGCATATTTTTTTGCAAAAATCGACAGTGTTCCTTGATGTCACATGATTTTTTTTGCAGAGATTGTGTTATAATCATCTAGATCTTGTGCTGTGAAAGCACCATGGGTAATCAATTGTAATGATTTTTGAAAAGGTATCACATTATCCTCACATATGCTTTTTTTGTACAAAATTATGCAGAAACTTCACAGTAGCCATAAAACTATTAGAGCTGTAAAAGATATCCATGTAACATTTCGCAAAAAGCACCATAAAATTCAATTAAGAATCACAAACTGCTTTCCCACTAGCAGCCATCAGACAGGCGGTCAAGCAGGCATAGAATACCTGGCTACTTATATAATCTGCAGTGCGTTATTACTAATGTACTGATACATCATGTTATTTGGTAGTCCGGGCTTCACATCATATAATCGTACAGCTATTTTATTCTAATAAATCATTGCTAGTATGTACATGTACAATCCACGGGACATAGACATTGTGGTACTTTAGTTATTGGGAATCACTTTGGAATTTTTCATTAGAGAAGCAATGAACCCTTTTGATAAAATGTGCAAAGTTTTCGCAGTTCTCCTAATTGCATTCTGGACCCTACTGACCAATTCAATAATTTTATTATTTTGTATTATTTTTTGCATCTATTGTACAAGCAGGTATATTATTATTATTATTATTATTATTATTATCAATATTATCAATATTATTTTTATTATTAGTATTATGGTTGCTATTATTATTATTATTATTATTATTATTATTTAACAACCAATAAATTTAAAGACTTTTTTTATTTGTTTTTTCTTCTTCCTAATTACCCCTACTGTTAACTAGAACAGCCATGGGTGAAGCAACACAGACAAGTGATGATAACCATAGCTGCCATGGCTGTAAAGGGTCTAATTAGACGCAACAGCTCAGTTATGTGACTTGTCACTGGCGATCACATGATTGGTGGCACTAAAGGAAAGGGAAGCGCATGCTCGCTGATGCCGTCTCCCTTTTATTCACAATGTTGTGCAATGGAGAGATATGAATGGATGGAATAAAGCAAAACAGAAAATAATATATCATTTCTGCATTTTCTTTTCTGGGACTTCCAGTTAGTGTTATCAATGTCAGGCTCTTTACAGACATGTTTCATTGACATGTGGAATTCTAACTCCAAGTTCTCTACATTTTTCAGGAAGAATAACAGAGTAAGGGTAGATCCACATGATTGATGCCTGCACTTACATGAAAAACGACCCGATTATACTGATCAGATTTTGATAAAAAATATCCAGAAATCCAGAGGCATCCTGTGACGTCCGCCTGCGGGTCTGGGCTGCAGCCAGGCAACACCCCGAGAAACACTGATACCCTTTACCCCTATACAGGGATCTGGATTTATAGCAGAGCCCAGGAGGCGCTGTCTGAATAGGAGCAGTGACCAGAGCAGGACGGTTGCCAGAAAGGTGTTCCAATACAGGACACAAACGTGGAGATATGCGAGTCTAAACCAGTCGGGCAGCAATGGTACAAAAACGGTAGACAGAAGCAGAGTCAGATTCAGGCCGAGAGTCATAAACCAGGAGAGTAGCAGAGGTACAGAATCGTTAGGCAGAAGCAGAGTCAGATTCAGGCCGAGAGTCATAAACCAGGAGAGTAGCAGAGGTACAGAATCGTTAGGCAGAAGGAGAGTCAGAAGTCCAGGCCAAAGTCAGTCAGTCAGAAAGCAATTCACACAGTAACACACAGGGGAACCAAGAATATATCCGGCGGCTTGCAAGACCAGTCCCAAGGTATTTCAGGGATCAGGTCACCCCTCATAGGTTCCTGGACTGATGATGTCATCAGTACCGCCCCCAGGACCAGGCCAGATGGAGATGCAGTAACCTCTTGATGACTGACAGAGGGGTGGAGCCTGCGTCCACCAGATGCCTGCGCAGGTGCCCTTACTCTGTCAGCACCATAACTCCCGGGTGAGCCATGGCGCCTCCTAGTGACCGCGACAGGAGCAGCAGACCCAGAATTTAACGGCGACGTGACAGACCGGCGCCTCCTAGAGGCTAAAGCCGGGACAGTAGGCTCTGAGCCTGACGTGACAGAACCACGGCCCTGTCCAGTGGCCGAGGCAGGAACAGCCGTCCCTGAGTCTGACGATAAAGTGGCGGTCCGGCGCCTCCTAGAGGCCGCGACCGGAACAGCAGGCCCTAAGTCTGGCGGAAACGTGACAGTACCCCCCCCTCCAAGAGGGGCCTCCGGACCCTCAAAACCCGGTTTATCAGGGTGAAGGAGGTGAAACCTTCTAATCAACCCCTTGGCATGAATGTCACTAGCGGGGACCCAGGACCTCTCCTCTGGGCCATAGCCTTTCCAATGAACTAAATATTGCACAGACTTTCTCACTAAACGGGAATCAAGGATGCCCTGGACTTCGTACTCCAAGGCCCCCTTGACCAAAACTGGAGGAGGAGGGGACTGGACGGGATGAATTGGGGAGCGGTACACCTTGAGAAGGGATTTGTGGAAAACATTAGGAATTTTAAAAGACTGAGGGAGCCTTAAACGAAAGGCTACCGGGTTAATTACTTCTAATATCTCGTAGGGACCAATAAACCTGGGCCCCAGTTTGGCAGATGGCACCTTAAGCTTAATGTTTCTGGTAGACAGCCAAACTTTGTCCCCAACTCCTAGGTGCGGCCCCGTGGACCTCCGTTTATTTGCGGCCGAAGCCTGCCTGACCTGGGACCCTTTCAAGTTTGTGTTCACCTCCGACCAGATTGTCCTTAAGTGACGTATGGAATTCTCTACTCCCGGAAGCTCCGACATCTTGGCCGAAAATGAACCAAAACGTGGGTGCAAACCATGATTGCAGAAGAACGGAGTGGTTTTGATAGATTCCTGGTACTGGTTATTTAGAGCGAACTCAGCTAATGGGAGATGTTCCGCCCAATCAGACTGATGTTCCGAGACATAGCAGCGAAGATATTGCTCTAGAGCCTGGTTGGTACGCTCCGTTTGACCATTGGTCTCAGGGTGGTAAGCGGAGGAGAAGGATAATTCAATACCAATACGTTTGCAGAATGCTCTCCAGAATTTGGAAACAAACTGGGTACCTCGGTCGGACACGATATTCTCTGGAGCGCCATGCAGCCTTATTACATGAACAATAAACAACTTACTCAGAGTTTCTGAATTAGGTAATCCAGAGAGGGGAATGAAATGACATTGCTTACTGAACCTGTCCACCACCACCCAGATACATGTCTTCCCCTCTGAGGGTGGTAGGTCAGTAATGAAGTCCATGGAGATGTGGGTCCATGGACTCTCTGGAGCGGGCAAGGACTGGAGCCAGCCGGCAGGCCGATTGTGAGGGGACTTGGCGCGAGCACAGATTTCACAAGCTAGTACATAATCCTTGCAGTCCTTAACTACCGTTGGCCACCAAAAACTCCTAGTCACAAGCCTGGCGGTATTATTGACCCCAGGATGGCCTGCCAGGACGGAGTCGTGCGACTCCTTCAGAACTTGTAGGCGAAACGGCGCTGGAACAAACAATTTCTGGGGGGGCGTCGAGTCAGGGGCTGGTTCTGGGGACCTACGGATCTCCTCCAGAAGGTCCAGAGACACAGCCGACACAACAATACCATTGGCCAGTATTGGAACTGGCTCCGAGTCCTCAGCCTGTGAGGGGCAGAAACTTCGAGAGAGAGCATCAGCCCTCACATTTTTGGTACCAGGACGAAAGGTTATTAAGAAATCAAACCTAAAGAAGAACAAGGCCCACCTCGCTTGTCTAGGATTTAATCTTTTAGCTGACTCCAGGTAAGTCAGATTCTTGTGATCTGTAATCACAGTGATCTTATGTTTGGCGCCTTCGAGGAAGTGGCGCCATTCCTCGAAGGCCCATTTGATCGCCAATAACTCCCGATTACCTATATCGTAATTCTTCTCAGTGGCAGAGAATTTGCGGGAGAAAAAGGCACATGGGCGAAGCTGAGTGAGTGATGCAGTGCCTTGCGACAGCACTGCTCCAACTCCGACCTCAGAGGCGTCCACCTCTACAATAAACGGGTGGTCCAGATCAGGCTGAACCAAAACTGGGTTGGCTACAAAGCACTCTTTTAACGTAGCAAAAGCCTGAATTGCCTCAGGGTTCCAATTGGTCACGTCTGCCCCTTTTCGGGTCAAATCCGTGAGTGGTTTAGCAATTTCGGAGAAACCCCTGATGAATTTTCGGTAATAATTTGCAAACCCTAAAAATCGCTGCAGCGCTTTTAGCGACTTGGGTTGCACCCAAGTTTTAATAGGTTGGATCTTGGCAGGATCCATACGGAAGCCTGTGCTTGAAACCACATATCCTAAAAATTGTACCTCCTCCGCAAAAAAAACACATTTCTCCAGTTTAGCAAACAGGGAGTGTTCTCGCAGTCTCTGCAGTACAGAGTGAACGTGCTGAGCATGTGTCACAGGGTCAGCAGAATAAATCAAAATGTCATCTAAATACACGACGACATACACCCCACAAATGTCCCTGAAAATGTCATTTACAAAGTGCTGGAACACGGCAGGTGCGTTACTGAGTCCGAAGGGCATTACCAGGTACTCAAAGTGGCCAAGAGGGGTATTAAAGGCTGTTTTCCCCTCATCCCCGTCTCTTATGCGGACTAGATTGTATGCCCCCCGGAGGTCCAGTTTAGTAAACCAACGGGCTCCCATTAGCTGATTAAAAAGATCAGGGATGAGTGGAAGCGGGTACTGGTTCTTTACAGTGATTGCATTCAATTCCCGGTAGTCAATGCAGGGTCTGAGACCACCATCTTTCTTTTCTACAAAGAAGAAGCCAGCTCCAACTGGTGAAATGGACGGTCTAATAAACCCCTTTTTTAAGCTATCAGCTATGTACTCGTTCATAGCCTGACGCTCTGGACCTGAGAGATTAAATATTCTCCCTTTTGGGAGACGGGCATCTGGAATCAGATCTATAGGGCAATCATACTTTCTGTGAGGGGGTAGCTTTTCAGATTTTGCAATAGAAAAGACATCCTCAAAATCTCTGAAGGCAAACGGTATGTGGAGGGGTTTAACTTTAACTTTGTTTACTGTTAGCGACATGCAGTTTTCCTGACAGTGTGAACTCCAGCGTATAACATCGCCTAGGTGCCAGTCGATGACTGGATTATGCTGGCGTAGCCATGGCATCCCCAAAATGACTGCAGCAGACAAATTATCCATCACAAAAAATGACATAACCTCGGTATGCAATGCTCCCACCGACATAGTGATTTTGTCAGTAACAAATTTAACCCCCTCCTGGACAATAGATGTGCCATTAATAGCCGTAGTTTTTATAGGGGCATTAAGTCTTAATAGGGGTACACCGAGACTTTTAGCAACCAAAGAATCCATAAAATTCCCTTCAGATCCACAATCCACATATGCGTTCACACACTGAGATTTCTGACCAAAAGAAAGGGCAATAGGCAATAAAACTTTAGCCGCATCTGCGGGCAATACCTGTGCCCCTGGGCAACCATAGCCAGAGTTGCCCAGAGGCTGATGTCTCAGTAGTATGGATCTCTGACGCTCAGCTCTCTCTCTGAAGGCTCCAGACTGCAGCATACTGGTGCAGGAAGATGAAAGTGCTTCTTCAGGCTGTGCACTGAACCAGGTGTTTAGGCCAGAAATCAGCTCAGTCAAAAGAAGGGAGAGAAAAAAAAAGTTCAGGGAGACTGCTTTTGTATATGCTGGATATATACACAAGAAGCAGTTTTTTTTTATATGGCCGGATATAATGTGACGTCCGCCTGCTGGCCTGGGCTGCAGCCAGGCAACACCCCGAGAAACACTGATACCCTTTACCCCTATACAGGGATCTGGATTTATAGCAGAGCCCAGGAGGCGCTGTCTGAATAGGAGCAGTGACCAGAGCAGGACGGTTGCCAGAAAGGTGTTCCAATACAGGACACAAACGTGGAGATATGCGAGTCTAAACCAGTCGGGCAGCAATGGTACAAAAACGGTAGACAGAAGCAGAGTCAGATTCAGGCCGAGAGTCATAAACCAGGAGAGTAGCAGAGGTACAGAATCGTTAGGCAGAAGCAGAGTCAGATTCAGGCCGAGAGTCATAAACCAGGAGAGTAGCAGAGGTACAGAATCGTTAGGCAGAAGGAGAGTCAGAAGTCCAGGCCAAAGTCAGTCAGTCAGAAAGCAATTCACACAGTAACACACAGGGGAACCAAGAATATATCCGGCGGCTTGCAAGACCAGTCCCAAGGTATTTCAGGGATCAGGTCACCCCTCATAGGTTCCTGGACTGATGATGTCATCAGTACCGCCCCCAGGACCAGGCCAGATGGAGATGCAGTAACCTCTTGATGACTGACAGAGGGGTGGAGCCTGCGTCCACCAGATGCCTGCGCAGGTGCCCTTACTCTGTCAGCACCATAACTCCCGGGCGAGCCATGGCACCTCCTAGTGACCGCGACAGGAGCAGCAGACCCAGAATTTAACGGCGACGTGACAGACCGGCGCCTCCTAGAGGCTAAAGCCGGGACAGTAGGCTCTGAGCCTGACGTGACAGAACCACGGCCCTGTCCAGTGGCCGAGGCAGGAACAGCCGTCCCTGAGCCTGACGATAAAGTGGCGGTCCGGCGCCTCCTAGAGGCCGCGACCGGAACAGCAGGCCCTAAGTCTGGCGGAAACGTGACACATCCGAGGATAATTCTTAAAAAGTTAGATCTTTGTCCAATAGTATTAAAAAAATCACAGCAATAAGGAAATCAGGGCAACATTTTGACCATATCTGGCCTTTCTCAAGCCTCAAAAGAAACAGATTTTCATCAAAGTTTGATCCGAGTTGAACCACAGTGGCATCAGTTTTTCTCGCTTGGAGAAAAACTTTCTGTCACTCCATGAAAATCGGAAATGTCACCCGAGCGTGGTCTGAGTTTTTCAAGGACCCATAAACTTGCTTTAGGTACGGTACGTGCAAAGGGCCCATATATTGTATTTGAATCCTGGAAAAAACGAGAGTAGCTCCTATGACTAAGGGCATCTTGATACTCCAGAAACAAGCAAGGTTTGGAGGTTTTTAACTTTTATGGACTTTTAACTTGGTTCAAAAAACTCACAGTTTTTATCCAGTAGGTGGTGCCGGAAAGTACTCTCGATTTTTCCTCTATCTGCTGCAATCACCGGCACCCTTTGGTTTCTAATTACAGCAACGGATCCATCTACACTACCAGCGTTAGCAGCTTCAACTGTCCCCGTCTCCACTATGTCCTCTTCTATTATTGAATCCTCGGGATCAAAATTGGACATATCTCTAATTCTTTTCTTGCTCGGTGGGGGGGGGGAAATCGGATGTATAAACATCCCCATAGAATATGAAACATGAAAACTGTGGATAACACTTTTACAAGAAAATATGTTATGTGCATGAGCTCTAAACACCATAAGATGCTTTATAATTATTGTTTCATGTAAAGCGCAAACTAAATCACCCATGATCTAAATTTTCATTCTTCTCATTTTGTACTATAAATACATTTTTAGTACTGAACCAATTCAAGCAAGACGATTCGCACCACTGCGACACCTATGTTCGGCTTATTATTAAATGTCCACTCTGCTTATTTGGCTGCCCAAATAGGACTCCCAGATGCCCACTCGTAAAAAAACAGTTTCAAAGTCCTTGTAACAGATAAGGCCGGGTTCACATAGCGTTAACACAGCCCGTTCAAAGCATAGCATTGACGGGCTGCGTTAGCGCTATAGCATAACGCGATATGCATTATGCTATACCGCTAGCGCTGATGCTTCATCAGTGCTAGAGGTGATGGAGCCTCAGACGTTGCAGGCCGCATCCGAGGCTCAGTCAGTGAATAACGGCACGTCACAAACGTATGCCGCTTTATGGCATACGTCGCGATGCACCACATAATGGGGGTCTATGGCAGCGTTAACGGACTGGGTTACACCGCATTATACCGCGTTGTAACGCAGTTCATTTAACGGACTGCCATAACGCAGTGTGACCCCAGCCTTAGAGAAGAGTGGCACTCACCGTCCTTAAAATTCACTTTTTATTGCAGCAATTTAAAACATCCAGGCCAGGAGAGTATGCAGTAGAACAAAGAGCTGGATGACGATCGTTTTGCGCACAAGCGCTTCAACAGGACCTGTTGAATCGCTTGTGTGCGAAACAATCATCGTCCAGCTCTTTGTTCCACTGCATACTCTCCTGGCCTGGATGTTTTAAATTGCTGCAATAAAAAGTGAATTTTAAGGACGGTGAGTGCCACTTTTCTCTTATCTGTTGCAAAGACATTTTTAGTACAGACACCTATAAGATAGGCGGGCAAAAAAATATTTCCTTTATCTTGGCTTAATCCCTATTTATACCAGAATCTTTCTAAAAAAACCAACTTTAAATATCAGTTTGCTGCATTCTGTATGACACTAAACCTCAAGTGTGTTGGGATGGAAAACCAATTTCCTTATTTCCCCTTGAACTTATTTAGCTAAAACAAAGTCAATTTAAGAATGCACATTAACATTGCTTTCCTTATTTTCCGCTGCAAATCAAAGTTTCCAAGAAAGCGTGCACAAAGTCATTGCCGAACAATTCACATTAGTTGTGAGATGTTTCAAAACTGTTTCCAGCTCTGTTTTTTTCAGTGACTCATTTAGAGATGGAATATATAAGATTGATAAAAAAAATATTGTGTTTAGGGGATTTATCATCAGCGGCACTTATGCGCGGAGAAGAAGGCTGCAACGTCTGACAATCAACAAATATTGTATTTAAGAGTTTCTATTTTGGTGTCATGAAAGATCCTCATAAATTATGTATAGGGGGATTTGTGAGCTTTTTTTTCTTTAGTGTGTGATCTTTTAAGCTTTCAAGTTTATTTTCTGTTATGCTAAATGGTAACACAGTCTATAGAACAAAGTTTACAAAGCATGTTTCATTTTAAGAATTCCAATATCAGAACAATCCAAAGTTGGAGTTTCAGTGCCGCTGCACTTTGTAGAATTTAGAAGTTGTCAACCAGCAATTTCGTGTTATAGAGAGCATATCTCCTCTACTTGTTCTTGCTATAAAATCACAATCGGCAGTATCTTGTCTAATAACTTTACATTGTTACCAGTTAACTCTGTGAAAAAGTGTCTTTGAAATTAATATTTAAAGAAATTTAATTGCAATAATATTTGTCCAGAAGTATTTCTTAAATAAAGTCCACCAATGAAGGCCGTACAGCGGCACCCTTTACATATAAGCCTCCTTGTAACATTTTCATTTCTTTCTTGCTACCAGGGCAGGACTGGGACAAAAAAGCAGCCCTGCCACACAAACCCCACCAGCCCACAAACTATAACACTCCTCACCCCGATCAGTGAATTTTTGCTATACTTTGTTGTCTCCTCATCACTGTCTTTAAGGAGTTATTTGAAGAGCCACATGTGAATGGCACCACAGTGCATATGATTGACCACAGCTCCATTTACATGGTGCTCTTCAAAGCTACAGTTGTGGCCAAAAGTATTGACACCCCTGCAATTCTGTCAGATAATACTCAGTTTCTTCCTGAAAATGATTGCAAACACAAATTCTTTGTTATTATTATCTTCATTTAATTTGTCTTAAATGAAAAAGCACAAAAAGAATTGTCCTAAAGCCAAATTGGATATAATTCCACACCAAACATAAAAAAGAGGGTGGACAAAAGTATTGGCACTGTTCGAAAAATCATGTGATGCTTCTCTAATTTGTGTAATTAACAGCACCTGTAACTTACCTGTGGCACCTAACAGGTGTTGGCAATAACTAAATCACACTTGCAGCCAGTTGACATGGATTAAAGTTGACTCATCCTCTGTCCTGTGTCCTTGTGTGTACCACATTGAGCATGGAGAAAAGAAAGAAGACCAAAGAACTGTCTGAGGACTTGAGAAACCAAATTGTGAGGAATCATGAACAATCTCAAGGCTACAAGTCCATCTCCAAAGACCTGAATGTTTCTGTGTCTACCGTGCGCAGTGTCATCAAGAAGTTTAAAGCCCATGGCACTGTGGCTAACCTCCCTAGATGTAGACGGAAAAGAAAAATTGACAAGAGATTTCAACGCAAGATTGTGTGGATGTTGGATAAAGAACCTCGACTAACATCCAAACAAGTTCAAGCTGCCCTGCAGTCCAAGGGTACAACAGTGTCAACCCATACTATCCGTCGGCGTCTGAATGAAAAGGGACTGTATGGTAGGAGACCCAGGAAGACCCCACTTCTTACCCCGAGACATAAAACAGACAGGCTGGAGTTTTCCAAAACTTACCTGAAAAAGCCTAAAATGTTTTGGAAGAATGTCCTCTGGTCAGATGAGACAAAAGTAGAGCTTTTTGGGAAAAGGCATCAACATAGGGTTCACAGGAGAAAAAAAGAGGCATTCAAAGAAAAGAACACGGTCCCTACAGTCAAACATGGCGGCGGTTCCCTGATGTTTTGGGATTGCTTTGCTGCCTCTGACACTGGACTGCTTGACCGCGTGCATGGCATTATGAAGTCTGAAGACTACCAACAAATTTTGCAGCATAATGTAGGGCCCAGTGTGAGAAAGCTGGGTCTCCCTCAGAGGTCATGGGTCTTCCAGCAGGACAATGACCCAAAACACACTTCAAAAAACACTATAAAATGGTTTGAGAGAAAGCACTGGAGACTTCTAAGGTGGCCAGCAATGAGTCCAGACCTGAATCCCATAGAACACCTGTGGAGAGATCTAAAAATGGCACTTTGGAGAAGGCACCCTTCAAATATCAGGGACCTGGAGCAGTTTGCCAAAGAAGAATGGTCTAAAATTCCAGCAGAGCATTGTAAGAAACTCATTGATGGATACCAGAAGCGGTTGGTCGCAGTTATTTTGGCTAAAGGTTGTGCAATCAAGTATTAGGCTGAGGGTGCCAATACTTTTGTCTGGCCCATTTTTGGAGTTTTGTGTGAAATGATCAATGTTTTGCTTTTTGCTTCATTCTCTTTTGTGTTTTTTTTTTCGTTTAAGACAAATTAAATGAAGATAATAATACCAAAGAATTTGTGTTTGCAATCATTTTCAGGAAGAAACTGAGTATTATCTGACAGAATTGCAGGGGTGTCAATACTTTTGGCCACAACTGTACGTTTCCTAGGATCATGGGGGTCCCAGTGGTCAGATCCACAACAAAGAAAGTCATCCCCTATCCCCACATAATGCTCCATACAGTATAATGGGCCCCATATGAGTCTTCTCCCCAAACTCGGCTGCTCTGGTCTCCTCAGTGTATTCTGATCCTCCGCACTGCTTGGCACAGGGACATCATTAACTTTACGTATATATTTGTCCACTTGGACTGATAGTAATAGTGATTTGTTTGTACCCTGTTGTCTGGGGCTGGCCCTCTTTATGGAGGTGCTCAGGGCATATGATTATACACCAGTAAAAAGTATGAGAGGCTCAAAGTGACCAGAGCCTCCCGATGCAGGACAAATCATGATCCGCTCACATGGCCGGCATCCCTGAGTTCAAGGTGATCCTGCTGTCCGCGCTGTTGGAGGAGGACACGGTGATGGATCTGAAGCATTCCCTGAGGTGCCTCCATGGTTCCGTCACAATCTCCTCCCGAAATTACCTCATTTCCGGTCAGCTTCTAGCACGTCACTTCCGATGGAACGTCACATGCGAATTTTAAAGTGCTCCTCGGGGCTCCGCCGTGTACTCCTGTGTCCGTACGAAAAGTAAGCTCCTAGCCGGGGCAGTATCTCTCTCAAAATCGGGACTGTCCCGCTTGGAGGTATGAATGCTCCCCACCATACACCTTGTACACGTATGGCACCGCATATATCATACACACGGTTCTGCTTTTTAGGCCTCGTACACACGGCTCCGTTCTGTACACCTTGCACACACGGAGCAACTCAGTGCACACATGGCTCCACTCTGTAAACCTTGTACACATGCGGTTCCGCTCCGTACACCTTGCACACGCGCAGCTCCGCTCCATACACCTCACACACTCGCGGCTCTGCTCCGTACACCTCATACACACACACGGCTCTGCTCCATACACCTCGCGCACACACAGCTCTGCTACATCCACCCTGTAAACCCTCCCTGACCCTACACAAACTTCACCTCATCCAGGACGATGAGAACCAGCACAGACAGCAGAGTCCTGCATAAACCAAGGGCTGATACTGGGGGAACATTATACTGGGTATTGGGGGAACATTATACTGTGTGGGGGATGGCAGTACTGTGGAAATATTATACTGTGTGTGGGGGATGGCGGTACTGGGGGAACATTATGATGTATGTGGGGACAGGAAAGGGACATTGTAATATGTGTTTCGTTACTTCCTGTTTTCCATACTTGGGTCACATGTATCTACCAGAGGAAAAGGAACAAAATTCTATGATTCTTAGAAAGTGACAACAAAAAAGCACCAAGATAGTCTCAGCTCTGAAAAGGTTACTGCCCCCTGTGCCTAGTAATGGGGAGCCTCCGGCACCTACCTCCACCCGCAGAGCCGCACTCCACATACAGTGGGGAAAAAAAGTATTTAGTCAGTCAGCAATAGTGCAAGTTCCACCACTTAAAAAGATGAGAGGCGTCTGTAATTTACATCATAGGTAGACCTCAACTATGGGAGACAAACTGAGAAAAAAAATTCCAGAAAATCACATTGTCTGTTTTTTTTTTTCATTTTATTTGCATATTATGGTGGAAAATAAGTATTTGGTCAGAAACAAAATTTCATCTCAATACTTTGTGATATATCCTTTGTTGGCAATGACAGAGGTCAAACGTTTTCTGTAAGTCTTCACAAGGTTGCCACACACTGTTGTTGGTATGTTGGCCCATTCCTCCATGCAGATCTCCTCTAGAGCAGTGATGTTTTTGGCTTTTCGCTTGGCAACACGGACTTTCAACTCCCTCCAAAGGTTTTCTATAGGGTTGAGATCTGGAGACTGGCTAGGCCACTCCAGGACCTTGAAATGCTTCTTACGAAGCCACTCCTTCGTTGCCCTGGCGGTGTGCTTTGGATCATTGTCATGTTGAAAGACCCAGCCACGTTTCATCTTCAATGCCCTTGCTGATGGAAGGAGGTTTGCACTCAAAATCTCACGATACATGGCCCCATTCATTCTTTCATGTACCCGGATCAGTCGTCCTGGCCCCTTTGCAGAGAAACAGCCCCAAAGCATGATGTTTCCACCACCATGCTTTACAGTAGGTATAGTGTTTGATGGATGCAACTCAGTATTCTTTTTCCTCCAAACACGACAAGTTGTGTTTCTACCAAACAGTTCCAGTTTGGTTTCATCAGACCATAGGACATTCTCCCAAAACTCCTCTGGATCATCCAAATGCTCTCTAGCAAACTTCAGACGGGCCCGGACATGTACAGGCTTAAGCAGTGGGACACGTCTGGCACTGCAGGATCTGAGTCCATGGTGGCGTAGTGTGTTACTTATGCTAGGCCTTGTTACATTGGTCCCAGCTCTCTGCAGTTCATTCACTAGGTCCCCCCGCGTGGTTCTGGGATTTTTGCTCACCGTTCTTGTGATCATTCTGACCCCACGGGGTGGGATTTTGCGTGAAGCACCAGATCGAGGGAGATTATCAGTGGTCTTGTATGTCTTCCATTTTCTAATTATTGCTCCCACAGTTGATTTCTTCACTCCAAGCTGGTTGGCTGTTGCAGATTCAGTCTTCCCAGCCTGGTGCAGGGCTACAATTTTGTTTCTGTTGTCCATTGACAGCTCTTTGGTCTTCACCATAGCGGAGTTTGGAGTCAGACTGTTTGAGGGTGTGCACAGGTGTCTTTTTATACTGATAACAAGTTTAAACAGGTGCCATTACTACAGGTAATGAGTGGAGGAAAGAGGAGACTCTTAAAGAAGAAATTACAGGTCTGTGAGAGCCAGAAATCTTGATTGCTTGTTTCTGACCAAATACTTATTTTCCACCATAATATGCAAATAAAATGAAAAAAAAACAGACAATGTGATTTTCTGGATTTTTTTTTCTCAGTTTGTCTCCCATAGTTGAGGTCTACCTATGATGTAAATTACAGACGCCTCTCATCTTTTTAAGTGGTGGAACTTGCACTATTGCTGACTGACTAAATACTTTTTTTCCCCACTGTATATGGCTGCTCTCTGTGCTGTGCGCACAGGACCTGTGATGAGGTCACAGGAGGGGAGGAGACAGGGGGTCACATGATCGGGGGACCCTGACTCCTTCCCTCCTGTGATCTCATCACTTACAAGCCTTTGCACGCTACCAGCAGCACCAGCGTTCAGGCTAAATTGTAGGTGCTGCTAGTAGCGTGCAAAGACTTGTAAGTGATGAGAAGCAGCAGGAATACTTCCGCGGGGCTTTTGAGGACAAGCTGCTGGTGTGAGGTGAGCCGAGCGCCCAATCCTTTCTCCATGTCGCAGCTTTGTGCAGCAACGGCTGTTTCGCCCCCGACCAGCAGTCTCCGCCCTCAGAGAACGTCCGATGACGTGCAGTGTCACCATGTCGCGGCACGTTCTTAACCCCCTAGGGTGCCGCTGCCTGCCGCCTTGCCAGCAAATTTATAGGGCCGGCGGCAGGAAAAAAGAGGCCGACCCGCCGCCGTCGCATTATCTGGCAAGCGGCCAGAGGAGCGGGCGCCCAGCCAGCGGCCCATAAGTGCATGAAAATGGCGGCCCAGCGGGAAAATGCCCGGTTGGGTAAGTGGCCAATCCGGGCCTGCTTGCTACTATATTATTTCACATCTTTTGTTCATTTTAATGATGTATACCAGTCCAACCAAACCAAAAGGACTTAGCTTTGACCTTCATCAGGCTCATGGAGTTCTAAGGACATACGTAAGCTGGTCTTACACATTATATACACACGTGGTCAAAATTGTTGGTCCCCCTCGTTTAATGACAGAAAAACCCACAATGGTGACAGGAATAACTTGAATCTGACAAAAAATAATAATAAATCAAAAATCTATGAAAATGAACAAATGGAAGTCAGACATTGCCTTTCAACCATGCTTCCACAGAATTTTTTAAAAACTAAAACAGATGAAATAGGCATGGACAGAAATGATGGTACCCTTAACTTAATATTTTGTTGCACAACTTTATGAGGCAATCACTGCAATCAAATGATTCCTGTAACTGTCAATGAGACTTCTGTACCTCTTGACAGGTATTTTGGCCAACTCCTCAAGGGCAAACTGCTCCAGTTGTCTCGTGTTTGAAGGTTGCCTTTTCCAGACAGCATGTTTCAGCTCTTTCCAAAGATGCTCAATAGGATTTAGGTTAGCGCTCATAGAAGGCCACTTCAGAATAGTCCAATGTTTTCCTCTTAGCCATTCTTGGGTGTTTCAACCTGTGTGTTTTTGGTCATTATCCTGTTGCAAAACCCATGACCTGCGACTGAGACCAAGCTTTCTGACACTGGGCAGCACATTTCTCACTAGAATCCCTTGATAGTCTTGAGATTTCATTGTACCCTGCACAGATTCTAGACTCTCTGTGCCAGATGCATCAAAGCAACCCCAGAACATAACAGAGCCTCCTCCATGTTTCACAGTAGGGACAGTATTCTTTTCTTGATATGCTTAATTTTTCCATCTGTGAACATAGAGCTGATGTGCCTTGCCATTAAGTTCAATTTTTGTCTCATCTGTCCATAGGACATTCTCCCAGAAGCTTTGTGGCTTGTCAACATGTAGTTTGGCAAATTCCAGTCTGGCTTTTTTATGATTTTTTTTCAACAATGGTGTCAGCCTTGGTTGTCTTCCATGAAGTCCACTTTGGCTCATACAACGACGGATGGTGCGATGTGACACTGATGTTCCTTGAGCTTGAAGTTCATCTTTAATCTGTTTAGAAGTTTTTCTGGGCTCTTTTGATACCATTCGTATTATCCATCTTTTTGGTTTGTCATCAATTTTCCTCCTGCGGCCATGTCCAGGGAGGTTGGCTACAGTCCCATGGAGCTTAAAATTCTGAATAATATGTGCAGCTGTAGTCACAGGAACATCAAGCTGTTGGAGATGGTCTTATAACTTTTACCTGTAACATGTTTGTCTATGATTTTCTTTCTAATCTCCTGAGACAACTCTTTCCTTTGCTCCCTCTGGTCCGTGATGAGTGTGATACACACCATGTCACCAAACAGCACAGTGAGTATCTGTAGCCCTCTATACAGGTCCACTCACTGATTCCAAGATTGTAGACACCTGTGATGCTAACTAGAGGACACACCTTGATTTAGCATGTCCCTTTTGTCACATTATTTTCAGGGGTACCATCATTTTTGCCCAGGACTATTTCATGAGTTTTATTTTTTTAACTTCTGTGGAAGCATGGCTGAAAAGCAATGTCTGACTTTCATTTGTTCATTTTCATAGATTTTTTATTTATTATTACTTTTGTCAGATTCAGATTCAAGCTATTTCTGCAACCATTGTGAGTTTTTCAGTCATTAAACGAAGGGTACCAACAATTTTGACCATGTGTGTAGCTGTCGGACAAACAATTATTTGATTGACAGCTATCTCTTCCAACCCTACCATAGACAGAAATGCTCAGCTTGGCTAAGCTATTCTGAGTTCTCTATTGTAGAGTCACTGCCAGAATCATATCGCCATCAAAAAAGGGAATTGACTTCCAACTGCCCCATTGATAAAATTTGTTAAAGGCCAATCTAATGCTCCCATGAGCATGAGATCGTAGGCTTATCCCTCTGAAATCGGCATGTTTGACCACATTTTATTTGGTTATTTTATAAGGTTTATTTGGTTTTATAAGGTTATTTTATTTGGTTAGCATTAGGTTTGTGCAGTGAGCAAGATTTTTTGAGATCTCGCTCTTTTACTGTGAGAGGGGACCCAGAGGGTTGTGGGATCCTGTTCTGCACACCACTATCCATCAATAACCCAGAAGTTCTGGCACAACTTTTGCTAGAGAATCAGGCCCTTTCAGGGGCAATAGGGGCACTGATGAGTATATTTGACAACTTTCTATTTAGTAAAATCACCAGTCTAGGGATGCCTGCTCTTATTAAATAAAAAAGTGCAGCTATAGATAAGTGATAGGTAGTCTATAAGGCAGCATTCAGTTTTCTGGTCTTCACTTAATATATATGCTTGGAAAAGTTCCTGATATGCACTAAATGACCCCCATTTAGTGTATATCAGGAACTTTTCCAAGCATATATATTAAGTGAAGACCAGAAAACTGAACGCTGCCTTATAGACTACCTATCACTTATCTATAGCTGCACTTTTTTATTTAATAAGAGCAGGCATCCCTAGACTGGTGATTTTACTAAATAGAAGTTGTTGACAAATAGACTCATCAGTGCCCCTATTGCCCCTGAAAGGGCCCGATTCTCTAGCAAAAGTTGTGCCAGAACTTCCGGGTTATTGTTGGATAGTGGTGTGCAGAACAGGATCCCACAACCCTCTGGGTCCCCTCTCACAGTAAAAGAGTGAGATCTCAAAAAATCTTGCTCACTGCACAAACCTAATGCTACTCTATACTTTACTAAGCTGCTACCAAGTGGTAACATCTTCAGAGCACTTACCGTTTAGTAAAAGCTTATTAAAGCAAGTGAGAGATTACAAAAGTATATGATGCCCATATACTGTTTTTTGCACAGGGCCCTACTATCTGTGTTCACACCTGAACCCAGATGTTCAATCGTGAAATTAAAGGTGCATGCATGTAATGGTTCGAGGTCTCATCAGAGTTGGACATTTCGGCCTAGCATGAAGATGTTCGGGACTTCAGCATTTGCAGCAAAAGTAAGAAGAGGGGCCTGAGCAAGGTGAGCATAAGGTTTTTTATTTTAACTTTTTAATGGCAGTTTGTGGTTCCTCGATGGCAACAATCTTGCTGAAACAATGCAAAAAAAATTACAAAAAATTTGCTTTTTGGTGAATGCAGATTTTTGTTAAAATTTGGGAAAAATTAAATTCCGCTCAAATAAATTCTCTCATCTCTTATTGGAAGCCTTAAATGCTAAAACAAGAATTCCTTGAAGTCAAAAATGGAGAAACTCTAAAAGTAAGAAATACTTCAAGAATTCAATGGAAAATCCTTATATTTTGCAAATACTACGGGTAAGATTTCCATCTGATACCCAATAAGTTAGTCATATCGATCTTGATCGCACTCATTTGCAGGCTAAATATGGTGGCTGAACCCATGAATGTTGCTTGCAATAAATCGTAGTGCATATCTTCTCTTGAATAATCTCCAATGGGGATATCTTACAGTCTAGTTCCTCTTACCTTTGCAAATTATAAATTAGCCTTTGCTACCAGTGCAGAAAAAAGAATTTTATTGTGAAGCTGACAGGTCTTTGGCTTCCAGTAAATCAGATAAACCAACTAAATGAAAGAAAAATATTTATACTTTAAATTGGTAAAATTAGCTGCAAGAGATACTATCAGCCGTTTTATATGTAATGGTTTCAGATCAATTTTAGATTTGGGACGACAAGTAGTAACCTTTTTATGGAGCCCATCATTTGTGTGCTGATTTACTGCTGTGGGGAACAACTAAATTAGTCTGAAAGAGATGGGAACATGATAGGCTTTTCATATCACCTCAGGCTGTTGAATAAAATCTATGCTAAACTCCATGTAACAACAGGGAATCCTATGTGTTTGCATATTTATGTAGTTATCTCAATTTACAGTATTCTCAGTTTGCTTTTTGCAGCACAGGTGTTAGGGTAAAGTGACATTTAAATACTTGTTAAACATCTATTCTTAGAAATAGGATTGAACCATATCCCTTAACTGCTAGGCAGTTTACAAAATACATATATCTCTATGGAACAATAAAGGACAAACCAACCCGAAGGGCAATGCCTCAATGAAGCACCAGAATAATATAGAGAGACCAATTTAGTTTCTATAGTGAAAATTTATTTCATTTGGAATATTTTAGGTGGTCATTCATTGTAGAGAAGTTTGTTGATGGTTAAATAACCAAAAAACGAATCATCGTCTAGTGCATGAACTTTCTACCAATCCAGCCGTACACAGTTTAGTTGTTATTGGTCATTAGAGTTGATCAAAGTGACCATACATTATAAATTGCACCAGATGATTTGATTTATGATTAGCAGAGAACTGGACTGGTAATGTGACAGAAACACTCACTCCAGTGATAAAACAGGCAGGGGAATATGTTACCTTTGAAAGCAGTTGCTGCAAGTCCTAGCTGAATCATGTCTGTATACTCACTTATCATAAATTACTTATGCTTTTTCCCCTTGTCAGAATATGGGTATGTGTCGACCATGAACTGGGGCAGCTCTACATGGTCAGACACAGCAACTACACAGCAGGGAAACATTAAGATTATCACAGCACAAGAATAATTTTTTATCACATCCAATTGTGGAGTTTAGTATTAATAGATCTATTAATTAAATGCACTTTTGGGACAACCCCTTTAGTGGCCAATATATTGCCCAAAGTTGTTTTTGTTTTTAATAAAAGTATAAAAAACTTATATTTGAAACATCTTTCGCAGGATGATCCTTTGCATATTAGACAAAAATGTCAATAATGGGTGACTTCATTTCAGAAAAAGGATTCCTATCATCACTAGCTTAAAAAAATCAATCATTGTTAAAACCCACTTAACAATTGTTTACTATTACCATATATACTTGTGTATAAGCCGACCTGAGTATAAGCCGAGACCCCTAATTTTGCCACAAAAAACTGGGAAAACTTATTGACTAGAGTATAAGCCAAGGGTGATGCTGCACAAGGGTTAATGGTGGTCCAAAAAGATGCTCCATAGATAATACCCCCCATAAAATGCTGCCCAAGGGTTAATAGTGGCTCAAGAAGATGCTCCATAGATAAATACCCCCCATACATTGCTTTATAAGGGTTAATGGTAGCCCAAGAATATGCTCCATAGATAAATACCCCCCATAAAGTGCTGCACAAGGGTTAATGGTAGCCCAAGAATATGCTCCATAGATAAATACCCCCCATAAAGTGCTGCACAAGGGTTAATGGTGGTCCAAGAGGATGCTCCTTAGATAAATACCCCCATAAAATGCTGCACAAGGGTTAATGGTGGTCCAAGAGGATGCTCCATAGAAAAATACCCCCCATATATTGCTGCACAAGGTTTAATGGTGGGCCAAGAAGATGCTCCATAGATAAATACCCCCCATACAATGCTGCACAAGGGCTAATGGTGGTCCAAGAGGATGCTCCATAGATAAATATTCCCCATATATTGCTGTGCAAGGATTAATGGTGGCCCAAGAAGATGCTCCATAGATAAATACCCCCCATAAAATGTTGCACAAGGGTTAATGGTGGTCCAAGAGGATGCTCCATAGATAAATACCCCCCATGTATTGCTGCATAAAGGTTAATGGTGGCCAAAGAAGATGCTCCATAGATAAATACCCCCCATACAATGCTGCACAAGGGTTAATGGTGGCCCAAGAAGATGCTCCATAGATAAATACCCCCCATACAATGCTGCACAAGGGTTAATGATGGCCCAAGAAGATGCTCCATAGATAAATACCCTCATATTTTGCTGCACAAGGGTTAATTGTGGCCCAAGAAGATGCTCCATAGATAAAAAAACCCATGTATTGCTGCACAAGGGTTAATGGTGGCCCAAGAAGATGATCCATAGATAAATATTCCCCATATATTGCTGCACAAGTGTTAATGGTAGCCCAAGAAGATGATTCATAGATAAATACCCCCATATGCTGCTGCCACTGCTGCTATTAAAAAAAAATTACATACTCACCTCTCGTCACTTTGGGCCAGGTGCCGGTGACCTGAGCAGGCGGGGACACCGGCGCGTTATGTGGGACAGGTGCTGGTGTCGCTGCTGGCTCAGGCCCCCGGAACTGGTGATATTCACCTGTCCCCGTTCCATCGCTGCACGCTGCTTTGTCTCCCGGGTCTCTGCAGTGACGTTCAGCAGAGGGCGCGCACTGACTATGTCATTGCGCCCTTTGACCTGAACGTCACAGTCAGAGCACGTGGATGATAGAGCAGTGCCCGGTGGTGGAAAGGGGACAGGTGAATATTGCACAGCTCCCCGTCCTCCCCGTCAAACTCACCCCCTCCTGGCACACGGTCTCCGCAGCCCCCCTGCTTCTTCCATGGTCTCAGCAGCAGCGCTTCCAAGTTTCAGCGGTCATGTGATACCGCTCATTAAAGTCATGAATATGCCCATATTCATGATTTTAATGAGCGATACCATGTGACCGCTGAATACAGGTGCCGAGACCATGAAAGAAGCAAGGGGGCTGCAGAGACTGTGCCAGGAGGAGTGAGTATGATCTCTGACACCAGCGCTCCCCCTTCCCCTGACCTCTGGTATATGACTCGCGTATAAGCCGAGAGGGGGACTTTCAGCCCAAAAAAATGGGCTGAAAATCTTGACTTGTACGCAAGTATATACGGTATTTAAATTGTCCATTTTTAATAAATTCCATTTAATATGTTTCGGTTCAGAGGGCCTAAGGGGCAAGAGGTCAATAATGGGTGATTTTTTATGTGATTACCAAGTTCCATCTACCTCAGTAACATTAGACTAGGCGTATTCTCATCGTAGAGAGGACCAACAAGACAAATAGCCCAGACATATGCTTAGTGAAGCTATGTGGATATTTGAGCAAGAATACTTCCACATGACCATATTTTTGGTCCGAGTGCTGTCCATGAAAAAATGGACAACTCATGGAGATAAGTTATTCAATAGGGCTGTTCAGAAGATGTTTTTTTTTTTGCATGGACTGAATAACCGTGCAAAAAAAAATAGCAGCATGCACTAGTTTCTTCTTCATTTCACATGAGACTTGCTTTTTCATGTCTGTGAGTGCGTGAAAAAATCAGATCCCATAAGGATTAACTGTATAGCAGACTTTTTAAAGATATATGTCAATTCTTTAACATATAAAACTGTATTTAGTCTTGTAAATTGTAATAACTGCTGATGTATAAAAATGGATGTCATTTGGATGACATAATAGGTGAAAAATCGACCATACAGTATTTTTTGGGTTAAAAGTTTTTATGTCCTTGTGTGACCTTAATCTGACAAGAAGAGTGTGACTGTTTAACTGCAGCCAATCCTCGAAAATTGAAATGGAATTTAGTAGCTGAAGACATCAGGGAAAAACTCTCAAAACTGGTGAAGAGCAAAAGACCAGCACTCGCCAGGCAATCATGGCACAACTTTAATTTTCAAAAAAGTTACAGAATGATAAAAAGCTAAATCTGATTGCTTGCAGCATCAGTTTTCATATAGCTTTTATATTGTTTTTGGTAACAAAGTCCAGAAGACTGGACACAGTAATCGAGGCTCTAGATGCTGGGAGAATGGAAAAATCCCATATTTTCATAGAAATCCATCTTTAAAAAAATTGCACAATGGTCCCGAGTTGTATTAAAAAAAAGGTCAATCATTCTGTAACTATTTTGTAATGCCCATTACTGGTCCATTATTCATTGCCCTCTCAAAAAGAGATTTATTAACCGGAATTATGACTCATCAACCCAGATATGTTTAGCAAATTCTATTTCTCAAATTGGTCCTAGTGGCAAGATACTTAACAAAATACCTTGATTTCACTTTTGTATGTTTTTTTTTTTATCTTTTAAGATTAGTATTTATAAGTTTTTATATTTAAATGATTTAGCATTGAAACTTCTATTTTACTGTCATATACAGATTAAATACATTTTCAGAAAGACTAGTATGTGAATTAATAAAATATTATTTATTCATCACTCCCGTTCACGAGGGGAAGGATACTTCATATAACTGATATAGGCATTATATTGAAAAAAGGGATTTTTTTTTCTACTTCTTTATACCTGTAGCTTCTGTGGTATACAGTCCTTAACGATCGCTCCTTCAAGCTGTAACTCTCAGCATGAAACTAATGTTTACAACAGTCATATTGAAAAAGAACATAATTCAGTGTCAAAGACTTCTAATAAAAATGTGAGTATATAAAGTATGGGTATACAATTAATATTTTTGAAAATATTTAATTAATGGATTGATCCAAGAAAAAGAGGATTATTCCAAATCCATAAAAGTACGGTACCTTTATTTTCTTAAGGAACATAAAGTCCTTTTCGAAAACATTTTACATTCGGGGAGTTATAAAAGCTGCGAGCTTTAACATCAAGGTGGATTTACTGCTCAATTTTTTCTAACAATTGGAGCTGTGTTTTCTTTCTCAGTGGTTGGCAAATAATTGGATGTGGTGAATAAGCTCTCATCCTCCAAGCGGACTCCTGTGGTTTAGTTTAGTCTCATGCAAAATGAACATGAAACAGATCAAAATATTTTGGGAAGCCAAAAGATAAATCAACCATCCCCCAAGTCCCTTATCTTTTTTATTTATTGTATGTACTGTATTTGAGATATATATAATATAGGCGGCACGGTGGCTCAGTGGTTAGCGCTGCAGCCTTGCAGCGCTGGGGTCCTGGGTTCGAATCCCACCAAGGACAACATCTGCAAGGAGTTTGTATGTTCTCCCCGTGTTTGCGTGGGTTTCCTCCGGGTACTCCGGTTTCCTCCCACACTTTAAAGACATACTGATAGGGAATTTAGATTGTGAGCCTCATCGGGGACAGTGATGATAATGTGTGCAAACTGTGAAGCGCTGCGGAATATGTTAGCGCTATATAAAAATAAAGATTATTATAAAAATAAAGATTATATATATGTACATGTGAACAAAGACATATATATAAATGCCACAACATTACTTACATGTAAAGTAAGTAACATTGATTTTCTAATTACAACGGCACCTGTCCGAGGCTGGATATATTACACAGTAACTCAACTTTCAGTCCTTGACGTTGATATGTTAGAAGCAGCCAAGAGCTCATACAGTAGACGCGTGAGCGTCAGAACTTGACCATGGAGCAATGGAAGAAGATGGCCTTAATTCTTATTTCATCACACAGATGGCTACTTACAACTAGAGATGAGCGAATTTGTTTGGATTCGGTTCCGAATACGATCGGAATCGAATATTGTTTTTGCAAAATTCGTCGAACACAGCTGAATGTCATTAGAGTCAATGGGAGTAGAAATTACCGAATATGTTCGGAACCGATCATAAGACATACATTAGGCACAAATATTGTTTGAAAATCTGAACAAATTCGCTCATCCCTACTTACAATTGGGAATATGTGAATCACTTACTGCCAGTGGTGTGTGAGACACAGGAATCAAATAGCATCAACAATGACCTCCCAAGTTAGTGACCCTCTGGACAATGTTCTTCTGGGAAATCCTAGTTCCTGTCTAGAAATGACTAAATCAAGTTATAACAAATCAATGACCTCGAAAAATGAGATTCAAATTTATTGGGGGGGTTAAAAAATAATAAAGGATTATACTCGCTGAGCCTTAGGCCATTGTTCACCTGTGCTGCAGCTCCCCACATGCTTCTTTGTATGCTCCCTCTAGTCTTCTCATGGGGCATGATGCTCATCCTGTGTTTATTATACATTGGGTTTGGGAGAGACCGCAGAGCCTAATAAACCTCATTTTGGTGCACTTTCAATTTGTTCCAATGTATTCCAACCAAATGGAATCTACAGGCTGAATCAGGTAAATCTACCCAAGAAAATTTTGGGAGATTTTCTCATCTCTACTCCTGGCATTTATGGAGATGTTATTTACATCTGCATCATCTACTTAAAGTTTGTTGCAGGCAAAGTATTTTCCATCAAGGATACAACATTCCTTAGTGGTTGAGTTTGCATCCTACTAAAATGCAGATAGTGATAAGGAATAGCTTACACAACATTATGAACTCTAAATGGTGATTTTGCCTCCAAAGCCCTTACATCTTAATCTGATTAGGTATATATGAAATGTGCTGAAAAAATCAAGGCCGGCCCATGAATTCTGCTCTTCACAAGTCACTGCACTCTGTGAGAATTCTCCGTTGCAGGCGGTCATGTGATCGCAAATATGTGATGTGCATACAACCGGCCACATTCAGACAAGTTGGGCGCAGACTCACTCAATGCAAGTGTATTGAGCAAGGCTGGTAACAGTCTAATTGGAATGTGGGCGGAAGTAATCAAATTGCATACTTGCAAACTCCCAGCGCTGGTAACAAAGAATCCTCACGGTGCACAGACTTGTAGTTTAAGACCCCTTTAATACAAGTTACCTATAACTATATGGACTTTTCATTATAGCAATAATATCCTTGACTTGCCAAAAGTGACGTATTCCAGTATTTAACATATTAGCAAACCCTGAGTCCTAAAGGGGCTAAAGTGTGTATATAAAAATTGGTGGCTCTACCATCTTGAGATAATGACTCCAGGTCTTAGCAGTTGAAATGATGCAGCAATTTTTTTCCATTTCCGATTAAGACAATCTGAAGGTTAATTCATTTAATAGTTATCAGATAAACTTTCCTCATCCAGTTATGCAGACAAAGATACTGTAACCACATAAAAGATACAATCTGCTTCTAAGTCATGACATGACTTACTGTTATAAATGGAAGCCATGCTATAATGATATGTGACAATATGCACTTCAGGCGAGCATCAGGAAAAATACCCCTGTCACATTCTGTTAAAGTGATAAGAAATTTTAAGTACGAAGAAAATAACTACGATTCCGCTGTGACTAATTTCTGAACCAATCATGTCTCGTATATCGGCCTTGGAAATGTACTAAATATATATTTTTTTTAAAGTCTTTTTCTCACTGCAGTCGGTGACAGGAATTGAGATGTGATCTGATGGAAGTTGAAGAACACAGTCCTTTTAGACATTCTAATTGCTAGATATTTCACATATTGGTACATAATGATGGCTAATAGAGCTTATTAAGAACTGTAAAGCACTGTACTGTAAGTCATCGCAGACTGGTGGATATTAGCTTTCATTAATCAAGGGAAACTAGACTTGGATTGCCAGCTGATATCTAAGGGTCCCGTTACACATAGCAATGCTCCAGCGATCCTGAGAATGATATGACCAGGTAAGGATCGCTGGAGCGTAGCTACATGATCGCTAGTAAGCTGTCAGACAGTAAGATCTATTCAAAGACGCAGCAACGATACGGCTATCCTTGGCGGTCACTGGGACCTTGTCAGAGTTTCTGAGTAAATCTGGCCTTAGATGTAACAGAGATCTGAATAGGAGGTGCTAAAGATTCAATTGCTGCATTGTACTATAGTTTATATATAGAGAGCAAAGAAAAAACTTTGAGACTCAACTCGTGACTAAAAATTATCATTTATTGCATACCGGGACTGAGGACACAGAGAGGGAAAAAGAGCGGCGGCCGTTTCACACTGCCAATAGTTTCATCTAAGGAGCCTGGATGAAGAGATTGGCAGCGCAAAACGGCCATTGCTCTTTTTCTCTCTCTTTGTCCTCAGCTCGGTATGCAATAAAGGATAATTTTTAGCCATAGGGTGACGGACACAGTTTTTTCCTTGCTCTATTATCGTATTATCTGTTTTCTGTTGAGCACCACATGTGGCTATCATTTACCTGACAATATATTTCTCCATATACTACTTCAATATCCTAATTGCTGTAATTAGTAGTGCCTACACATTTTCTTTTTATTCATACCATAATTTATGTTTGCAACCAAATTTCTACACTTCTGTTAGCATAGTATGGTTGAATGTGCCTAAAGTAGAGGAAGCATTGAATGCATTACTTGCTCATAAAGCCCCTGCTTCTCCAGACTCGCCTCGCAGCTTTCTCCTTGCTGGTCTCTGCTATAAAGCTCCAGTACCTCCTCCCTTTTGTTTTCCCCTGTCTTTGTCTACAGGCCTGCTGTGGTGGCTTCCCATCTATAGAAGAAAACCACTGCAGCCAATAAATGGCTTCAGTATCCTTATGAAATCTACATCAGGATGGTAGCTGAGTCCAGTGATTGACTGCAGCAGTTACATGCTCTAGAGAGGAAATCACTGCTGCAGACTGGAAAAAGGGAAAGCAGAAGGGGGGCAACAGAGAAAAAGCATGGGTTTAAACAGATGAGTAATGCTTGCTTTGTTATTTTAAAGCATTACCTGCCTGTACCCTTATTTTGACTTAAGCACACATATCCCCTTTAAAGGGAACCAGTCAACAGATTCAGCTGCCAGAACTATGGACATCATCAATCGGAAACTCACTCATCCCTTACAAATGACTGTTTTATATTCTATACAGTTTTTTTCCTAATCTTATACAAATGCAGTTTACTGTCCTCTTGGCTCAAACTATCCTGAGATCAGTAGTGCAAAGAAGGCTATCTTTATGAAAAAAATAAGATTTTTTTTTTTGTCGGAAGATATTTATGCTGTATGTGTCTATTTTTGACCACCAAGTGGTTGTGATGTGAACTGCAGCCTGACAATGTCAAATTTCACAATAATGTATTAATATTGTGAGAAAATGAAGTCCTAAAATAAAAATTGCAGAACGGCAAAAGTGGGCACATCTGTGCAAATTCTTTCTTTGCTTGTTCAGGTATAATATTTGGAATTAGATTTTCAGACAAGGCATACTGGTGATTTACGCATTGTTTTATCTGAGCTGCTTTATCGCCAGCTGATGGTGATTTCTCTCTTCTGATGGGTAAACTTGGGTAATCACTCTTAGTAAAGCCAAGTCCCCAGGTGAGGATAGGTTAATGTGTTCTAAGGTCATGGCACACGTGTAGGTTATAAATGTATTACCATGCCATCTAGTGCCCTATTTATGTCTGGAGAAAAAAAAACAAATTACCTTAATAGAATCTTTTACAGGCAAAGACGTGAAACACATCACTGTGGTTGAGAGGACTGGGACTTGGCAATGCCTCGGTGTACACTAATATAATGTGACAATGCTATTATATCACATCAGAAGTTCTCATCTGTGTAAATATGACACTGGAGAAAACAACGCGTTTCACCTTTTTTTTCCCATCGGGACCGCACTGGTAATGAAATGCGATAAAAAAAAAATATGTCGAATATAATACACAAAGAGAACACAAATTATGTCTTGAATTTCGGTGAAATAGTTTTCGGCACTGCTATTATACAAATTGAAAGGCTAAGGAAAGCAGCTTTCATTCTGTAGCCTGCTGTTACTAATACTAAGGATACCCAGGTCGCTGTTTTGCTGGTTGTCTTCAATTGCAAGAAAATAGCTTCCATACAACCTTGAATTAAGACAGAAAAAATACCCCTCTCGTCTAAAAACAAAAGCGAAAAAAACACACCGGCGGAGTACAGTAAATTGCACAAAGACAGTTAAGAGAAGTAAATATTTCTTTCTTACTTTTATAGCTGTTTTGATATTTGACAAATTCTTTTATAGAAATTTTGATATCTCAACTTGCAATAATAATAGTAATGAAGGATTGGTCTGGGAAAATGGCTACCTATAGTTTGTGATTGTTTTTTCTTCTTCCTCATCTCTAGAGTATTATTTGTATGATGCCAGCAATTCTAACTTCTGTTGAATGCATTAGTAAATTCATCTTCAGAGCGTTCTTGACCCTTACGTCTACAGAGTAATACATGCAGCCCATTTATAGTTGTTGACCTTTTCAACTCGCATTTGATCATGTCTGAAGATCCATCAGTTCTATCTATACTAATATACTTATTATAGATTGTAAAATACCTCCGGGTCTGCTCACTACTGACCCCATGCTAACACAAAAGGAGAAGAGGCAGACTGCGGAGAGCGGAGAGACTGGTAGAGATCTATAAAACTGCAGACCACTTAACCATGACATGTCTTCGCAAATGATATAATGTATGTGATAGTCTTTGGTCTGCTTTCCATGGTCCTAGAGTTGAAGTGTGCGCACTGAGCATTAAAGGGAAACTGTCAGCGGAATTTCACCCCCCAAACTATATATATACACATGTAGCTCTTTCAAAGACGAGTCCAGCAATACGTTTACATGGTCAGTCCGTTTCTTCATTATTGAGAAATCAGTGTTTGGATTGAAATGCAAATGATGCTGAGGAGCTATGGTAGATCCGAAGCCTCTGTCACTCCAGCTCTATGCACCACCTCCTCTTTCTTGACCTACTGCCTATATGCTGTGAGACATCAAGCCAGAGGTGTCACTGGGTTAGGAATAGAGCTGGAGTGACAAAGGCTTCAGATCTACCATAGCTCTTTAGCCTCATTTGCATATCAATTCAAATGTTAATTTCTCAGTAACAAAGGAACAGATTGACCATGTAAAGGTATTGCTGGACTTATCCTTGAAAAAGCTACATGTGCATATAAATATTTTGAGGAGGGGAAGAAATCCTGCTGACAGATTCCCATTGATATAGGCAGTGCTTGTGAGTAGGGAAGAGAGAATCGATTAGTAATGAATCAAATTCATTAGTATAAGTTACCAAAAAATTTGGATTCTTGCAAAATTTTCGAGATTTGGTTCACATTAAAATGATCAATACATAATTGAAACAAACCCAATGATTATAATTTGCAACAAATCAAAATAGTTGTGAATTTCTTGAAAAATTATTCTATTTGCATCATCCCAGCAAAATGGTAAGAAGATTATTTGGTAATCCAGACATTTTCAATTCGGATCAATTTTATTCAGGCCAATTGAAGTAAACGTGCCTGCAATGAATTGTGAAAGATTCCCTCATCTGCAGTTGTGCGATTTTTTTCCACAAATGTAACATACAGATTATCTACCCTTTTATTTTTCCTCAAAGTTTGATTAAAACTACAATTTCTCACCACGCAAATTCAATACGTTATTGCATTAAAACCTTCCGTAAGCTGTAATTCTCATCTCCACCACTAGAAGGCCACATATAGACACATATATCATGATCATCTTCCAACACCGTCCATCAATTTTTTTTTCCATAGTTTAACTAAGTCATCATCTAGGGATACTTCAAGCCAAGATGAAAGGTAAGGAAGGACAGACTAACCACGCTTGTAGCTTTAGTGGTTGCAAAGGATACAGTTAAACCCAGGTCTTTGTAAATGGGGGGGTACTTATATTAGTGCCATCTACCACAAAAAAGATGCCAGTAATATAAGTAACACATGAAAATTGTAAAAGGTGTACAGATTTTACATTGGGACCAAGAAGATTTAAAGAGATTTTCCACTACTTTAAAATTAATGACCTATCCTACAGATAGGTCATCAATATCTGATCATTCAGGGTCCGATACCCAGCACCCTCACTGATTAACTGGTTTTGGTATCGGCTGAAGCCCGAACTGACCAGTTACAGAGCTGCACAGCACAGCTCCGTCTACTGTACAGTGGCAGCGGCCAGGTACTGCACATCCACCTCCTATTGATTTGAAAAGGGGGCACATGTGCAGTGCCCGGCCACGGCCACCAAGCTGTAGATGAAGCTGTGCTGTGCAGCTCCATAAATGAGCAATTCCGGACGCTGTCAACACTGGAAACAGTTGATCAGCGGGGGTGCCAGGTGTCGCAACCCCACCAACCAGACGTTGATGACTTATCTGTAGGATAGTCCACCAATATTAGCGTAGTGGAAAACCAATTTAAGTTACGCTTTTTAATAGATAAAATCATATTCAATGATAGGACTCCCTGTTAGGCACGTGTTTTAAGTATATAAAAGTACATTTTGACAGTGTATGAACAAATTGAGATAACATGAATATAATTTTGCTAAACAATCTTTTTAAAAAAATCTAATGGTTTGTATAATCCAAGAATATTATCTGTGTCCTACTTAATGCATAGTCAGGGCATTGTCTTCTAGAACACTAAATAGCTATAGTATTTGTCAACTATTATAATATATATATTTTTTTATTTTTTATTTCAATTTTTGAAAACATACATATGTTAAATCTTTCCATTAGTGACTACTAGAACATAATGTTTCTGATACATTATTATCTGTTATTATATTGTAATTTTCAGAAAATCACAAGTTCAGATCTAAAATTTCTCTAAATGGCTTTGTGAAATATCAAAACTGCTAAATGTATTATAAAGTAGAAAAGAAATATGATTTCAATACAAAGCAAAATTGACCATTTATTAGTAAAATAAAAAGAAGAAAATTTTACCATCAGATTCTAGAAAAATAATTTATTATGTTTACAAAAAAAAATTGGCCACCACTACAAAACAGAATATTGCTTTAACTTCTGATTTATCAACGTATGGCTAAAGTTTTTGGCAGAAATATATGTTTTTAAATAAACTTTTAAAACAATGAAATGTATTTGGTAGATGATGTAATAGATCCAATGTGAATAAAATTTGTGTATAATTTTATGAAATTCGCAGATCGCGGCAAATTTGAAAGTAATTCAATTTGAGATAATCACCAAAAAATGCACTCCATCTTTTAATACATTGTAGAAGATTGCCTTAACCACAGAAAACTTAAATGCTGTCAAGAGAGACTGTACGGGTTTACCCATAATGCCTTGAAGCTATTACATCACTTGATATAGCACAGCCAATCAGGATGAACTAATAAAGCCTGTATAAAAGCCTAGGCATGGAAATCAGCAGCCATTATAGGGTGACTGATAATAGCAATAGAAGATCAGAGCTCACAATTCCATAATAGAGACAGAATTCGCAAGTCCTAACACATTGGCTAAATATTCTAGACAATACTGTGTTTTAAAACAGCAGCAGTGAGGATGATGAGTGTAGCAGTCTACAAATAATACAGAGATTTAATTGATAGGGGGAATATAGGAGCGTTGCCAGCAGCAGTGCCAGACTCAGTGTGATTGATTAGTGATATAGTGTTGGTGACATCTTTACTGCTGCATTTAAATTACAATTACACCATTTTATCTTCATTCTTAATGCACTAGGAAGCAGTAGCAAGGCAGTTTTTACAGAAAAAAATCGGAAATAAGTGTCAGTGAGAGTGAGAGTTCTTGCTTCTCAAAGGTAACTGTAAAAAGTTTTTGCATTTCTTGTGCAATTCATTTTTTGTTTGGGGAATAATTGTCTGTTAAAAATGAAATTCTCAACTTCCTTTCATAAATTCTATAAAAGCATTCATGAGAGCTGAACCCCATATATTTGTCAGGAAAGAGAGACTCCCGGTATATCTATATACCACATAGAGTTGTCATTATGAAACGACCCCTTTAATACACAGCACAACATTGTACAGATTTAGATTAAATGACCCCTACAATGCACATATTTCCTGAAATATAGGCACATCCTCCTGTATTATCAAGCTAAACAAATACATTGATTCCAAGCACAAAACTACATAATTTTGGAAAATCCAATCAATTTGCATTTCTATGGTCATTTCCATCTTAACAGACACAACAGCTGTTCTGATTTACAATGTAAAATAAAAATTGTAGAAAAATGGAAATAATGTATTACTTAGAATGATATCATATCTTATTTGAGTTTTTGTGCTTCCTGTAATTGTCTCCAGATCATTTATCTACAAGATGCATCTCATTTTTGGGTTGCAATAATTGCTCTGAAATATACTATCTGCTTTTGCTAAAGATACTTTTTTGGTAAAGTTTCTCTAATTTGCATCTAATAGTATTTGAAGTTCTCAAAAATCTAAAATGGATTAAAACAAATGAGATTTAATTATAATGAGCCACAAAAATGGTTGTTGTGGGGCTTCATCTCTAGACAATGTCTGCATTTTTTTGTTCCTGCATAAAGTCCATAAAATTTTAAAGGTCACAAGGGAATAAATAGCATACCACTGAGATGGTGGCTTTGCAGAATATAGACACTGTTATGGCAGCCTGCATTCTATTGGTGAAACTCTGACTGGGACTGTTGTGGTGCTCACTAGTGATCAGCGAACCTGTTTGGAAAATGTGTTATTCAAGGATGCCCGAGTGTTATCCGAGTATCTTGGGCATTCTCGGATAATATGTTCGAATCCCCGAGGCTGCATGTTTTGTGGTTGTTAGACAGCAGCAACACATGCGGGGATTGACTGTTTGCTAGACAATCCCCTTATGTGTTGTTGCTGTCTAACAGCCCCAAAACATGCAGCCGCAGTGACTCGAACATATTATCCAAGCACATCCAAGATGCTTGGATTACAACTTATCAGTGCACGTTCGCTCACCACTAGTGCTCACGCATCATGTATGTTGGAGTTGGCTATCGTTACCAGAGGAGCTTATCCAGATTACTAGATTATGGCCCGATGCTATTGCATCGGGAGGATGCGATAGCATCACACCTCTTGCCATGTTAACCCTCAACACACACACTCCTCTCACCTTTCACCATCTCCACTCACTCCTTCACTCCACATACGACCCCTTCTCTCACTCCGTCTCTCATACTCACGCCGTCATCGCCGCTGCTCCACGATCCCCGACATCTTCTTCCGCCGGCGCCATCCTGGATCCAGATGTTGTCCACGACGGCGACATGTTCTTGCGGCGATGCCATCTTGAGTATCGTGAAATCCCGCTATAGTCAAGATGGCGTCGCCGCAAGAACATGTCGCCGGCGTGGACGACGTCGGGATCTAAAATGGCGTCGGCAAAATCTTGCGAGTTTTCGCCGACGCCATTTTGGATCCCGACGTCATCCTCGCCGGCGACGCCATCTTGAGCATCGCGGGATTTTGCTGCAGGAATATGTCGCTGGCGTGGATGCCGTCGGGATCCAAAATGGCGTCGGCGAAATCTCACCGGCGGAAGATGATGTCGGGGATCGTGGATTAGCGGTGATGACGGCGTGAGTATGAGAGACGGAGTGAGAGAAAGGGTCGTATGTGGAGTGAAAGAGTGAGTGGAGATGGTGAAAGGTGAGAGGAGTGTGTGTGTTGAGTTGTTGAGTTGGTTAACATGGAAAGAGGTGTGCGGTTACAACTGGACGGAAGTTGTTACAACCGGAAGCTGCTTAGGGCAATTATTATCCAGATTATAGCGATTGTTAGTGTCCCTTTATATATTATGGTAAAATCAGCTGAACCTGCCAATTTTGATTGGAAGGCCTCCAGATTTTTCTCAACAGATGATGTTGGGGTGGTTGCAAGGAATATCTCTTGGTGTAAAGAGCTACTAAAGATGTACAGCCATTAATTATCAGTGAATTTATCCATTTTGGATTTTGGCAAACCTAAAATCTTTTTGGGGAAAGGGTTGATATAAAAACATTATACTCATCTGTGACAAAGCCCTCAACTGTCCACTGCCACTGCTGCAGCTTACCACTCATTCCACACAGGTTTCTGATTATTCAAGTTCTCAAAACTCCTAATTTTATCACATGTGTGGTGACATAATAAGGGACATTCAATTTGCAAAGAAGAACTTCTCTGCAAATCAAAATTCCGAACAATTTTCCAAATTGTAATTTTTGCTTGATACACTCATCTCCATTGGTAACCCAACCTGCAGATGTAAAGATTGTTTTCAATGATTTCAGGGTGCAAGCTGCCAATCACAATGGAAGATGAGTGAATGCTGATATAATCCATGTTGGCTTATGTTTCCTAACCAGGGTTCATGGAGCCTTGAGTATTTTGGAATCTAGGCGATGGGGTGAGGTTGAGTGTCCTCTGAAAACAACATCAGAAAGAGCTGCAACTTTTAAAACAGAGATAGGAAATTACATGGGTTTGCCATAAAAGCAACATTTTAGAATATTTTTCTTTTACTTTTTAACTGGTGATTAAATGGTTGGGAAGCAATTGTATAACCTGAGCAGACACAATGGCAGATGTCGTGGACAAAAAAAAGATGCCTACTAGTGATCTACAAATGTAAGCTTATTTTAGATATGGCATATTCCTACATTCTAGATGTGTTCTTATACAATCTCTCAAAAGACCCATTCAAATAGAAATCAGGCTGTAATTTAACAAATTGACTTCTCTTTTACAGAAGAGTTTCAGGTCTCAGAACATACTTCATCAAGTCATTTTTCCTATACAACATGAATGGTCCTACAAGACCAAATGCCCCACACAACATGTGCTGTGTACATTAATGGAGATTAATGTAGAACATATTTCATGAAACCAGTATCTTCTCCATTAAACTTATTTAGTGATTAATCTTGGTGATTGGTTAATGTCCATAGAAAAGTCTCTTGGTACATGGAGACAAACAGCTGCTCTGAGCAGAGAGAGGAAGGGTAGATGCGTTTAGGGAATGGGACTGCACTGCAATTTCTTTAAAATTAACTTTAAAATTGAGAATATATTCCAAATTCTGAAAAGTTATAATACGAGTAGTGCATAGTACAGGATAAGATTAGGGATAAGTACTGTTTACAAAGAAAGTGGCTTAACAATGGTAAAGGACATAGGATAATGACAATAGGTTTGGTCTATAAGACAGGACATAGTTAATAGAACTAGCCCAGTGGGTGGGAACTACTGTTAATAAAAGGGGATGACTTCCTGGTAGTAAAGCGGATAGAGAAGTGCAGTGACAAGCCCAATTTCAAGTCCAGTGGGCTGCTAGTGTTAGCATGTGTCTACCATTCGATGCAGTGGGACGACATACTAGAATCCCGAGCGGACTTTTTTGTCGTGCCCGGAACCCAAGATCTGGCATATTGGCTGCCGGGCACATCGTATCCTTTGGTGTACAAGGGAAGATGGATAGAGACACATCAAGATGGAAGGTAATGGATCCCTGGTGCACCGCTGAACAGGAAGAGAGATCCCTGGAGCTAATAGAGCCAGTTGACAAAGAGATGCTCAAGGAGGAACGAATGGTGAGGTTGAAGATGTGTTGTGCTAAGAAAGTATAGAGTATGAATTGCTGTGCCCTATCCCACATGTTACCACTTGATGAACTAGGACTGACTAGTAAAAATGTGCTTGTTGCAATGAACTTGGTGTCCCTTGAGTTGGGTGCGGCGGCTCCTGAGGATGTTAGCCTGGAGACCGGGGAGGCCTGCAGGCCTGCAGGCCTGCACCACACACCTTGCAGCACACTGGACAACGTTTGTCCAGTGAGAACCGGACAGCAGCTTGGTCATGACAACTGCTCTCACGTACTTTAATGTGGTTTCAATGATCTTACCCCCTACTAATTATCAGTATTTATAGGGATTATCCTAATAATGAAGCCTTGTCCTTGGGAAAGGTTAGTAATATTAGAAAAATTGAGGACTGACACCTAGCATATCCAATGATCAGCTATTAGATCCACTGGTGGTCAGGTGTAAACATTGAAACCATTGAACCATTGAATAGAACTTAAAAAGTCCAATTAAACTATTCTTTTTTTAGCAAAATGTTAAACTTGGAAATAATTAAAAGTTATGAAATGACCAAAACATTTCCTACTGTATGCCATACACAACCTTCATTGACCATTGCTATGACCCATGTATAAATGTAATTCTCGTTCTTCATCATGTCAAGAAATGTATGACTTCATGAGCTTTATCTTGTTAGATCTAATGTAACATTTAAAGATTGTGATACATCACATTGTCATTGACAGTGGGCTAGTAGGTCACTGCCCTGGCTATCAATCAACAAACACAAGATGTGCTCAGAAGCAGAACATTGAATACCTTGTAACACTCACTGTGATATGTTTTCATCTTGGTCCATGTAAGAATATGAATTTCCAATTGAACCAAATCTGCTCCCGAGAAGCGAATTGCGTTAAGAGTGTGTACAGCAAATTTTATGTTAGTCACAAAACACCACTAGAATAATCAAATGCTCTGTTCCTACAGATACAACATTTTGCTTAAAAAATAAGGTGGATGCCCAATTTGACTTTTCAAACCTTTCAAACATGGATAGTACCAGGAAAAATAATTCTTATATCTGGTAACTTGGAGTAACTGGATGCCCAAATAGTGAATGCCCAATTTTTTATCTAGATGATAGTGCCATGTTTTCAGTTACAGAACCTACAGTTTCATCTAAAAACAACATGCCTGCTTTAGTTAAAGGGACTTTGACAGTAAGATCAACCTTCCTAAGCCGTTTATATGGGCATGTAGGTCCTAGGATGCTGAATAAAATGATCGATCCCTTGATATCTGCTGATGTCTTATTTTAGGGAAATCAACATTTTTCATAAAGGGAACCTGTCAACAGGTTTTCCCAATATAAACTAAGGCCCCAAACTTTAAAGCCTGTTTTACAATAGTCCAGCATCCTGTACATAATTCATCAACTCCCTTTGCATATCTCAAAAAAAATCTTTTATAATCTTCCCATACGGCACAATCCAGTCCGATGGGAATCTCTAATCTTCCTTTGTCACCTTCACTATCCCCGCAATTGTCATACTGTTGCCCTGCTTCATGTGGATGATGTGTCCTATGTCATCCACACAGTGTCCTCCAATCTAGCTGCTGCACAGGTGGACTTTGGCAGGGAAGAGCAAAGTACTGCAATGCGCATGCACCTGGTAAGACCAAAGAGCGCCGATCACACAGAAGTAAAGCCGGAGCATGCACACAACAGCATTTTTCTCTGCTCTGTACAGGAGCGAGATTGAAGTCACTGTGTAGATGACATAGGGCGCATCATTTACATTAAGCAAGGCAGGAGGAAGGTGATTGCGGGGATAGAGGATGCAAGACCAATTGCATACCTCAGATAGAACCAAGCTATATAGGGGGATTATAAAATGAATTTTTGGGATCTGCAGGGGGACTTGAGGACTTATGTACAGTAGGTATGGAAATTATTCAGACCCCTTTAAATTTTTCATTCTTTGTTTCATTGCAGCCATTTTGTAAATTCAAAAAAGTTCATTTTTTTCTCTGCACCACATCTTGACTGAAAAAAAACAGAAATTTAGAAATTTTTGCAAATTTATTAAAAAGGAAAAACTGAAATATCACATGGTCATAAGTATTCAGACCCTTTGCTTAGTATTGAGTAGAAGCACACTTTTGTGCTAGTACAGCCATGAGTCTTTTTGGGAATGATGCAACAAGTTTTTCACACCTGGATTAGGGGATCCTCTGGCATTTTTCCTTTCAGATACTCTCCAGTTCCATCAGGTTGGATGGTGAACGTTGGTGGACAGTCATTTTCAGGTCTCTCCAGAGATGCTCAATTGGGTTTAGGTCATGGCTCTTGCTGGGCCAGTCAAGAATGGTCATAGAGTTGTTCTGAAGCCACTCCTTTGTTATTTTAGCTGTGTGCTTAGGGTCATTGTCTTGTTGGAAGGTGAACCTTCGTCCAAGTCTAAGGTCCAGAACACTCTGGAAGAGGTTTTCATCCAGGATATCTCTGTACTTGGCCGCATTCATGTTTCCTTCAATTGCAACCAGTCATCCTGTCCTTGCAGCTGAAAAACACCCCCATAGCATGATGCTGCCACCACCATGTTTCACGGTTGGGATTATATTGGGCAGGTGATGAGCAGTGCCTGGTTTTCTCCACACATACCGCTTAGAATTATCACCAAAAAGTTCTATGTTCGCCTCATCAGACCAGAGAATGCTGAGAATCTTATTTCTCATAGTCTGGGAGTCCTTCATGTATTTTTTAGCAAACTCTATGCAGCTTTCATATGTCTGGCACTGAGGAGAGGCTTCTGTCGGGTCACTCTGCCATAAAGGCCTGACTGGTGGAGGACTGCAGTAATAGTTGGCTTAGTGTAACTTTCTCCCATTTTCCTACTGCATCTGTGGAGCTCAGCCACAGTGATCTTGGGGTTCTTTATCTCTCTCACCAAGGCTCTTTTCCCACGATTGCTCAGTTTGGCTGGACGGCCAGGTCTAGGAAGACATCTGGTGGTCCCAAACTTCTTCTATTTAAGGATTATGGAGGACCACTGTGCTCTTAGGATCCTTGTGTACTGCAGAAATTCTTTTGTAACCTTGGCCATATCTGTGCCTTGCCATAATTCTGTCTCTGAGCTCCTTGGCCAGTTCTTTTGACCTCATGATTCTCATTTGGTCTGACATGCACTGTGAGCTGTGAGGTCTTATATAGACAGGTGTTGTGCCTTTACAAATCAAGTCCTATCAGTTTAGTTAAACACAGCTGGACATCAATGAAGGAGTAGAACCATCTCAAGGAGGATCACAAGGAAATGGACATCATGTGACTTAAATTTGAGTGTCTGAGCAAAGGGTCTGAATACTTATGAACATGTGATATTTCAGTTTTTCTTTTTTAATAAATTTGCAAAAATTTCTACATTTCTGGGGTTTTTTTTTCAGTTTTTTTGGGGTGCTGAGTGTACATTAATGAGAAAAAAATAAACTTTTTTGAATTTACCAAATGGCTGCAATGAAACAGTAAAAAATTTAGAGGGGTCTGAATACTTTTCCGTACGCACTGTATATACAGCTTGCTAGAGTGTTGCAAAAGAGGCATTAGATGTGGTGGTCTTAGTTTATACTGGGAAAACCTGGTGATAGTTTCCCTGTAAAATGTAAATGCGCTGTTAAGAATTATGGGCAAGAATTCTCCCCAAGAATGTGCCTCCAGAGCTTATTTTAAATGAAAGGGCGCAAATCATGTGATGAGCTGTCAGTCATTACATGTCTCACGTTGGTATCTCTGCCTTTCATTTAAAATAATGTGGTACAGTAAAGGGTGTTTTACTGGATGGAAGATATGTTTCTCCCAGCAGATTAATGTTTGGCTGGGTTTTTTTCCTAAAGACGGGACCTGCGATGATGTCAGGGTCACGTGATCAGCCCATGTGGTGTCTACCTCACTGGTGGGAGGGGTTAGGCCCTATGTAATGGAGGTTGGTAATTGCAACAGTGTGAGTGTGTTTCTGGAAGCTACAGGAACTTGTGTGGACTCGGCCTGAAACTTGTATACAGGATTCCCGTGCTGCAGGACTATAGCAGCAAGACTCGGAAGAACCCCGGGAATGGCACCTGGTGGATGCCGCAGGACCTGGCTGCCGCTTAGTTACGCCCGTCCCGTGCAAGGGGTGAGTCTGGGATCAGTGGTTCTCCAAGCTGGAGTATGTCTTTTGCTTTCCTTATGTTCAGTTAAGCTGCTGGTTACTGAGTGACATTAAAACCACTGGAATTGGACTTTATGCCTGTGTGTTGCCTCGCTACTGCCGCCTGGCTATTGCCTACCATAGCGAATCCCTACAATAAGCTCTGGAAGTAAATTCTAAGGGAGATCTATGTCCGGCGCATAGCCCTGAACAACTCATCTTCATATTAGGAAAAACATGGATTTCTCTGGTTAATGACATTGGATCACAGACGTCAAAGTATCGTGTTATGCAACTTCCAGTTTCACATCAAAATAACAATGGCGGTGGAATTCTTAGTAAATGCACCTGGTATTCACCTTTTATTGCCTTGTTCAGTCCACTGTTTTGTCATCCAAGATAACTGCAAATCTTTTTAGTCTACCCAATTCATCCTGAGCATCAGTAGTCTTAGAAACCCACACTGCTTAGACTGAACAGCATGTAGACAAAGTGGGGGTGTCTCTATATGGTTTCATACTGTGAGCAGGAATTGGAAAGCTTTAGACTGTGTAAGGACATTGCCCCCATTAATAAAACCTATTTTTGCTCATACATTTCTAGAAATTATAACAGAGGAAAAGCAAAATTTGCAGTCCTACTAAAAAAGACGCTCTAGACTTGCTATTTCATTATTTACTAAAACAGACATATGTTTGGGTCTAAACTCTGATGTGATCTGCTTGGCAGAATAAATTCTTTTTATTTGTGTCACAACCTGGATGGACGCCATTTTTTTCTGTTTTGCCCAATTTTATTCCAAGTTGGATTCCATGGTTTATTGATGCTGCATCCAGTCATCTTTGGAGTCAGTGCTGCTTCCTGTTATATTACTTGTAGTAAAACAGACATCTTAAGAAATACCAGATGTTAAAATGTTGTCTGCTTGTGATAACACTTGAGGGAGCTTAGGAACCTACTGCGATCGCATGTATTAATGAGTTCAATGTGAACCATATGCTATAAGCTTCAAAGCTCTCCCTAGTGCTACATACAGTCATCATTTTATCGTTTAGGTCTATGTAGAGGAAACCACCATAGAGAAATAATATGGAATAATCAGTGCACAATTATGAATCTTTTCTAAAAGAAAGAAGGGATAATATCAGAGAAAACATCCCATCCATATAGTCACCATACTGCTGAATAGAGATGAGCGAACCTGAACTTTAAAGTTCAGCTAGTGTCTGGTGCGAAACTCCTAACACAAACTTGTCCTGGAAGTCCGATTTAGTGTTCAGAGTTCCGGGAGATGAGAGAGAGATGTTTGGCAGCCACCAGGCCCTTACTATGAGCATTTTTCAGCACTACAGTTTGGGTCTCCATTGACTTCTGTGGGGTTCTGGTACCAGAAATGAACTTTGGACTAAAGTTCAGTCGAACCTGACTAACCTGAACTTCCACAGATCCGCTCATCTCTGCTACTGAAGCACTGATTGGTGAAATATTAGATGACTGATGGAGAGAACATCATCACTCCTGGTTCTGACAGAGATCACTGAAGTGGTAGATCTTTGACAATTTTTTTTACCCATTCCTTTCCTTTGGCCACTTTAAAAAATGATTGAAAAACCCTGAACATGTCAATGTGGCCTTATGCAAATTTTGTTAATTTTCAGCTGGTTAAAGCCTGGTTTTGCCTTACAAATCATGATGTAAAATACTGATCAAATACTGAACATGTGAACATGGCCTTAAAGGAAACCATAAATGGTAATCAAAAGTGGTCATTTTCTTTTCAGCCTTGTTATGCAAATTGTCTCTTCAGAGGAGGAGAAGACAATTTGCATAATTAACATATTTCCCAGAGGAGCATTGAGGCTTGAAGTCTCTTCATCTTGACATGCTTAGCATGTCATTCTCTGCAAGGAGAAATGATACTTCTTGGATATCTTTAAAGCTTTGAGCAGCATATAATGCTTTTTATACAGTTGTGGCCAAAAGTATTGACACCCCTGCAATTCTGTCAGATAATAGTTTCTTCCTGAAAATGATTGCAAACACAAATTATTTGGTAATAATATCTTCATTTAATTTGTCTTAAATGAAAAAACACAAAATGAATTGTCCGAAAGTCAAATTGGATATAATTCCACACCAAACATAAAAAAGAGGGTGGACAAAAGTATTGGCACTGTTCGAAAAATCATGTGATGCTTCTCTAATTTATGTAATTAACAGCACCTGTAACTTACCTGTGGCACCTAACAGGTGTTGGCAATAACTAAATCACACTTGCAGCCAGTTGACATGAATTAAAGTTGACTCAACCTCTGTCCTGTGTCCTTGTGTGTACCACAACATTGAGCATGAAGAAAAGAAAGAAGACCAAAGAACTGTCTGAGGACTTGAGAAACCAAATTGTGAGGAAGCATGAGCAATCTCAAGGCTACAAGTCCATCTCCAAAGACCTGAATGTTCCTGTGTCTACAGTGCGCAGTGTCATAAAGAAGTTTAAAGCCCATGGCACTGTGGCTAACCTCCCTAGATGTGGACGGAAAAGAAAAATTGACAAGAGATTTCAACGCAAGATTGTGCGGATGTTGGATAAAGAACCTCGACTAACATCCAAACAAGTTCAAACTGCCCTGCAGTCCGATGGTACAACAGTGTCAACCTGTACTATCCGTCGGCATCTGAATGAAAAGGGACTGTATGGTAGGAGACCCAGGAAGACCCCACTTCTTACCCCGAGACATAAAAAAGCCAGGCTGGAGTTTGCCAAAACTTACCTGAAAAAGCCTAAAACGTTTTGGAAGAATGTTTTCTGGTCAGATGAGACAAAAGTAGAGCTTTTTGGGAAAAGGTATCAACATAGAGTTTACAGGAGAAAAAAAGAGGCATTCAAAGAAAAGAACACGGTCCCTACAATCAAACATGGCGGAGGTTCCCTGATGTTTTGGGGTTGCTTTGCTGCCTCTGGCACTGGACTGCTTGACTGTGTGCATGGCATTATGAAGTCAGAAGACTACCAGCAAATTTTGCAGCATAATGTAGGGCCCAGTGTGAGAAAGCTGGGTCTCCCTCAGAGGTCATGGGTCTTCCAGCAGGACAATGACCCAAAACACACTTCAAAAGCACTAATGGTTTGAGAGAAAGCACTGGAGACTTCTAAGGTGGCCAGCAATGAGTCCAGACCTGAATCCCATAGAACACCTGTGGAGAGATCTAAAAATGGCAGTTTGGAGAAGGCACCCTTCAAATATCAGGGACCTGGAGCAGTTTGCCAAAGAAGAATGGTCTAAAATTCCAGCAGAGCATTGTAAGAAACTCATTGATGGTTACCGGAAGCGGTTGGTCGCAGTTATTTTGGCTAAAGGTTGTGCAACCAAGTATTAGGCTGAGGGTGCCAATACTTTTGTCTGGCCCATTTTTGGAGTTTTGTGTGAAATGATCAATGTTTTGCTTTTTGCTTCATTCTCTTTTGTGTTTTTTCATTTAAGACAAATTAAATGAAGATAATAATACCAAAGAATTTGTGTTTGCAATCATTTTCAGGAAGAAACTGAGTATTATCTGACAGAATTGCAGGGGTGTCAATACTTTTGGCCACAACTGTACGCATCTTTTCTGAATGGGTAGGCAATAACAATTTTCTTAGGTTATTACATTTCAGCTGCCCATTTTATGCATTTCCCCTTTGTTTGATGCATTTTAGTGCAGATTTGAAGAAGTGTTTTTAATGCATTTTATTTTAGGTCAAAAAAGCTTTGATTCTGTCCTTAAGAACGCAAATGTGTTTTTTTCTTTGCATTTTTTAAATGTTTTTTTTTCAGGCCCCCCTTACTAAAGCCTACAGAGGAAAAATGCACCAAGAAACACACAGTTCTACAGCATCCATATACGAATAGGAGTTTTCATGAAATCTCATCCACTTTACTTGGACAGTTAAATGCAGCAGATTTTCTGTGCAAAAAAAGTTGTAAAAAAAAAGCAATGTGTGAACACGGCCTACAACAAAAAACGCAGTTTCACATTTGTTTGCTTGCTTTGTTTGGCTGGATAAAGCTTTTCCACAGTGAAACGCGCGTCGGGTGTGGTGGATCCGTGGTCTCTTGCAGAAAACGCAGTTTCACATTTGCTTGCTATGTGCAACCACTGACTAATAAATATGGGAATTTTGTCCAGTAAGTTTTACAATTTATCTCTTCTTTAAAGTTGAAAATATGTAACAGTATAAAACACATTTTTGCCTGACAACAGTACTGCTTCACTAAAGTACAAAGAATGCATCAAATCAGCAAAACAAATATAAACTCAACAGCTTCACAATGGGCCAGCATTCTGATTAAATCTGCTCAAAATGTAAAAGAAAAAAATCTGCACTTACCTTTGTAGCTCGCTTTCTCCAGACATATCCTAGACAGCGGGTCCTCTTACAGTCACAACAAAAGCTCGTACAAACAGCATATAAATGGATGCAGCAAGTATACATTGCATAAAACATATTGTATCATTTTTGGCATTCTAAAAAAAAATCAGTCTGATTTTTAAATTCCATAGTCCCGGACCATTTTAATTTATAAGAACGCAACCTAAAATATCTAGAAAAAAGTCAGGTCACGTCTCTATAAAGTGAATATTTTCCTTCACCACTTTCTCTTTCAAATTTTAATGTGCCCCTGAGGAAATGGAAAAATGGTTCTGGAAATATGGTTTTAAAATTAAGTTAAAATTTGAAAAGTTAAAAAAAAAATAATAAAAAAATACATTTTACAGGGCAAAAAAGTGAGATATCATTGCAGTGGAATATATTCTTAATAAGTCATCTATATACTCGCTAAACTTAGGAACAAGGTTTGCCAATTATTTCTTGGTGCAATACAGTATTCATAACCTTTAAATTAAAATACTAAATGTTAAAGAAATGGAGAATAAATTGGAGACTTATTATCTCGGCAGCACAAGAGATGTACGAGGCTATAAAACCTTGAATTATTAGTATTTGCTAACAAACTTAATTTTTACATTTTATTTATATCTGAATTTTAATTCAGTTTGCTTTGCTGCCATTGATATGTAATAGCCAGTATGCAAGGGCTGTTCATTTACTGCATAATATTATATAACGATAGCTCATGAGCCTAGACAATGGTTTCAGACTTTGCCTAAAGCTTCAATGCTCTCAAGATAATCAGCCGCCATAATACTCACGGTCATTGCACAGGGTCCCACTAAACGAGGTCATGCTGCAGTCGCAGTTAAATCCATCCCATTGTTGCAAGCAGACGCCCTGGTTTGCACAGGAGTCCTCTTGGCAGGTAGTGCTTGGTCCTGTAAATAAAATTTAAAAAAAAAGTTGGGCTTGCCCCATGAGTATCACTAAAACCTTTAAACACATGTTCACGTACAGTAGATGCCAACATCTGTGATTGTTACCAAAAATTGTAGCTACTTTTACTTCTGTGAATGAATGTTCTCGTTGGATGTTCAAGGATTGAAAAACTCATCTAATGGTTTTGCCTAAACTTTTCTTTGCTTTGCTGCCCTTTGAAAAGAAGTCTTCTAAAATAGGTAACAATCTACGATAACGATATAATGTGTACGGTAGACCAATCTAATATCATCTTACGTGTTTGTATTGGCTGAAATGTGACTACGATATAGTAAGAAAAAGCAAAAAACAAAAGCAGCCTTCCGCCGGTACGTTTTACATGTTGATGTGAAGATCTGAGGTGTCCATAGTATGCTCTGTCATTGTATCAGAAATGTTATTTGTGTGTGTTGGGCAGGTGCAGACGAGCGTATTTTTATTTCGAGTGAGATCCAACAAACCATCAGATGGCACTCGGATCAATGTTATGGTATGTAGCAGTACACATGTCCAAAAACACGATTGCATCCAATAGTCGGATCACACTCAGTGAAGCAAGTCAATACACCCGTGGAAACCATAGGAATGCAATCGGAAGACTTCTGAGTAAAGTCCTATTTCCATGGACTGACAGAATTGAGAAGATGGAAAAATGTTTTTCTCCATCGTCTCCTCATCCAGGAGAATTGGATCACACCATGTTCACCTTCTGATCAAACTCTGATCTGAGTTTGATCAGAGTGTGATTTGCATAATCAACCCGATTCTCTCAAATGAGTGAATAGACTCTCGTCTACACCTGACCTTTGAAAGAATGATTTATCAGGATGTACCATCTGGACCCGTGGAAGCGTGATTAATGCCAAACGGCTGTAGTCCTGTTTCTTTACTGCATATGCCTGCATGTACCTTGCCCTCATAAACCTTGTCCATGCACGTCTTGCTTCAATAAAGGATTTAGGTTTTTCATTATACGGTTTTTGTAGTGTGCTGCTTTTTTTCTAATTTTTTGGATTTCTTCTATAGTAAAGTTTATAATTATTAGATCAGTGAGGGTCTGACTGCCAAGCAGCATCAGTACTCGGAGGGACTGTGCCGAGTAGTTCAACCCAGATTAAGCCTTAATGTGGCCTTACACATTAGAGAAAAGATGACCAAACCTACTTATGTGTGTATGGGGGGCCTACTCAATGTTCATACCATGGCAGATGATATATGAAAGAATGATTGGTCAAGTCTGATATCCACATGCCGATTTGGTAGTGGCTATGCCTAGTGTTTCAGCCCAGTCCTAATTCTCTTGGGGGTGAAATGACCTTGGTGAGGCTCAGGCTCTCCAAAAAAACTGTGCTTTCAGCCCCATTAGCACAGCCTCTAGAAAATGTGGTCAGAAAACAATGATGGGAATGCAAGGTTCACTGTGGTCTCTTCAATCAAGTGACTGGCAAAGATGCCAACAGTCGAAACCCCAAAATATGATATTAGATAGACCATTAATATCAATTTCCCAGGAAATTCTCTTGAAATACATTTATTCGAAAAATGATGTTCTTGGATGTTGGCAGGTATTGATCTGTGTGCTCTGCAATCCCATGTGTTATTTTGTTTTCTCATGGATTAATATGTTGGCATGCTTACCGGTAACGTAAAAGAGACACACAGTTCTATGCTAACTCGTAACCGGATCATCGTAAAATACAGAAATTAGAAAGGGAGGATCAAAGCAATAAGGCAGTCACTACACACATATCGTCAAGACTGAAAGCAACTTATGCAAACCATATGCTACGTAGGAAAGAATGTATTCAGATGTTTCATAAAGGAAGAAAGGGAAGAGTTTATAGAAAAGAAGACACTCTGAGGCACAAATGTAAGGATAGTTGAAGGATTCATCGTGCGCATTGGGTTTTCAGTCTTGGATGTAACACACAGTGCAGTCTACCTTGCAAGTCAGCTTTCATCAATGCAACTTTTGAAGGCAAAATAATAGCAAAAAAAAAAGCAAAGTATAAAAATGTTAGTAAGCAATAATAAAATGGTAGCAAGCATACATTAAGCAAAGCGAAGAAAACAAGCGGAAAAAAAAGAAATAAAAAATTCATAAGTAACATGCAAGCCTTTAAATAAAGAAATGGCACATAATATAAGCCAATGACAAGTGACACTCAAGAATTTCAGACCAAGACAAAATGACAAAATGGCAATTTGCGAGCATTTTACTGCAAATATAAAGGTTAATTGGACTGATGATATGTAATGAAGGAAAATGAAAAGTTTTTTTTTTTCCGTTGATTGGAAATGAATGCATTAGCAAAGTGAATGCATGGTTGCACCCTGACTAGCCATTTGTCATGTTTAGATAGTGTGTATTCTACGCTCCTTGACACAGATTACCCCCCCCCCCCCCCCGCACTCCAATTTCCACTTACAGTGACTGGTTCAATTAAGACCATAACCCACATTAAGGTCACGAATGACCTTTTCAATCAATTATGGAAGGAACGCATCTTTACTCCTGTTTTAATGAAGTATCCACAAGGCATGCTTGTCATTTTATTTTCCACTCGCAAGTGGAGATATATATATGAAAAAAAAATAAAATAAATTGAAAAGACATTGAGGAAATAAACTTTTGGAAAGTTTCTAATAAATGGACTCCGTGCGTTTCCCTATCACTGTGTGAAATGTCAGACGCCGTTTCTGGGTTTAATCAGGGGTGTCTAGTATCCCCAGCAGTGTGTGGCCGAGGGAATAGGGATCAGGGATCTCTGCCAGAGGAGAAATATTCATTTCAAGTAGAAGCACAACAACACAAAAAACAGAGAAGAATTCGGTGTGGTTTGGGTGTGGGGAGCAGAATTACTTTGCAATATTAATATTATATCATAGTAATTTATATAAATTGCACCTAATATTTAGAGCTGCAAGCACATCCGTAAGTTGGATGCATCTCTGACTTTACAGAAGACTTGTCACTTGTCACTTTTGATGGATGCGTAATGTTCTCACCTGGTGTATATGCCGCGATTTTCCTGAATCTGGTATTGTTTCCTTATTGTTCCCGCTCCATAGATTTGGACCCTTCTTTCATTTTTAGCTAACTGGGCATGGTTGCCATCTCGTCTCTATTAGCACATTATTGAGGGCCACGCCCACTTGGCTAAACTGGCTATGTTTATACACAGAGAAAGAGAGGGCCATATTTCAGGAATAGAGCGGTGCAGGAACAAAAGAAAACTAACACCAAGATTAAGGAGAACAGTCCCATTTACTTGAGATTAAAAAAAATCATCCTAATGGTATTTGACAGGTTCTCCTTAAATGGAATCATTCAGCAGGTTTTTTATCTGAGAGCAGCATGATGTAGGGGCTGAAACTCTGATTCCAGCAATGTGTCACTTATTTGGCTGTGTGTTTCAATACAATTAGTCTTTTATCAGCAGGAGATTATTACTACAAGACAAGCTGCCCATGTGCCTTCTAGTCCAGCCACGCCCCGAATATATAGTGTAAGCTGCCGATCAGTGGTGTGGGTGGGGTTACGCACAGCTCAGCATTCCGAGCTCTGCTAGTTCTACAGCAGAGAAGACTGTAATTCTAGCTCAACTGCTGCACCCAGTAAACTAAGAGACACATCATCAGAATCAGGGTCTCTGTCCCTACATCATGTTGTAGTCAGATTACATAGAAAAAAAAACCTGCTGACAGATTCACTTTAAAGCGATTGTCTGAGTATCTAATATTGTCATCATTAATGGACCAGTGTGGGTCCGACCTGCGTCACCTTACACACCGATCAGCTGGTATTTATAAGCCCCTATGGCATTAGGATGTAAACACTGAATGTAGCTGAACAGTTCAGGTGCTTTCAATGTCTAGCAACCTTTGCTGATTACTGCAGATCAGCTACAATCCAGGACACTAGGCGCTGATCTGCAGTACTCGAGTACTCGGCCCACTCGTACTGGTGTTATGACTCGGCCTCAAAATAAAAAGGGACTTGTAATTTCTGCAGATTGCAATGCTGGGTCTCTAGTAAAAATATTTTATTTTTGCCACTAGTGTTATACAGTGCAGGTATATTGTGCGGGGTATCTCAGTATCGTATACTGTCTCGCAACCTCTTAGCGTTACGGTATACCGCTCAGCCGGTGTGTATTTACACATGCAGTAGCTTTTGGCAATTTGTTTAACATTCAATTTTGAGAGTCTTTTAATAGATTGTTGTGTAGGAAGTGTTAATGTGTGGGTGAAAGTGTTTTTCTTGCGCAAAAAGGCACATTACATCCTGTAAACTAAAAGCACATAACGATAAGTGTAACTAAATTTGCTGATCCCAAAACATTTATTTCACTGCCAGCAGAGAAGGAAAAGTAAGCCGCCATACCGGAGATTGTCTTTTCCAACAGGTATTAACAGAGTAGGTTAATGTAAATTTTCAGGAAATACCCATAACTGCTGTTCTTTTGCTTATGTTTAAGGGGTTCTCCGTGACTTAGTTTTTTTTTTCCTATTGGGACTATAGGCAGATAGTTGCTAATTTCCCACCAGTTCTGCCCTGCAGAGATCTCTCCCAGCTCTGGCAGCAATTCTCCTTCTTCAGGTTATGTCACATTGACAGAGCAGCTCCTTCTCCTTCACTATGTTCTGTTAATGATGTCACTGCTGACATCATGCTGATTGACCGCTGGCTCCCCGCAGTTAGGTAGCTGGGAGCTGTCTGCCAATCAGCATGACATCCACAATGATGTCACATCCACAGAGCAAAAGAGAAGAAGCAGCTTTGTCGGTGTGACAACACAACACCAGATAAGGCTGAGCAAGACCGCTCAGAGATGGAACAGACCAGCGATGAGAAGAACAGGCAGATAGTTTGTGACTCCCTGACTGTAAGGTATTATCCCAATTGGAAAAGAAAAACCCTTAAGTCCTGGATAATCCCTTTAATGGGAGCCATCACTTATATAATAGTATACAGATGTGTCCAGCCTTACTTTTTCACATATGTCGTTAGAAGGGTTGTCCAGCAACAGAATATTGATGACCTATTCATGTGATAAGTCATCAATCTCAGTTAGGGATGGGACCGAAACCCCTTGCCCCCATAGATCAGTTAATATTTGTTCTGGTGGCTGCCGGGAACAGCAACTCAGCATAATTGGAGGGTAGCTTATCAATATTCTGTGACCAAACAACCCCTTTATAGAAACACTCTTCCCATCAAAGTTTTTATCCTCTTAATATATTGCAGTCATTATATTATATTGCACTGTGTACTTACAATTGCTCATTCTGCCTTTCTACCCAACTAATTCTTCTATTTTCTGTGCTCTATGTACAAAAAGGAAATCTCTTGTATCTGCATTTATATTCCCCTTTTTCATCTCTTGACCAAGCTGATCCCTCCTCCTCACAATGCCAAGGACTTTTGCAGGGACTGATCACTTGCGCAGACAAAATTGACCTCCTGTTTCTACATAGAGTTTAAAAGGATTCAGCTAGTCAGTTTTCAATCACGTGTTGTCATAGGCCTAATGGAAAAGAGAAGTCTTAACTTGGTAGAAAGGCAAAATGAGCAATTTTAAGTACACAGTGTGGTATAATATATGATTATTGCAGTATATTAAGAGGATTGGGAGGAGTGCATCTTTAAGGAGTCTTACTTCTCTCAGTACAATATCAATACATTATTGCAACATGCTATCAAAACCCTTAAAGGGAATCTGTCAGCAGTTTTTTGTTAGCTCATCTGTCAGCAGCATAATGTAGGAAAAAAATACCATGATTCCTCTGATGTATCACTTAGTTTACTCAGTGCAGCAGTTGTGATGCAATCAGAGTTTTTACATGTAGCATGTAGCGGGGCTGAGAAAGCTAACGCCGCCCCCACCAAGCACTCTATGTACATTGTCTATTGACAGTGAGCTGCTTACCAAAGGAGGGTGTATCGTGGGACCTCCTGGCACGAGATAGCTACTCTGGTCAGTGATTATCTACACAGCTGATAAAACATTAATTGTATGTTAACAACAGCACACAGCCTAATAAGTAACACATCACTGAAATCTGTATCTCAGCCTCTAGATTATGCTGTCCTCAGATTACACAGCAAAACCTGCTGACAGATTCCTTTTAAACAAACTGCAATTTATGATCACTGAGTGGCCAAATGTAGAAACTTATAGCATAAACAGTTCATGTTTTTTGGTTATTTTACACTACTCATCTTGGCAGCATAGCCAATAAGAAAGGTAATGAAGGACACATCAGTATGTTGAATTATGGTTTTAGATTAGACCTATTATATTTTCACATATTTTATGAACTTCCGGATGTGGACTTTTTGCCTGGATTAAAATAAAAGTCTACAATGTGTCAGAACTCGGCTCATCTAGAACATGAGCTGTGAGCTTGGCATATTATTCTTCCCCGGGATAAAGTCTTTTGCCACAATGAACTTCTGTTTATTCCTCAATGAAAAATATATGTGCATGAATAGTAAATTTAGCTGCTCAGGACTTTAATTAAACTAATTATCTTGTTTCATATTTCAAGAATGTGCTTAGAATTAGCAAAGCCAGTTAAAAAATTTTTTTTTCAAAAAGCCGTTCAAATGTGGCATTCAACATGCTGCGATACTGTCAGAAGAGCATAAAAAATAGATTTCCTCTGAAATAACTGTTAAGAAACAGCTTGTTTAATGCAGAACATCTGTCTCTATGAGATCTCTTTGTGAAGTTTGGTGTTTATGATTTCGGAGACCTTACATTTTAAATAATAATGCCTCATTGGCATAATTACTAGCAGGGAAAAAAAAAGTTAGGCCAGCTAAATTATAACCATTAGGAAGAAAACGGCAGAAGGAAATAGCAGCTTTTAGATGATGAAAAGAGCTTTCCTTCATCCCTGCTTCCAGGACACGTGGCAATATAATGCACAGTAGAAGAATGTCGAACATTTCTCAAGATATTCTTCCGTCCTTGTACTTTATCATGGGGTTATTCCCAACATTTACATTGTAACCACACACCGGCTCGGACTGGCCTACAGGGTAACAGGGGAATCCTCCGGTGGGCCCCTGTGCAGATCTGGGCTCCAACCCCACCATATGGGCAGAACTTGGCATAATTTACTTGATTCACTCTGTACAGAAAAAAGCAGCATCTCGTCATCATTAACCAAACTAACACAGTTTATTATTATATAAAGATATAGATAAATTTGTGAATGAGGGTAATGTAATATTTGTATGCAGGTAAAAAGTGGGCCCCTCAAAGTCAATGTTACTGATGGGCCCTTGGCACCGCCGTTCGACACTGACCACACAGGATAGGTAATCAATTTTTGATTGGTGGGGCTTCGATTACTAGATTCCCCATCGATCCCAAGAACGTGACTTTGAATTGAAAAATCGAAATGTAACGTTGGCCACGTTTCTATTCAATGACTATACAAGAGAAGATGGGATGTGGATCACGTCGGCGCTGCTGAATTCTGAAAAAAAGGATCCAAAACATCAACAAAATGAAGGATGTTTATTGTTAATGCGTTTCAAAGTCAAACTGACTCTTTCTTCGGGACAACCACATGTCATCCTGAGGATGGAGTCTGACTTTGAAGCGCGTTGACAATAAACAACCTTCATTTCATTGATGTTTTGGATCCTTTTTTTCAGAATTCAGCAGCGCAAACGTTATCCACTTCCCATTTTCAACTCTTGCGTATATACGTTCATGGTGTTGCAGCACCTTTTTTTTCACCTATTACATAACTTGGATAAGACCCTATTGCGCTTTGCACTGTTGTTTTATTTATTTACTCTGGTACTTGTGAAGAAAGCGAAGTACCTCGCTCTGATTTCTCTCACAGTTCCATAGAAAAAAAATGAAAATTTAGCGTGCTTGCTCTCTACCACTTTATTTCTATGGCGAATTTCAGCAGTCAGACTCCAATCGACCTATCTTAGGCTGGTTTCACATTTGCGTTTTTTAGCGCTGGAAAAAAACGCTAACCTGCGCATGCGTTTTTTCCCCTATATTTAACATGGGTGCGCATACCTGCGCGCTTGTAAGCGCATGTATGCGATTTTCATGCGCTGCGTTTTTTTGGGGTGTGCGATTGGATTTTCCAGACGCATCATGTTGCATTTTTTGGCCCTGCAAAAAAGCGCATGCGCACATATGCGCACGTTTTGCGCTAAAAATGGCCATTATAGCCTATGGATGCGCATATGTGCGCACTGGCATGCTCATGTAAGCGTTTTTTTGCATATGCGTTTTTTTTTTTTAACCATGGAATTTAGGGGTTTGAGTTAGAGTTAGGGTTAGTTAAGGGGGTTTAGGGTTAGGGTTAGGGTCAGGGTCAGGGTTAGGGTTGGGTTTTGGGTCAGGGTTAGGGTTTAGTATGGTTTGGTTAAGGGTTAGGGTCAGGGTTAGGGTCAGGATTAGGGTTAAGTATGGTTTTGTTAAGGGTTAGGGTCAGGGTTAGGGTTAGGGTTAGGGTTAGGGTCAGGGTTAGGGTTAGGGTTAGGGTCAGGGTTAGGGTTAGGGTCAGGGTTACGGTTAAGTATGGTTTTGTTAAGGATTAGGGTCAGTGTTAGGGTCAGGATTAGGGTTAAGTATGGTTTGGTTAAGGGTTAGGGTCAGGGTTAGGGTTAGGGTTAGGGTTAGGGTCAGGGTTAGGGTTAGGGTTAGGGTCAGGGTTAGGGTTAGGGTCAGGGTTAGGGTTAAGTATGGTTTTGTTAAGGATTAGGGTCAGGGTTAGGGTCAGGATTAGGGTTAAGTATGGTTTGGTTAAGGGTTAGGGTCAGGGTTAGGGTTAGGGTTAGGGTTAGGGTCAGGGTTAGGGTCAGGATTAGGGTTAGGGTTAGGGTTAGGGTTAGGGTCAGGGTTAGGGTTAAGTATGGTTTTGTTAAGGGTTAGGGTCAGGGTTAGGGTTAGGGTTAGGGTCAGGGTTAGGGTTAGGGTTAGGGTTAGGGTCAGGGTTAGGGTTAAGTATGGTTTTGTTAAGGGTTAGGGTCAGGGTTAGGGTTAGGGTTAGGGTCAGGGTTAGGGTTAGGGTTAGGGTTAGGGTCAGGGTTAGGGTCAGGGTTAGGGTTAGGGTTAGGGTCAGGGTTAGGGTTAGGGTTAGGGTTAGTTAGGGTTTAGGGTTTGGGTTAGGGTTAAGTATGATTTGGTTAAGGGTTAGGGTCAGGGTTAGGGTTAGGGTTAGGGTCAGGGTTAGGGTTAGTAAAGTCATGGTTTGGGTAGTGTGAGGGGCCACCTAAAAATGTTGGAAAAAAACGCAAACGCGGTAAAAACGCACTAAAAACGCATACAAACGCATAAAAACGCTGCGTTTTTTTCATGCATGCTCATAAAAATGCTTGAAAAAAACGCAGCAGTTGTATGCTTATGTATGCGTTTTTTCAATGCGTTTTTTTGCGGGAAAAACGCGCTGCAAAAAAAAGCAAGTGTGAAACTAGCCTTAGGCAACATATGATGTAAGAGCCACAAACAAATATTTTCTATGTGCTATGGCTATTTATGCTATGTGCATAGATTGTCCACTTCAATGCAACGTTAATTGGTGACCATGCTATGTAAATATTATAAGAATGATACAAATGCTGGTTTGGCGCTACCTAAATCTATTTGAAACACCAGTCTTGTTAAATTACTCCTAATATGTTTTATTTTATGCTTTTTTTTACCTGGTTTATGTGGTTTTTAGATACAATTACTGTATTTTCTTTAGACAGACATATATTGTACCTTCAGATAACACTTATCCAACTTATACCAATTGTTTTGGACAATCTATTGTTGTTAGAAGGGTCTATTTTTAGGACTCTCATTAAAGAACTGTAATCTGTAGTCATCCAGCAGCAAGTGATACATTCTTCTCTAGCGCCACCATAGGGAAAATGAAGCATTGCACTTTTAGCTTTAAAGTCAACAACATCTTTATGTAATGCATAGATGTGAACATTTCTCTACAGTCATAATTATTTTTGCAGTCACTCTCTTCTATAGCATATAGACAAGACCCCCCTTTTTTCACAGATGTCCAGACTTAATGTTCTGCCAATTTTGGTAAGGACTACAGTTTTGCAAGATACAAACTAACAGATATGTTTGATTTGCTAGCAAAACCCTCTCCATGCTTCAATTTATATCACAACAACCCCTAGGTGGTCACATTTAAGCACATGCAGAATTTTTATCACCTAATCGAGTATCACAAAATCGTTGCTTTTTTTTTTTAAACATGGCTCTTTCAAGCCTCTCATCCCAGGATATGTTGTGCCAATGGGCAAGGTAAGCTAGCATAGACCTGTAGATCGGATTTCTGTAGTACCTTTTTCGGACCAGAAAAGCCCTTAAAGGGAATCTGTCATCACATTTTTGCTACCTCATCTGAAAACAGTATGATATAGGCAAAGACACCCTGAATCCAATGATGTACCACTTAGTTTACTTTGTGCAGAGGTTCTGCCACAATCAGAGTTTTTAGATGTAGCATTTAGCACAGTTCAGATAGCTAACCCCGCCCACACACAGCTTTCTATGTGCATTTCCTGTTGGCAGTGAGCTGCTTATCAATACTGGGGGCGGACTTGGACGAGGTCTCACCTGGGCACCTAGTCTGTGCAGTCATAATCTCCTGCTGATAAGACACTCATTGTATTGAAACAACAGCACAAAGCCTAATAAGTGGCACATCCCCAAAACCAGTGTCTCAGCTCCTACCTCATGATTCCCTCAGATTAAATAGCAAAAACCTGCTGACAGATTCCCTTTCACATTTTTGCTACCTCATCTGAAAACAGTATGATATAGGCAAAGACACCCTGAATCCAGTGATGTACCACTTAGTTTACTTTGTGCAGAGGTTCTGCCACAATCAGAGTTTTTAGATGTAGCATTTAGCACAGTTCAGATAGCTAACCCCGCCCACACACAGCTTTCTATGTACATTTCCTGTTGGCAGTGAGCTGCTTATCAATACTGGGGGCGGACTTGGACGAGGTCTCACATGGGCACCTAGTCTGTGCAGTCATAATCTCCTGCTGATAAGACACTCATTGTATTGAAACAACAGCACAAAGCCTAATAAGTGGCACATCCCCAAAACCAGTGTCTCAGCTCCTACCTCATGATTCCCTCAGATTAAATAGCAAAAACCTGCTGACAGATTCCCTTTCAATGTATTTTAATTTTTGTTACAGTTGTTGGCTCATCAACTCATCAAAGTAGTAAACTGTAAGTGAATCTCGTCACCGTGTAAAGCTGTGATATCTGTTATCATGGTGATAAGAGATTTAATGTACAGGATTTATTCCGATGGCTATAACACAATACTTGGAAATATATATAAGACTTCAGACGGCTTCTGATTGTCTTTCTCTCTTTCCTTGACGGGGACAGAAGTGCTTTACCAGAAGACAAGTGATGGCTTTATGTTCGGAAATAAGAACTGCATGCCAGTTTATTTTTATCTCATAGTCAGAGATCAGTGGGGGCAATAGAAATCCACTCAGGTAGAAAATCTATAGATTTAGGGTCATCTCAGAGATTAACTCTATTATTTAGAGTCTTAGCCTTTAGTTACAATAAAAGGATAGAGATTTATAATGCAATTCTCTTCTGGTCTATAGTGTTATGTCTTTTACTTTTAAGTATGTATACCCCAGTGAGTGAAAAAGATGAAAATACAATTCATTTTTACTAGACAATTGAAGTTCATATTCCATTCCCGACAGGTGTGTGCGTCTCGCCATAAGTCTGGCATGTCGTATAAGTATCTTCTGGAAGCATGGCTTTCTGTATAAGTATCTCCCCTAAGTTTTACATGTTGTATAAGCATCCCAATCAGACTTGTCATCTAGGATTTGCATCAAGCAACAGCTTTACATTTTGCATCTATATATCTCTTGTCCCCTGGACCTTGTGTTTGTATAAACTCTCTAAGCTTAAAGGGGTTTTTCCCATGAACAAAGTACATTTTAACCAATAGGTCTTGGAATAAAATTAAATTTTATGATTGGATGTGTTTTAAGAAAATGTTCCTGTGCTGAGATAATCTTATAAATCTGCCCCTGCCGTGTACTGTGTAATGGCTGTGTCTGACCGTGCAGGGACATGGTATGATCATACCACAGCACCTGGGCAGGGGAGGAAGCAAAAGAGTATACAGATAGGACAACATGTTGTCGCAGCCGATAAAACATTTCATGATCAGATCATGTCCCTGTACGGTCAGACACAGCCATTACACAGTACACAGCAGGGGCACATTTATAAGATTATCTAAGCTCAGGAACATTTTTTAAACACATTCAATTGTGGAAATTATTATTATTCCAAGATCTGTTGACTAAAATTAATTTTGTTCATGGGAAAACCCCTTTAAATACATTGTCCAGTACAGAAGATTTTCTTTGGTTCAAGATCCTCATCACTTCTGAAAATCTGAAAAGTCCTGCCTTATACAGGTAACACATGAATTTGAATGGGCATTATGTAATTGCTTTGGCTCACCTGTGGTGGTCGCTGAAGGGAAATTGAGCACATGCTGCCAGGTTTTCTCACAAACAAGAGCTGGTAGTTGAGGATCCACTATAATAGCCAAGGGACCATTCTAAAGTAAGAAAGTAGAGAACCCCTTGTGCTTGTATTTTCTTCAAACTGCATTACCCATTTTTTCGCTATGTGGGAGAACGGTGGTAGAAGCTGACTTTCTGTATAGCATAGACATGTAACAGAGGAGGTTTTTGGGTGTATTATTCAGGCCAAGTATTAGACTTATGCTGCCCAGACACTCAGATCTCAGTGGGCCTGGATGACAGAAAAAAATATTGTACATATTGAATTTCAACATGCTTGATCATTTATTTTCGTGGAAGATAAACCAGTTAGGCTATGTGCACAGGACATAACTTGGATGCCGGCACTATTGGTTAATTTTCCTGGGTGAAACCGGCATTCATTCTCCTGGAGCAGCTTCGCAGGTGGCTTTGCCATCATTCTAGCGGCTTGGCTGCGGGAATCGTTTGCTCTATATTGTGAGGTATAAAGGTCAAGTGGCTTCCTGGCACAAAGCGCCTAAAGAATTAGCGTAAGTAGTAGGAGGATAGGAGTGCTAGTCTCACTGCTGATGTGGAAATCAAGAAATCCAGAAGACATTGTACAGGATTGACCATGCGGTTTATTCTCAATGTGTTTAGAAGTTGGATCAGTTTCTTTATCAGGAGAACCACAATATGTATTGTGGACAGTGGGGTTCCTCTCCTGATGAAGACGTTGGTCCAACTTCAAAACGCGTTGACAAAAAAAATGCCTGATCAATCCTGTACAACGTCTTCTGGTTTTCTTAATTTTCACATGTCCTATCCTCCTACTACTTGTTTAAGATGGTGGCATCTCCCTACCTGAGGGTCCGGCAGCAGCAGATATCAATCTTTGATTCCTCAGTTGTGGGGTAAACATCTCCAAAAGATAAGCAGTATCATACCCTTCACCTTAGCAATTAGTTCATCAGATAAGACACTATTGCACTTGGTGTACCCATGCCTCTCTGACAAATGAGCATGTCACTTATTTTAACCAATTTAGGGTTTAAAAGAAGCGACATAACATAGAGCATGTGCACAGCAGTCTCATTTTGATATTGCTGTGCATTAGGTTTACTTTTTGGGGTGCTTTTTCAGGCAGATTCCCAGCGGAAACCACCTGAAAAAGATGTGTTCACACACTCTTAGGCTACTTTCAGACTTGCTTTATGAGGCACAGGGCAGGGCCCCCGCTAACCTCTGCCCTCGGCCGTGCCTCCTCCGGTCAGCTTCTCCTATGGGCGCATGACGCTACATGCGACTGGCGTACCCTATATTTAGCATTGGGTACGCTGGCCATGTGCTGGTATGTTTTTGCCGACGCATGTGCCCTTTTGGCGCTGCGCCGACGTGCGCCAAATGCACCGTGTTGCATTTTTGTGCGAACGGCACAGCGCAAAAAGGGCGCATGCACTGGCAAAAGCATACCGGCGCATGCACTGGCAAAAACATACCGGTGCACGGCCAGCTTACCAATGCTAAATATAAGGTACGCCAGTTGCATGCAGCGTCATGCGCCCATAGGAGCTGACCGGAGGAGGCATGGCCGGGGGCAGAGCTTAATGACGGCGCCTCATAACGCAAGTCTGAAAGTAGCCTTAGAAGTGTCTGGAGGTGGCAGAGACGTTTGGCAATGCTTTACCTGTCTTTCCCTTTCTAAAACCCAAGCATGATCAACTGAGCACAAAATATTTATGTGAAGTTGGATTTATGGGAAGTCCAATGAGTGCTCGGCCAGAAGCTTTAGTAAATGTATAGCCCCAGCAGAAACCTCCTGAAAAAGATGTTGTGTGCACACAATCTTACAAGTGTCTGGAGGAAGCAGATCCATTTGGCAATGGTTTACCTGTCTTTCTCTATCTATAACCTAAGCATGTTATACTGAGCCCAGAGTGTTTATGGGAAGTTGGATTTATGGGAAGTCCAATGAGTTCTCGGTCAGAAGTTTTAGTAAATGTATGGCCATATCAGTAGTGATTTCTCATAGAACTATAAGGAAATAATTTACGTTGCTTAACACCGACTACAAAGCCTCGTGTATTTCAACGTAGAGGTGATATAGCTCTTTAGAGTTAATTGCAAATATTGGCACATCTTTAATTCTTTTTTTATTTATCTAAATATTATATGTAAGTATCTACAATTCAATTTTCTATTGCACCACTTCACTCAGTCGTTCTACTGTAAAGTACTTTGCATCTTCACCTTTATTATATGCCGTTAGATGATCTCTAAGCTAAAGAATGTATGAAATGATTCATGTTAGTTACACGGTGGGACTAAAAAGAAAAGCCGGGTCACAAGTCACTAGTTTATTTAGCCAATTGAAATTCAAAGATCCTTCTGGGAAGATTTTAGAAAAAGAAACCCAATTAAATGATAGGGATAGCTCAATGGAATTAAAGCTGGAAAGAAAAACTAACAGGGAAAATAAAAGCAATGATAGAGATCAGTATCATGAGGAAAGTCAAGGAAACCAACGAAGAGCGAGAGAGAAGTTTGATGGAATTCAATCAAAATACTGAGCAGCCCCTATTTGATCCACAGAAATCTCATTATTGAACTTAGCAAATAGAGTTTGCAGTTTGAAGAAAATTGACAACCGGGGTTCTAATCTACCACAGAATCCAATTAATGTGTGGCACTGTACAAGTTAGGAGTTTTTTTTTATTTTTTTTACCTGGTACTAATCTGCTAAAGATAAAAAGTTAGACAAACAATGCAACCAAAGCCTATGGTTAAAGAAAAAAAAAATCAATGGTAAATCATATGAAGGGTTGACTTTTCAATTTCTTTCTGTTATTTAATTATATTGATTGGCAATATTGCTCATTGAACTGTGAAAGTTGGAAGCAGCCCACAAGTGAACCAAGGGAAGAATATATAATGTATTAAATGTCAATGGAGAATAAATCTCGACTCTCCTCCTTGGTCTCATCGGCTTTTTTTCTTCATCGATGATGTGAATTTTGATTACTATGAAGTAAATATATAACAGTCAGGGGAAATACCTGTCGAAGCAACAACTCTGTATATTATGTGCTATAATTTAACCTCTTGCTGTAAAGCCATACAATGATTAAACTTAAAGGGGTTATGCAGCCTTAGTGTACAAGTCTGCAGGCACGCTATGTGTGTCAAGATTATCCGGTGACAGCGGAAGCGTGATCAAAAGTATGCGATTTGCATACATGCGGTCATGTGCCGTCTAGATGTGCACAGCCTTGCTCAAAGCAAGTGACCGGAAGTATACAAATCCCAAAATTGTGGTCATATGACCATCTGCTCCCAGGGCCGCATCGGAGAGTCCTCACAGCACACAGTGCAACTACTGTGAAGATTCCCAAGTTTGCAGTCAGATAGAGCAACAGCAGATTAGTATCCTTTAAAAGAGTTGTCTGGATTAGAAAAAAAATACATTGAAATACTTGATTAATAAATAATAGACATTCAGAATTATGCAAGACAGGGTTCGCCAATGCCGGTCCTCTAGAGCCACTAACAGGTCATGTTTTCAGAATTTCCTTAGTATTGCCAAGATGATCATCGCATCACCTGGACAGGCAATAATTCCATCACCTGTGCAATACTAAGGAAATCCTGAAACCAAGACGTATTGGAGACTCTTGAGGATCGGAGTTGGGGAACACTGATTTAAGGCATAAATGCATTATGTGGACAGACCAATGATTTAATAGGAAGTTGTATAATGTTTGGTTATTACGATAATGGCACCACAGGAAAATTGATCACTTGCTGCCAGGATCCCTCATAGATTGCACTTAATCATTGGAGATCAGTTTATCCTTCAAAAAGACCCTTCTAAAGCCCCAGTCACACACAGCGATCTCGCTAGCGAGATTGCTGCTCAGTCACAAGTTTTGTGACGCAACAGCAATCTCACCAGCGAGATCGCTGTGTGTGACACTTACCACCGACCTGCCCCCCTGCCGGATATCACTGATTGTTGTGGAAAGGGGTGGACATTTTTTTGATTGTTGGTCTCCCGCTGGCCAGCACACATTGCTGCGTGTGGCAGGCGGGAGACCAGCGATCAGCAAGCTGGAGCTTGTAACCAAGGTAAACAGCGGGTTTCTAAGCGCCACACGGCGCTTAGAAACCCTCTGTGTACCTTAGTCACCAGCGCGCTGATGCAAGGAGCTGGTAACCAAGGTTATCAGTGGGTATCGAAATGCCGTGCGGCACTTAGCAACCTGCTGTTTACCTTGGTTACCAGCTCCCTGCACCAGCGCGCTGGTATCTAAGGTACACAGCGACGTGAGCGCTCGTCGTCGCTGGTGCTGATCGCTAGTGAAGCTGCCTGTTTGGCAGCTCACCAGCAATCATGCAGCAACACACCAGCGATTCTGACAAGTTGATATCGTTGTCGGGATGTGTGATGGGGCCCTAGCAATATTTAATTGCCCAAAAATGACAACGCTTTTGAGTATTTAGCAAATTAGAATATGAATAAATAGAAATGTACCTAATAGTCTAAATTATTGACCACCAAGATTTTCCTGAATTTTTCATGTAAGGCATTTTCTTGGAATGTACAACATGATCAGAGATGGCATCACCCTTGAAATGGCCAAGAGGCTCAGGTTAAGAGGAGCTAAGCAAAGCACTTTATGCCCTTGTCACTTATGACTGACACACTCAATTAGAATTTATGACCTCTATTAATGAGACGTCCTCCGTATTAAATTTATACGATGAATTCTAATTTTCCCCATTGTATCTTTTGTACGCGGTGACCTTCCCCGCCTTACCTTAGTATATATTACAGGCTCAGCTCTTAAAATATCATTAAAAAAATTCAGCTAAAAAGAAAATGATCTTATTTGACTAATATTCACGTGTTGCAAATAGATTATTGTTGATTATATCACATTTTAGCCTATTCATACTCCAAACCTTGCTGTTCGCACAAATATTAAACTTACCTTTAAGCCCGACTAATAGATTGAGAGGTTTTATTTTGGGATTCAGAAGTCAGTGGCTTGACCTGTTTATTTAGTAAATAATTGATTTTCTTGACCACGTGCCGCCCCAGTGACTGCCTTGTTGTCTTCACGGCATAAAAAGCCAATCAGCTTAATGAGTCGTCCAAACAACATTACAAATCTCAGCTTCCTAAACTTCAGAGTGTTGGACTGGCAGGATTGGCATGTGAGCAGAATTTTCAAGTTTTAATTGTAACATTACTTTAAGACTCATAGTAAAATAATAAAATATATAAAAAAAATGACGACTATTATCTCTCACTATAGTTAAAAAAAGAAATTATAACCCTTTGTAAGGGCATATGAAAATACCGTATTTATGGACTAGCAAATGCTGTACATTTTTTTCAGTTTCCATGGAAATACCACATCTGAATGCATAAATTTTTTTAAGGGAGTCTGTCAGCCCAAACTGACAGTATGCACTAAGAATGATAAAATATAATGTAATATAATGTATATAAATTGCATTTTTACTGTATAGTCAAATTCATCACAACCGGTGTTTTTCGTGCCAGTCTTGATGAAGAGGTGTGGTGGCGTCAGAGGCACTCTTAATGAATCAGGCACGTCTTAAAAGCAGTGTCCACCTCTACTCCCAATCAGATGCAGGTGTAAGATTCATGGCGTAAGGAAATGTTCCAAAACTTGGGTCCTCAAAAGAGGCCAACAGGATTTCTTTAGTGTTGTCCAGGTGATAATTCCATCTCCTGTGCAATACTAAGGAAATGCTGAAAACATGAACTGTTGGTGCCTCCTGAGGACTGGAGCTGGGGAATGCTGGTGTAAGGTATGCCACAACTGATGAATTAGATGAATGGACATCACCCCGCCCTCATCCTATCCCAGCTCTGGAGCTGACCAAGACTGGTGTGAAAACAGCAAAAGTTGCCAAATTTTTGGACAACCTCACTTTGCGTAACAATTTTGTGACTTTTCACGGTTGTACGACAGATTTCTGGTGTAAAAACTTTGATGAATCAGGGCATTAATGTTCTAATTGCTCTCTCCATTGTGCAGAAGCTAAAGATAATCACTGGTGGTCATGTGGACAAGAGTCTCGGGGCACTATTTTGTCTATTGATTTTGAAAATTAGGGCTTTATTCTTATTTTGCCATTGAATTCCAAAGGTTTTCTGTAGTTCTATTTGCATCTTGTCTATATATATATTTAGAAAATTGTGTCAACTAAGTACCCTATATTATTTACATATCCTATTATTTACTTATTTACTACATGGTATTTGTTCATTATTTTTATCCTAAGTTTGTAAGCGCTAGGTAACAACAACTTTTCATATTGCTCGGCTATAAAATAGAAGTTAAAAAAGTTTAACAAAATCACATTCTCAACATGACGAAGCTATTGATTGAAGCTGCACCTTAGACACTCCCTGCACTTAATACTTTTGCATTAACCATAATATATAAAAGTTTGTCTGTCTGCATGCAAATGATTCTATTTTAGAACATATTACTTAGAATCATTTTTATAAGTAAAGCATTTTCTACATGGATCTTGATTATATAGTATATAGTATATTTATGTTTTTTTTTGTAAGTACTTATGTCCCAAAAAAATGAGAAAGGTATCCAAGGAGTGATACCTTTATTGGCTAACAAGAGAAACTATATTTGCAAGCTTTCAGGGCTCAGGCGGCCCCTTCATCAGGTTACATTCCATCAGGCGGCCCCTTCATCAGGCTACTTTGGAATCGAGCCTGATGAAGGGGCCGCCTGAGCCCTGAAAGCTTGCAAATATAATTTCTCTGGTTAGCCAATACAGGTATCACTCCTTGAATACCTTTCTCATTTTTTGGGACATAAGTACTTATATCGATTTTTCTGGCTAACACGGTACCACGATATTATTTTGTGTTTTTTTTTAAAAAAACATTTTACTTAGCAAAAAATGTAGGACTGAATTATAGACAAAAGATGGCATGGTATAAAATAAAAACAACATTTCAGACAAATGAAAAAAGTAAATTTATTGTCTTTTCAAATGAAAAACAAAAAAAAATCCCAACAAATAAAATGGAAACACGAAAACAATGACGGTGACAATAACATGCACAAATGATAGCGTAGAAAAATTAACACTAAAATGACAATTTAAACAATATCACAATATGAATAATGCAGTAAGTAAATAAAATATGTAAAAAGAAAGAAAAAAGAGAAAACTACAATAAATTCTAAATATTGGCACAATAAGCAGAGAACATTATTAATTCAAAGATCTCATAGGAATTGATAAATGATGGCGCACCAATAATTTGACACAATAAAAAAAAACAACTTGTTCTTTATCAAAGGATAAATACTTGTAATACGAGTAAAAAATATATATTTATATGACAAAATGATTGTCTCGCACTGTTGGACGTATTACCATTTGAATAGGTAGTGTAATTAAAATGATCATATGTACCTTCACATCCTCTTTCTATTTGCCCATTACACAAAAGAGCATCTGAGATCAAGTCTGGAAGACGTCCATTCAGATCAACAGAAGCAAGGCAGCCCTGGAACCCTTCCTTAGCATGGACGAGTTTTGGCAATGTTTTGAACATTTCTTTGGCAACACCTCCTATGTAAAGGTCACCTTGCAGAAAGAGAAGAAAAGAAAGATGAAACAATTGTAAGGAAATGATCAATTATAGGACATTCCAAAATTATAGACCCACAATAAAACAGTCCACATTTTTAAAAAAAATACATTTTGTATGTTCAAATTTTAACACCTTCATTAATCTTTAAGAATAGCAACAAGATATGTAACAGAGTAAAAGTAAATCCATCACATTGAAGATGCCTTTCTATCAATGCGCAGGAATAGGGGATAAGAGGTGGGCGAACCTGGACAGAAATGTTCTGGGTTCGTACCAGAAAGTCACTCTTCGGGCCTCATTGCCGAGCATGGACTTTCTGCTGAAGTTCGGTGGGGGACGAGAGATAGAGGCGGAGAGAGAGATATTAGCAGCTTGGGAATCCATTATTTTCACTAGGGTTTGGGTACTGATGTAAGTTCAGGTACTATTCTGGTACTCGAACTGAACTTTTTAAAAAGTTTGGGTCAGGTACCAGAACCCAAACTTTCACCGGTCCACCAGTAAGTGGGTGGACTTGCTGAATGATTGACAGCCTACCTCGTATGAAGATGCATACAGAGGTAGTTGTCAAATACTGAGTAGGACAATCTAGCATACGATTTCTTAAAATAAGGTCCAATAAATATTTTCTAACAAAACTGTACATCCCTTTAATATGCTTTAAAAAAGATTGCACACATTTTTTATTTAATCATATTTTATTATGATACATTTTTTTTTGGAAGTGCATTGAGCAGCAGGGTGGTGTGCTGGTAAAAGGGAAAAAAAAAAACTCTTTTAAATCTTCTGCCTGAGCGAGTGTGTACAAGCTGAGTGTGACCTGAGCGTAAGTGCGAACTGCGGTAAGTGTGTGACTTGTGATTCAGTGAAGAGATATTTGGAAAATTTTTAACAAATACCTGTGTGAGTTGCTGAATTGTGGGTTGCTGAGTACTTTCTACCTGTTCAATTTTTGGGGGGCTTGTTTAACCTATTTAATCTCTTATTGTACTATCTGTGTTTTTAAGGGTTAACTATATTGCATTTAAATCTTGAGGTGTAACTATTTTCACAAGGTGTTAAGTGTTTATAAGGGGCAGCTGGTTGGGGATCAACTCCTTTTGGAAGTGCATTGAGCAGCAGGGTGGTGTGCTGGTAAAAGGGAAAAAAAATCTCTTTTAAATCTTCTGCCTGAGCGAGAGTGAACAAACTGAGTGTGACCTGAGCGTAAGTGCGAACTGTGGTAAGTGTGTGACTTGTGATTCAGTGACTTTGGATTCAGGGAGTTTCCAAGGGAGGTATTACTGAATTGCTGTTATATTTTATTAATACTTTTAATTTATTTTTGCTTATCTTTTCTGTCTGGTGCAATCCCCATTAGGATGTGCTCCACTATTGCCAATGCCATCCAGTGTACGTCTTGCCGTATGTATGAAATCCTTGAACAGCCGGTCGAGGGTGCATACTGCTGTGCGAGATGTGAGCATGTTGTGCATTTGGAAGCCCAGATACTGGATCTAAATGTGCAGCTGGCAACACTGAGATCCATAGACAATATGGAAAGGAGTCTTCTGCTCACTGAGCAGACGCTCAATGGGATAGATGAGAGGGGATGCTAGGTTGGAGCTGCAGGACAATGAAGCAGCTAGCTGGGTGACAGTTAGAAGGCAGGGTAAAGGGAAGAGCACCAGGGAGGCTAGTCCTGATCTGGCACACCCCAATAAGTTTGCTAAGTTGGCAGATGAGGGGAGTGTTAGTGTAGGAGTAGCACTGCTGCAGCAAGGCATGTCCTCTGAAAGCCGGAGGAGTGTCTGCTCCAGTAAGGGGGGAAATAGGAGAGCAGGGCAGGCCAGACAGGTTCTGGTAGCGAGGGACTCAATTATTAGGGGAACAGATAGGGCAATCTGTCAAAAAGACAGGGATCGTCGAACGATGTGCTGCCTACCTGGCGCTCGAGTTTGACACATCGCTGATCGGGTTGACAGATTACTGGGAGGGGCTGGTGAGGATCCAGTGGTCATGGTGCACATTGGCACAAATGACAAAGTTAGAGGTAGGTGGAAGGTCCTTAAAGATGATTTCAGGGAATTAGGCTGCAAACTTAAAGCAAGGACCTCCAAGGTGGTATTTTTGGAAATACTTACTGTACCACATGCCACACCAGAGTGGCCACGGGAGATTAGGGAGGTTACTAAGTGGCTCAGGAATTGGTGTAGGATGGAGGGGTTTGGGTTCCTGGAAAACTGGGCCGACTTCTCAGTTAGCTACAGGTTCTACGCTAGGGACGGGCTGCACCTCAATGGGGAGGGTGCAGCTGTGCTGGGGGAGAAAATGGCTAGAAGGTTGGAGGAGTGTTTAAACTAGGGACGGGGAAGGGTATTCCTTTTATAGGAGGGGAAGACAGTGCAGATAGAGACTTGGGCACAAATAATGAAATTGGAGGTGGGGGTGGCATGGGGGGTGGGGTTAGAACAGTTAATAATTTAAGAAATAATAGAGGTACAGAGAGATACATAATTGCATGTATCCTAATGCCAGAAGCCTCACCAACAAAATGGAGGAATTGGAGTTAATATTGTTGGAGCATAATTATGACATGGTGGGGATATCTGAGACATGGCTGGACGAGAGCCGTGACTGGGTGGTTAATTTACAGGGCTATAGTCTGTTCAGAAATTACCATACAAATAAGCGAGGGGGAGGTGTGTGTTTATATGTAAAATCATCCTTAAAACCCATCCTGCGTGATAATATATATGAATGCTAGGGGAGGGAGGTGCCGGACAACGGCCGTTTCGCGATTACTCGCTTCTACGGGTCCTGGACCCGTAGAAGCGAGTAATCGCGAAACGGCCGTTGTCCGGCACCTCCCTCCCCTAGCTTTCCTCTAACATCCTGCATATCCACACATCTATTGATGGAATTTATGTGAAATAAAGACGCACAGATTTTCAGCTATATCGGTGAGTGCTGCATATTTCTCCTTTTTTCGCTTCACATTGAAATATTCATGTTTTTTCATGCAAGCACCTCCGTTCTTTGACTGAAATATAAACCGCAATACTTCAGATAAATAGCTCCGTCTGTTAATGTGGTGGTTTGTGTGCCCTAGTATGCCATTCATCTGATTGCTCTTTGCTGTGATAATATATATGAATCTAATGAAAATGTAGAGTCCCTGTTAGTGGAGATAAGGGGAGGGGGAAAAAATAAATTACTGATAGGGGTTTGTTATAAGTCTCCAAAAATAATGGAAGCAACAGAGAATATCCTCATAAAGCAAATAGATGAAGCAGCGACTCATGGAGAAGTCATTATTATGGGGGACTTCAACTACCCTGAAATACATTGGGGAACCGAAACCTGCAGTTCCAGCAAAGCTAATGGGTTTCTGACAGCTATGAGAGACAATTACCTTTCTCAACTGGTTCAGGACCCAACAAGAGGGGGGCACAGCTAGACCTAATATTAACCAACTGGCCAGACCGTATATGAAATATAAGGGTTGAGGGTCGCTTGGGTAATAGTGATCACAAAATAATAAGTTATCAGGTGTCCTTTAATAAGATGTGTAGTAGAGGGGTTACAAGGACACTAAACCTCAGGAAAGCAAATTTTCAACGGATGAGAGATGATCTTGGTGCAATTAACTGGGACGATATCCTGAGACATAAAATACACAAAGAAAATGGGAGAATGTTTATTAACATTCTGAATAGGACCTGTGCACAATATACACCGTATGGGAATAAACATGTTAGAAATAGGAGGAAACCACTATGGCTAAATTGAGCTGTAAGGGGCGCAATAAGTGACAAAAAGAAAGCATTTAGAGAATTAAATCAAGTAGGTAGTAGTGAGGCATTAAATAAATACAGAAGATTAAATAAATTCTGTAAAAAGCAAATCAAGACAGCAAAGATTGAGACAGAGAGACTCATTGCCAGAGAAAGTAAAAATAATCCCAAAATATTCTTTAACTACATAAATAGTAAGAAGCTAAAAAATGACAGTGTTGGCCACCTTAAAATTGTCTGGGTGAAATGATGGATGAGGATGAGGAAAAAGCCAATATGCTAAATGACTTTTTTTCAACAGTATTTACACAAGAAAATCCCATGATGGATAACAAGATCAGGGATAAAAATTATCCATTAAATGTCACCTGCTTAACCCAGCAGGAAGTACGGCAGTGTCTAAAACTCACTAAAATGGACAAATCCCCGGGCCCGGATGGGATACATCCCCGAGTACTGCAGGAATTAAGCAAAGTCATAGAGAGACCATTATTTTATTCTTTAAAGGTTCTATAATAACAGGGTCTGTACCACAGGACTGGTGTATAGCAAATGTGGTGCCAATATTCAAAAAAGGGACAAAAACTGAACTTAGAAATTATAGGCCAGTAAGTTTAACCTTAACTGTGGATAAAATCCTGGAGGGTTTTCTAAGAGATTCTATACTGGAGTATCTGAAGAAGAATAACCTCATGACTCAATATCAACATGGGTTTACAAGGGACCGCTCCTGTCAGACTAATCTGATTATTATGAAGAGGTAAGTTTGTACATGGACTTTTCAAAAGCTTTTGATATGGTGTCACACAAAAGGTTGATACATAAAATGAGAACAATGGGGATAGGGGAAAAAATATGCAAGTGGGTTAAGAGCTGGCTCAGGGATAGGAAACAAAGGGTGGTGATTAATGGAGCACACTCGGACTGGGTCACGGTTAGCAGTGGGGTACCACAGGGGCAGTTTTGGGCCCGCTTCTTTTTAACATATTTATTAATGACCTTGTAGGGGCATAGAGAGTAGAATTTCAATATTTGCAGATGACACTAAACTCTGCAGGGTAATCAATACATAGGAGGACAATTTTATATTACAGGAGGATTTATGTAAACTAGAAGCTTGGGCTGATAAATGGCAAATGAGCTTTAATGGGGATAAATGTAAGGACATGCACTTGGGTAGAATGAACAAGATGTATAATTATGTGCTTAATTGTAAAACACTGGGCAAAACTGTCACTGAAAAAGACCTGGGTATATGGGTGGACGACAAACTCACATTTAGTGGCCAGTGTCAGGCAGTTGCTGCAAAGGCCAATAAAATAATAGGATGCATTAAAAGAGGCATAGATGCTTATGAGGAGAACAGAATTTTACCTCTATATAAGTCACTAGTGTGACCACACTTAGAATACTGTGTACAGTTCTGGTCTCCAGTGTATAAGAAAGACATAGCTGAACTGGAGCGGGTGCAGAGAAGAGCGACCAAGGTTATTAGGGAACTAGGAGGTCTGCAATACCGAGACAGGTTATTACACTTGGGGTTATTTAGTTTGGAAAATCGAAGGCTTAGGGTTGATCTTATTACAATGTATAAATATATGCGGGGACAGTATAAAGACCTTTCTAATGATCTTTTTTCTCTTAGACCTGTGACAGGGACAAGGGGGCATCCTCTATGTCTGGAGGAAAGAAGGTTTAAGCATACTCACAGATGCGGATTCTTTACTGTAAGAGCAGAGAGACTATGGAACTCTCTGCCATATGATGTTGTAATGAGTGATTCCCTACTAAAATTTAAGAAGGCTCTGGATGCCTCTCTTGAAAAGTATAATATTACAGGGTATATACACTAGTTTCCTTAATATTGCATTGATCCAGGGAGCTAGTCTGATTGCCGTATGTTGAGTCAGGAAGGAATTTTTTTCCCCAATGTGAAGCTTACTGTTTTCTACATGGGGTTTTTTTTGCCTTCCTCTGGATCAACATGTTAGGGCAAGTTAGGACAGGATATGGGTTGAACTAGATGGACTTAAAGTCTTCCTTCAACCTTAATAACTATGTTACTATGTTATTTTAATATATATTACATTTTAGTAGGTTATTACATGGGATAAACCAATTATTTTCTTGCTTTCAAAGCTAAAGAATAGAAGTTATTTAAAAAAAAAGAAATCCTTTAAATCCTTATACAGGAAAAAGTCCATTTTTATTTTTATATTTCTAATTTAGAATAGAAATAAATATTACCACTCATAAAAAACGTAACAAAATACATCTAAAAATTACACACAAATATTGTTTGTAAGATAAAATGTCACTAGGATTTAAGAAGAAATAATGACAACGAAAACAGAAAAGTTGCCAAAATCTAAAGGTCAAGAGAAGATCAATGGAACCCAAGAACACATTGACTTCCACATGTGATAAATGTTTTTCCTCCTACAGAAACTCCAGCTGGTAAAGGTGAATCTGCTTCTAGTGAGGTTCTGATGACTATGTCTTTAACAAACATAATAAAAAAATGGGGTCAGACAGTTCCTGCCAGTTGCCAAATGTCAAGGTTAAAAAATAATTTTGTAGGCTTCAGAAGTTGACTTGGAAGTTGACTGTGTATTTCTGTGCTTCCTTCTGCCCAGCTGAGGACTTACTGGAGATAATATTGTTTGTAAGCCAGAGAAGAAGGTTAAGAAGCACAGTGAATAGATAAAAAAAAAAAGAAATGGCCCCATGGAGCAAAATAAAATACTGTAGTGACTATACTGCGAGGATAAAAATGTGACGGGCCAGCTGCCTTCTTATAAAGGAATGGTGAGAACAGCTATTTTGACAGAGATAGAGATGTGCAGCGCTTTGCATATATTGTCTACAGGGTCGGGGTGTTCTCTGGAATCACAAATAAAAGTAGAAGAGGTACTCCTGACCCCTCTAGGCACAGACTAAATGACTGTGAACAGTGAATATGAAGGCTCTCTTCATTCAGGTCTATGAAATGTGTCCTCCACCGGACTGCCAGTGGAGATGTAATGATTGCTTGAAATTGGAAAAGCTCTTTAATGGGACTCTGTCCCAATTTAATTGGAATCTGTCAGCAGGTTTTGCTATTTAATTCAGCAGCACCATTATGTAGGAACAGAGACTCTGACTTCAGTGATGTGTCAGGAACAGTTACAATAAAATCAGTGTTTTATCAGCAGAAGATTATCACTAGAGGACTAGTTGTCTCGAGCTATGTAGTCCTACTGCCCCTTCCACTGATTGGCACCTTTTTGTAAACACTAAAAAGCAGCCAGCCAATCAGTGGTGTGGGCGGGGTTATGCAGAGCTCAGCAATTACAGAAGAGGGAGCTCTGCAACAGACAAAACAGGGATTGTATCAAAATGACAGCATGCAGACCAGTAAGTGGCACATCGCTGGAATCAGAGTGTCTACTGCTCTCAGGTGACATAGCTAAAACCTGGTGACAGAATCTCATAAGGTGTATGTGCATACCTTGTCTGTCTGAGGTTGGTCCCCTCTGAAAGCAAAAGATTGAACATATGGACTTCTATGTCAAAACTATCTGCTGTTCATATGATCAGTCTTTTTAATCTTGTTTGAACCACTTCACATTTCTATTGACTATTCTATCTTCCAACTAGGAAGACACCACAAACTAACTAAAGAAGTCTGTGGGGAGCCCGAAAAGGCAGATGGGAGATGTCTGGCATCTTTTCTAGCACTACAGAAACTCCATGAAGAAGTAACCTAAGATGGCAGCCCATATATAGTATTCTGTTATATTACAAAAGTTAAATAAATAAGTAATAACTTTAAAAAATTGTAGACAAAGAGTTCAGACAAGGCTAATATTCTTTGTTGCGTTAGAGCAAGACCTGGGAGATGATACATTTTTCAGAGATTCAAAGAATGAATCTCATATCATTTCTTTAGGTCGTACCTTATAGAGTACAATGTATACGTTTTTCATGGATTGTGGTTTTATATATGAGATGACACAACTCTGCCTACTAAATACTAAATACTTAACTTTTGGATAGTTTTTAGAACAGTGGAATTTAATTCCCAACACATCCTCTGGTCAGCAGATTAAGTGATATCACCCCCTTTATTGTTTACAAGGCTTAGGTACATATTTTCTGCTTTGATCATGCCTGAGAAATGATGAAGGGGACACATAGCTTATGGAATCAATATCAGCCTTCAATAAGCTGAAAAGTAGATATTCTTGGCCAATACTACAACTAATATCAAAGACTGATCGTCACTTCCAAACAGAAAGCACGTGTAAACAGGTGCATGCTAAGAGTAGCAGAATCCTACCTATCCATATAAATGTAAGCAAAGGAGAAGAATAACATTAGGTTAGGTTCCCAGCAAAGAGGATCGCCTTGTTGTTGGCTGCTGGGCATGCATGAATTGGCCAATTTTTGGGATACAAATCTTTGTTTTTCCTATTTTCTAGAGTAATGCAATTCCAATTTCTTATATTTCATGTTTGCATGCCATAGCGTTACAGAGTGCAACTTTATTTGTTAAATCCTAAGACTAAGATATCAATATTAACCCTTAAAAAATATTATAAAATGAAGGCAACAACACCATTGAGAGCTGTTATGACCATTTATTGTATAAAGGAATTAAAGGGAATCTGTCACCCTTTTTCTTGACTATCAGCTGCCACCACTGACATCAGGGGCTTATCTACAGCATTCTGTAATGCTGTAGATAAGCCCCCGATGTAACCTGAAAGAGAAGAAAAACATGTTAGATTATACTCACCGGAGGGGGCGGTCCGGTCCGATGGGTGTTGCGGTCCGACACCTCCCATCTTCATACGATGCCGTCCTCTTCTCCCTGTCCTGTAGTGGCTCCGGCAGAGTCCTGCAGTGCGCAGGCATTGGGAGAGGTCTGGCGCCTGCACACTGCAGGACTCTGCTCTGCCCTCAACAGGGCAGAGCAGTGCGCCTGCGCCAGAGCCACTACAGGACGGGAAGAATAGGACTGCATTGTATGAAGATGGGAGGCGTCGGACCGGACCGCAACACCCATCAGACCGGACCGCCCCCTCCGGTGATTATAATCTAACGTGTTTTTCTTATCTTTCAGGTTACATCAGGGGCTTATCTACAGCATTGCAGAATACTGTAGTTTAGCCCATGATGTCAGTGGCGGCAGCTGATAGTAAAAAAAAAAGGGTGACAGATTCAATTTAATAGAAAATTATTAAATAATGGATGCAATAATAATAATTATAATAATAGAAAAATAGAATAATTTTAAAAACGGAGATTTTTTTGTAATTGTGGTAGAAATAATCGCATTATTCAAAACTACACTGCAAAGTGAATTTAGCCTAGGAAGAGTAAAAAAATATATATATTTGTCATTTTGTGTAAAGGAGGGAAGGAAAAAGTAAGTAAAGCTCGCTGTAAAGAGACATATTACTAAGGCATCAGCTGAGACAGCAGGTTTAAAATCACCAAAACTTTATTATATGCTTCAGCAGTCAGAGCTTGAATAAACAGTGCATGCCTATTTAGTGAGGCTCACAGATGACCTTCATCCACTGAGCATGATACGCAGGCTGGTTATCCATACACTTGGAAAATCATCTCAAGGTCTATGATAATAAACAATGTAGCTTTATTATGTGTATACAGTAACATGGAACACAGCTGGAAAGCAGAATTATTAGATAAACCACACATTCAGGTTTATAAACAGAGACTGAAAAAAAGAGTCTGGATGACCTTTTCGGCATAGTTTGCCCCCCAAAAAAGTAAAAACATAAAATATTACAAATAGCAGTTTTTGTTTTTAAACTAATAGCAAATCTATAATGTATCACATTCTGTAAATACTTCATTATGGATTGAAAGTACAAAACTTCTATATCCTCAAGCTTCCCAATGTTATTTCCAAACAGATCTCTGGGGTAGAGATGATAGAGTCTGTTCGGATTTTGTCCCTGAATCTGATTTTGACATATTTGTGCCATATTTGAACACTACTCGTGCCGAATGTCTGTCTTATGATCGGTTCTGAACATATTCGGTAATCTCTACTCCCATTGACTCTAATGATGTTCGGCTGTGTTCGACGAATATTGCAAAAACAATATTCAATTCCGATCGTATTCGAACAAATTCACTCATCTCTGCTCAGGGGTAAGGTTTCTTGATGTGGAGAGTGACAAGCCAAGCCTGGCATGTCAGAGTGAGGAGACTTATTCACCATGTATGCTCCTCAGGGAAATTAAATATGCAAATTGCCTCTTCAGAGAGGGAGAGGACTTGAACTCTAGTGACACCTATTAGAAATGGAAATCCTAAAAGTCAATATTGACCCTTTAACGAGCCTTGCCAATCTCAATTTTCAGCCAGTGTTTCGGGGTGTTGCCCCCTCTTGAGTGCAAAGTGTGAGATCTGATTTGAATGAAACAGATGTCACACCTACAATAACTTAAGGAGTCTGTCGGCACAAAATGACTATTCAGACCCATCACTGGAGCTCAATTCATGAATCTCCAACCATTTCTTTTTTATTGACAGTTCTGACTGTATATGAGCCAAAAAAAGGCTCAGAAAGATGGAATACAAGTAGGTAGGAAGTTGCACCGAACAGTTTGAGGACGCCAAGGTTTCACCGAGTGCCTACGCTTAGTTGAATAGTCATTTTGTGCCAACAAACTCTTGGATGTATGATTGTTTGACTGCTACAAGACTGAGGTTGATTGTAGTATAGCCTCTATATGCTCACAGGTTACAGCTGCAGCTCGGCCGGTTCAGATTGACTATTTTGCATTAGCACAATCCCTCCACAAACATATTAATTAGTTAAAGCATGGAAAACTCATTGCAATTATACCAGGAATAAATCAGCTATAAGCAAGTAAGGTACCACTGAGAAAAAGAATATCATCAAGTAAGTGCCACACACAGAGTGGGACAAATACATAATAATATTTGCATAATCATTAAATATGTATTTTTATTTCCCGGTAAGCTGTAACTGTTATGTCAGTTGAAGACACAATTCCTCCTCCAAGGTGTAGTGTAATCTGGAGGAGTTGCATGTATTAATGGTCAAGAATGATTTACGTTCATTCCATAGAAAATCAGCAGCAAGTGAAGACTGCACATATAGGAGTGGGGGAATCATCTATTCCTGGAGGACCCTTTAACCCTGTGACATCAACATAAGAAAATTATTTATTGTTTAAATCTGGTTTTGTGTTAAATGTATTTGACAAAAATAGCAATAGTGTTTTTTTTTCTTATCATGATCTTTATTTATAGTTTATAGTTGTCTTGCAATTTTCACACTAACTGATACAGATTTCTTAGACTCATACTTTCTTTCAGGAAGAGCTTTCAGCAGCGTCTTTATCATCAGAGGCAGGATTACATACACATACACATCTAATAACACAGATTCACCATTCACAATAGGTGATGTCCCAGCTGACTTTGCTCCCCTGCCCTTCACAAAGTCTTTGCACATTAGATACTTCAATGCAAAAGGTCTGAGCATTCTGGTTAATGTACATATGTTGTTTCCTGAAACAATAAAAAGTTATAGTCTAAAAAAAAAGTCTCAGCAGCAAGTGTAAAAATTGCTACATTTCTATTTTGTTTATTTTTTATGTTAATTGTGGTATGTAAAAAAAAAAATGGTAGCAATCTGGGCCTTGAGCAAGATTCTAGATTCCATTTCTAGGCTGTGTGCACCAACAATGTTGTCATTTAAATGCCGCTGTCAGAGACTGACTTTGTCATTTAAATGTTAGACTGCAGCAATCAGAGCTAGCTCTGGTCACTGCAGTTAAAGGCAAATATTGGCTATGTAATATTACAGTCATATGTAAAAGTTTGGGCACCCCTATTAATGTTAACCTTTTTTCTTTATAACAATTTTGGTTTTTGCAACAGGTATTTCAGTTTCATATGTCTAATAACTGATGGACTCAGTTATATTTCTGGATTCAAATGAGGTTTATTGTACTAACAGAAAATGTGCAATCTGCATTTAAACAAAATTTGACTGGTGCAAAAGTATGGGCACCCTTATCATTTTCTTGATTTGAACACTTCTAACTACTTTTTACTGACTTCCTGAAGCACTAAATTGGTTTTGTAACCTCATTGAGCTTTGAACTTCATAGCCAGGTGTATCAAATCATGAGAAAAGGTATTTAAAGTGGCCACTTGCAAGTAGTTCTCCTATTTGATTCTCCTATGAAGAGTGGCATCATGGGCTCCTCAAAACAACTCTCAAATGATCTGAAAACAAAGATTATTCAACATAGCTTTTCAGGGGAAGGATACAAAAAGTTCTCTCAGAGATTTAACCTGTCAGTTTCCACTGTGAGGAACATAGTAAGGAAATGGAAGAACACAGGTACAGTTCTTGTTAAGCCCAGAAGTGGCAGGCCAAGAAAAATATCAGAAAGGCAGAGAAGAAGAATGGTGAGAACAGTCAAGGACAATCCACAGACCACCTCCAAAGACCTGCAGCATCATCTTGCTGCAGATGGTGTCACTGTGCATCGGTCAACAATACAGCGCATGCATAACGCCTTTTTGTATGACCAAACAACTCAATCTTTGTTTCATCAGTTCACAGGACCTTCTTCCAAAATGTAACTGGCTTGTCCAAATGTGCTTTTGCATACCTCAAGCGACTGTTTGTGGCGTGCTTGCAGAAACGGCTTCTTTCGCATCACTCTCCCATACAGCTTCTCCTTGTGCAAAGTGCGTTGTATTGTTGACCGATGCACAGTGACACCATCTGCAGCAAGATGATGCTGCAGGTCTTTGGAGGTGGTCTGTGGATTGTCCTTGACTGTTCTCACCATTCTTCTTCTCTGCCTTTCTGATATTTTTCTTGGCCTGCCACTTCTGGGCTTAACAAGAACTGTACCTGTGTTCTTCCATTTCCTTACTATATTCCTCACAGTGGAAACTGACAGGTTAAATCTCTGAGACAACTTTTTGTATCCTTCCCCCTGAAAAGCTATGTTGAATAATCTTTGTTTTCAGATCATTTGAGAGTTGTTTTGAGGAGCCCATGATGCCACTCTTCATAGGAGAATCAAATAGGAGAACTACTTGCAAGTGGCCACTTTAAATACCTTTTCTCATGATTTGATATACTTGGCTATGAAGTTCAAAGCTCAATGAGGTTACAAAACCAATTTAGTGCTTCAGAAAGTCAGTAAAAAGTAGTTAGGAGTGTTCAAATCAAGAAAATGATAAGGGTGCCCATACTTTTGCACCGGTCAAATTTTGTTTAAATGCAGATTGCACATTTTCTGTTAGTACAATAAACCTCATTTGAATCCAGAAATATAACTGAGTCCATCAGTTATTAGATATATGAAACTGAAATACCTGTTGCAAAAACCAAAATTGTTATAAAGAAAAAAGGTTAACATTAATAGGGGTGCCCAAACTTTTACATATGACTGTATATGAATATAACAAGATATAATGCAGGGAAACATATTATGGAGGTACAGTGATTTCTATGCTCTTCTAACTGATGAAAAACATAACACATGGCATAAAAATGATTTGCCATATTTATTAATTATTTATTTTAATTAAATACATTTTTCCTTAATCACAAGCTCGGGCATTTTAAAGGTCAATAGCTTTATATTGTTGTTCCACTATTTTTCTATAGCAAAGAGAGCAGTGGGGGGAGAGCTTCTGCTGAAGCCAGTTGCCTTACAGCTAGAGAGAGCTTCATCTGAGGATATATATATATATATATATATATGGGTGGGTACATGGCTGGTCTCTTTTGGTATTAATAAAATCTCTCTTAATATAGTTCTCCCACATTTATTGTATATGTGGCAATATAGGCTCGAAGAATGAAATTTTCTGTGATTATTGTTTTTTTCTGGCAGTTAATTAGGCCAGAATTACACCTTATTAGAGTATTCTTCCTTATTTCCTATTTCCTCATTGGTGTTAGAATTTCTTTTGCAAACTTAGTGAAGTTATTTATCGCGACTCTGCCACCGTTTTGACACACCTAATCTGGCGACGCTCCAATTTCCTCAAACATTTCAAGGTTTTGCTGCATAGTTGGAAAGTTACGCGTTGTTCCGCTAAAAAAGTAATTGTTTCAGGAAGTGTTCAGCTACTTTTGTAACTCTCATGCCCTTCTTGATTTAACATTAGTTTAAAGACACTTTATTAACCGAGGTCTAGTTTTTTTTGCATAGTAATTAACCTTAAAATTGTAAAGTTTTAGGCTGCCTCTCAGGTGACAAGGCTTAAGGCCAACGGGTAAGGATTGCTCGAGGTACGGTGCCTTTTTTTTCGTCCTTCTCAGATCCATTTATGCTGTATCCTCAATTACAAGTGGCAGTCAAATCCTCCATCACGGCAGGTTTCAGCCAAATAGGAAATACCTTAATTCCCATGTGTGACATTTTCCAGACTCGACTTAATCATACTGTAAATTTAGATTTTAGGGCTACAGGTTCAAGACATTATTGATTTTTCTTTTGAAATCAATATGTTATTGCTATTGAAGGTTCACGCTGTAAAGCATTTCAGGGTCAGCATGTTCCGATGGTTCCAGTGGTGCACAGAGCCATCCATAATAGGAGGCATAAAAAGGATCTGCTGGTGGGAAAACATTGCTTTTACATCATAATTATTTAATTCCAGTTACTTTTTTCCTCTTCGTTTACTACCTTCTGTTTTGTTTTTTTTGTTGTTGAATTAACGTGCATCAACTTATCCAACTCTATTTGTGTCTACTAGTGATGAGCAAACGTTCTCGGATAACTTCTTATCCAAGCATGTTCGGGTGTTATCAGAGTATCTAGGTGTGCTCGTATATTATGTTCGAGTCCCTGCGGCTGCATGGTTTGCGGCTGTTACACAGCCTGAGCATATGCGGGTATTGCCAGTTTGTTAGGGAATCCCAACATGTGTTGCTGCTGTCTAACAGCCACAAATCATGCAGCCGCAGGGACTGGAACATAATATGCGAGCACGCCCGAGATGCTCAGATAACACCCAAGCATGGTTGGATAAGACGTTATCTGAGCACGTTCGGTCTTCACTAATTTCTATATAACAAACTACCCATTAGACACAAGAATAAAAATCTAGCTGTTACATTGCCTTCATACCCAGCTAGTTTGGTGGATAGCACTGCAGCCTTGCAGCGCTGGAGTCCTGGGTTCAACATCTGCAAGGACTTTGTATGTTCTCTCCGTGCTTGCGCGGGTTTCCTCCAGGTACTCCGGTTTCTTCCCACATTCCAAAGACATACTGATAGGGAATTTAGATTGTGAGCCCATCGGGGACAGTGATGATAATGTGTGCAAACTTGCATATTATGTTCCAGTCCCTGCGGCTGCATGATTTGTGGCTGTTAGACAGCAGCAACACATGTTGGGATTCCCTAACAAACTGGCAATACCCGCATATGCTCAGGCTGTGTAACAGCCGCAAACCATGCAGCCACAGGGACTCAAACATAATATACCAGCACACCCATATACTCTGATAAGACCTGAGCATGCTTGGATAAGAAGTTATCCGAGCACGTTTGCTCATCCTTAGTAGACACAAATAGAGTTGGATAAGTTGATGCAATATAGCGCTATGGAATATGTTAGCGCTATATAAAGACATTTTTAATAAAGAGCCCCGGTAATTGTTTCTTTTCTTCAAATCTCATTACAGGATGACTAGACGTCTTTGGTCCTTCCCGAAGTTACTGTGCGGCATTATTAATAATGCATAATTATTTAATGGCATTAAGATCTATACTTAGAGTTCATCCAAACTGGATATCGGACTTGTTTGTTTTCACAAAGCTCTTAGTTGTCTATGTATAGGCACAAGTTATTTTAGATCTAAGAGACGGATAAAACATGAAGGTGGAAATACCATATAAAGTGTCTGTTATAATGTAACATTCCAGAAGTTTATTCTGCCCTTGTGGTTTTATATTACTGCTATTTTGTGTATTTGTTTGATACACTGAGAAATATTTAGCATAAAGACATATGAGAAGCATGTTGGCGACTCAACCTCTGGCTTGGCAAACACCACGTATCATAATATACACATTTCCAACTTTTCATCCTGTTCTGGAAGACATTTTAAGAAACTAACATCATGTAAGGTCTACGTTCAGCCAACATGGTGCAAATTCACGCTAAAGCCTCTTTCAGACGTCAGTTTTTCATCAGAGTATGGTTCGAGTGTCATCGTTTTTCTCGTACATGGAGAAAATAAAAAAGTTTCTCCACCTTCTCCTATGTGACAGTCCATGAAAATCGGACCACACTTGGACGGCATACGAATGCAGTCCGATTTTTTCATGAACCCATAGACTCGCATTGCTGATTTGAATCTGAGGTTCGGACATAAATCCGACATGTCTCTGTGATTTACTGCGGACTGCTCAGTCTGGAAAAAAATCATGAACAAGTTTATAGCCCTATAGACCATCACAAGAACGAGCGCTATCTGTAAAAACCACGTCTAGCACTCGTACGAGAACATTGAATGTCTGAATGAGGCCATTGGATGGTAAAAATTGACCCACTGATGGTAAAAAGGGACATTCTGGTGGTAAAAATGGACACTGATGGTAAAAAGGACACTCTGATGGTAAAGAAGGACACTCTGATGGTAAAAATGGACACTAATAATAGTAATAATCTTTATTTTTTTATAGCGCTAACATATTCCGAAGCGCTTTACAGTTTGCACACATCATCATCACTGTCCCCGATGGGGCTCACAATCTAGATTTCCTATCAGTATGTCTTTAGAATGTGGGAGGAAACTGGAGAACCCGGAGGAAACCCACGCAAACACGGGGAGAACATACAAACTCCTTGCAGATGTTGTCCTTGGTGGGATTCAAACCCACCAAGCCGTGCCGCACTGATGGTAAAGAACGACACTGATGGTGAAAAGGACACTCTGATGGTAATAAAAGATACTCTGATGGTAAAAAATGGACACAGATGGAAATAATGGACACTGATGGTAAAAATGGATTCTATCATAGTAAAAATGGATACACTGATGGCACATTGATGTCTAATACTGATGACACCAGTTCCATTTTTTCACGTACAAGTTTAAATCATGGAGGTGTGAATGAGGCCTATAATAGTTTATTTTTGTTACTATTGCTATATCTATTACTACATTCCAGGAGAAATGTTTTTTAGTATTTGGATGTGTGCAATGAGAGGAAGGCCCCTGGATCAGCCATTAGTCCAATATTAGGCCATTATTGCTATTGCATGGTGGAAGAACGGCTATAAATGATCCATCTAGAGAAGAATACGGCCTGATTCACAGTCCCAATAGCCCCCTACACAAATGTACATAACATACAAATCAACATTATTCTACGTGGCCTATAAATGTCACAGGCTGAGATGTAAAATCAAGCAGAAATCCAGTTAAGGACAAAATTATAAGTAAAACCCAAGAAGCGATATTAAACGCCCCAAACGGGACACCTGCCGGCTGTAAGAATGGTCTTGATTTTCTGTGACACAGTTTTGTGTTCTCCTAGGACCGCTCTTTAAATAACATGGCACTAGTTACCAGAAACAGAACTACAAAAGCCTCCATTCAAAGGGAAAAAAATGCCCTGTCCCTCATCTAGACAGGACTAACAAAGGTCTATTCAATCCCGGCATAAAGTATCACCTTGTGCACGTGTGTCCTGCTGGAGGCACATACATTCCCAATCTGTTGTCATTAGTAGTCAGTACCTGTGCTGGGAAAATGAGCAAATGCAAAAATTAAATGCATCTCATAAGATGTAAAGGAATGAACATTGTGTTCTGGCAGAACAACTCGAGCTTAAATTAGAAAGCAGGCCGGCCAGGTAGAGAGAAAAGCGCTGTAGACAGTCTATATTATAATGATCCCCTGGTGCACATCAGCAGCCAGGCCAGAAGAGGCAAAGAAAAGCAAGTAACAAACGGCAGGGCTTGTATTATTCCAAGTCAATAAGCTGGTAAAAAATATGCAATGGTTGTTTTAAAGTGAATCTTTCATTTTATTTTTTTTCTTATTAACAATGCCCCCTCACACATACTGTTTATCGGTGACGATCCAGATCCCGAGACCACCATCAACACTCACAAATGAGTTGTGTCCACTACTGAGGGGAGGACATACTGGGATAAAGTGTTAGCTGAGCATGCTCGGATGCTAATCAAGTGTCTTCAGTGTGCTTGAATAATATGGTTCGAGTCCCCAAGCCTGGATGTCTCGTGGCTGTTCGACAGCCGCAACACATGCAGGGATTGCCTGTTTGATAGCACGGTGCTCGCTGTGTTCTAATTGAGGTCACCGCAGTTCATCATCCCAGCTCACAGTGAAGAGAGCCTGGGAACACACCTTCAGTGACCTTTGGTAACCTCTTTGACGAGATGGATTATTGTGTGGGACAGTATGGTTGATCTTTACTTTGCACAGGTGAGGGATATGTCTGTTTATTATGTTAGGTTTTTTTTACAGGGGACAAGGGCTTCAGTGAATTTGGCATAAGGTGAGTATTATGGTTCTTTATTATTTTTTGTTTTCTTTTTTACAGGTGACAAGGGCTTCAATAGAATCTGTGTAAGGTGAGTATAACATTGTTTTTTATTTGTACATAAATGTGTATACCAGGGTGTGGATTTTTATTACAAATAAATGATTTTATTCATGCTGTGTGTTTATTTCCAACCTTACTATGGTGTTTGTAATAGGGGTGTCTTATAAATCCCATAAATCTTACCCTACTTTCCACTGCACCAGGACAAGTGGGAAGAGCGAGGCTAAGGCTGGCTTCACACTTGCATTGGGCTGAGCTGCGGAAGGCTGTGTACTTCCTCTATTAAGCCCCACCCACTGCTGCACCTCTTCCACTCAGCTCCACCTATGTCAGCATGCGTCCTGCTTACCTATCTTTAACATTGGGTACGCAGGCCATTCAAATGTATGCGGATGCCTCCGAATGCGTCGTTTTTACACTGCGCTGAACTGCGTCGAACATATATTGCATTTTGTTGCGGTCGGCGCAGCGTCAAAATGACACATGCGAAGCCTGCATACACAATGTTAAAGATAGGTATGCAGGACACATGCCGACGTAGGTGGAGCTGAATAGAAGACAGTGGGTGAGGCTTAACGGAGGAACTACGCAGCCCTCCGCAGCTCTGTCATCCACAAATGTGAAACCAGCCTAAGAGCCTTATGGATGCGCCATTTCTGGGGCGGCTGAGGGCTGATGCTGGTAGACTGTGTGGGAAAGGTCCGTGTGAAAAACCAGACATGTGAGCACCAAAAATTGAATACTATGGGTGAGCGTGTGTCCGTATTAAAAAACGCACCACATACGGAAGCAAAAAAGGATGTGTGAAGAAGGCCTTGCACAGCAGTAAGCACATTGAGTCCCCAGTTCATTAAAACAAGTGATTTATACACCAATCTTAATGAGGTCCGTGCAAGAATAAGATGCGCCAAATTCATTAAAAGGCACACATAACTTAATGAATTTGGCGCATCTTCTGAGTGGCAAGCCCCTCGCCAGAAATACTACTCTGTTCATTAAGAAACACCACCAGTTTTGAAGGACTTTCCTAGCGGGTGTAGCCACGCTCTACCCTGGCTCCTCCCAGACTCTATTTTGGAGGAGCTGCCCAAAATTTAAAATGACAAAAGTAGCAAAATGTTTGTGGAACGTCTTGATTCAAAAAAAGTAGCAACTTTTCAATGCGTTTTTCGACACATTTTTTGCATAAACGGTAATGAATAGGGGCCTGTGGGTTTTGCCATTCCTCTGTTATCCCTCCTATAAATGTATAATATAATCAAGCATTAAGGGGGCTTCACACATAGCGATATCGCTAGCAATATTGCTAAAGCGTCACTGATTTTGTGACGCAGCAACGATATTGCTAGCGATATCGCTACATGTGATACTTACCTCCGACCGGCTCCCCCGTTGGCTATCGCTGATCGCGCGACAACGTCCTGGACCATTTCTCGTTGGCCGCTTCCTGCTGGCACCGACGAGCGACGTGTGGATGCGGGCAGAGGACTTCATCATTGCCGTGTCTGACAGGTAAGTAACGACCGCTGCTGCGTCGCTGCATCGCTGGTGAGATCTGCCTGTTCGGCAGCTCACTAGCGACCATTTAGCGATGTACCAGCGATCCTGACTGGGTCATATCATTGTCGGGATCGCTGGTGCATTGCTAAGTGTAACGGGGCCCTTAGGTCTTGTGGCTGATGTAATAATTACGAGATAACTGATTTTGTTGTTTTGCTTTTTTTACAAAAGAAAATTGAAAAATAAAATGTATCAACTATATATTTACATTTATATCTGATTTAAACAACAGGTCATTTACATAAGGCACATTCCCTTTAATGGTCAGGAATGGTTGTTTATAGTGTCACTGATAGGGAATATGAAGTATTACTTTGAAAAAGAACTTAAATTATCTGAATCTCCATTCTCTATGGACTCATGAAGAAGTTGGATTAGCTCGAAACGGGCAGAGAATAAAACTGCACTGTTTTTACACATGCTTTATCCTGCTTATTGTTTGGATTGATACCAGCCGCGCTGATCACCCATTAATATCTCATCTCCACCTCTCATTTACTTTGTATATGAACATCCACGCTAGAGAACCACGGTGTAGATTTGACACAGAGCAGCATATTATCATTTATACTAGGTATACCAATCTATAAGGGTACGGGAACACCGTGGGTATTTTTTTCAGACAGTCAAAATAACGAATTTTCCAGTGGAAACTGTTTCGGTAAATGATAATTTTTTAGGGCGTTTATGGAGGAGTTTTCCCTGTTTGAAACGTTTTTGAAACAATTTTGAAACAGTTTTTCTTTCTTGGTGTGTTTTTGCTGCCTTTTGATTGGACAGTGCTTATTTTGCAGCACATTCTCTCAGGAGCATCTTCAAAGAAGTGACAAGAACTTTTTTTTTTCCCCACCAGGCATTTTTCAAAACCAAAAGAGGAAACAATACACTCAAAAGACTGAACATGTGAATAATAGCAACGTGGTTTTATAATAAAAATGAGTAGAAAGAAGAGTTTTTTAATCTTTTATTTTTCAGGTGACTTTTGGAGTGGATTCTGAAAAATTTCTTAACAACTCAGTGTGCACAAAGGGATATGCACTCTAATTGAGGATAAGGAACCACCATACTGTAAGTGATACTTGCTAATAGACAAAAATTTCTAGGATTAGGAAGTTAGATATTACTTTTTTTGGGATCTCAGTTATCATAAATCCCTTCTCTTTATGGACATTTACATAGGATAATTCTATATGGATCAACCAATGACATTTTCCTTTAAAGCCCCTGGGTATGGCGCTCAGGGCAGGTTCAGACAACCATATTTTCAGTCCAAGTGTGAACAGACAGAACATCGGATCTCACACGGACCAATGTTATTCAATGGGGCCGCCCACATGAGTGGGCCAAGCAATAAAATTACAGCATGCATGATTTGGCTCCCATAATTGGTGGCACTCGAGTGCTTATGTCTAGTAGTGATGAGCGAGTATTCTCGTTGTTTGGGTTTTCCCGTGCATGCTCAGGTGATCTTCGAGTATTTTGGCGTGCTCGGAGATTTAGTGCTTGTCCTAACGAACAGGCAATCCCCACATGTTTTCAGCCTGTCCAGCAGCTGCAAATCATGCAGCTGCTTCAACAAACACTAAATCTCCGAGCACGCCAAAATACTCGGAGATCACCCGAGCAACGAGTAAACTCGCTCATCACTAATGTCTAGAGGTCTGAGGAAAACGTCGTACCACACTCGGATGATATCGGCGTGCAGTCTAATTTTCACGGACATTTTGAATAGAGAGGATAGAGAAACAATTTTTTTTTAAATTCTCCACATCAGTGAAAAACGGATTCAACTCTGATCAAACTGCTTTTCTTGGAAGGAGAACATACGCTCGTCTGCACCTGCCCTAACTCTCTATTCATAGTGATGGGACCATCTGGCTTCCATAGTTACTATAAGTGACTCTTTGTACATAATATAGAGACATAGTCTTATGATCTAAGGATACAAGACCGAACCCGAACTGTAAAGTTTGGGGTTCGTTCCAGACAACTAGTGTCTTATGCTGAACTCCAAACATGAACTTCTCCTGGAATTTAGTTTTAGCGTTCGCAGTTTCGGAGAGAGACTTGCAGCCCCCTAGCCATTATTATGACCATTTTACAAAGATTTTACATCAATTTTGGGTTCTCCATTGACTTCTATAGGGTTCAAGTTTGGGTACAGTTCTGTTACCCGAACCGAACTTTGAACTAAAGTTCCCTCAAACCCACAGAACCCGATCATTCATGGGTGCACTCATCCCTAGATGTGAGTGTAGATATATTTAGCAAAAGATCATCACTTAAAATGTTCTATATTTCTTCCGAAACGCTACAGATTAGAGGAGTAAGCATGTGCATCGCTTCTAAGTATTTATAGATGGTGATAACAGATCTTAGGAGAACTTTGGGCAGATCATATTTAATTCATCCGAGCTCAAGATGCTTAAGGGAAAGAGGACTTCATTAATTAGTCTTCCACCTGCTGGTGACAAAATCAATGCGACTGAAGTCATTAGGAACACTTTTTTTTTTATTGCAATAGCAGTCAATTAATGTAATTGAGTTCAGGGGTTATTTGGTCGCTCGGTGAAGCCTCAGATAATACTGACCAGTTCAATATAAATCTTAATTTAAGAGAAATAACACATACAGCAGGGACGTTCATGGGACGGTCTTTTTTTAGCTTTGGTTACATTGTGCACTGGACATTTATTACCCCCTGCAGCGCTGTAATCAAAGCATTATTAATATTTTCACCGGAGACTATGACTTTAAAGCAGATTGTAACTGCACTATGATGTTTTTATTATAAAAAAATAAAATATAGGGTGGCTAAGTTATTTGCCCAATAATGAAGGACAGAAGAGTAAGAAGAAAGTGCTCCCTGTCCATCTGCTGCCATCGGTACAGGAGACAAAACTGGTGCCAACGGTGGAAGGTGCTGGGAAGAGATGGGAGGAGAATATCGGAGCGGACGACATGCTATCAAATTATTACATCATTGTGCTTGTAACACACTCAGCAAGCACTGGCACTTCATAATGCTTCTATTACACTCCTGACCTTATATAGAGATACTGCAAGAGTAAAAATTTAAAGGGGTTGTTCCATCTTAAACTACAAGTAACTCTATATAACAGTAGACTTGTAAAGCCTCACATTATGATCACTGCACGCTGTGAGGACTCTTCGGTGCCGGGAATGGGGGGTCATGTGACTATAAGTATTTGATATGCATACTGATGGCCACATTCTGACTAGACTGTTCCATTGAGCGAGGTTCCGTCTGTCTAGTCGGAATGTGGCCGGGAGTATGCCTATCACATACTTATAGTCACATGACTGCCAGCTACCGGCACCGTAGAATCCTCACAGCGTGCAGACGAACAAAGAGGAAGCAACTATGGAGGTTATCTTCTGGTCTTCCAGGATGGCACTTAGGTTACTTGATAAAATATTTGGTGAAATTGTTACTTGTTCACACAATGCATTGTGATTTTCTGAAAATATTGCGAAAACAAAAAGGTTTGGAAAAAAATGCATCAGAATGCGATCACGGCCTAAGAAGACACATAAACACGTTTCTGTTACCTAATCTTATCAAATCCAAACCGTTACATTATAGAAAGCTTCCTGACATAATATGGAATGCAACCTGTACAGGCGCAATGATAAACCCTGCAATGGGCAGATGGGGAGCTGATAAAATATGGCCGAAAAAAATGGACATAATGAAAGGAAGCAAGAAAAGGAAAAAAAGGTGGAAAAAAGGAGGGCGGGAGAATGGTGAAGAATCTATATACTATATATAGAGAGAGAAGGGATTGAAATGAAGGGGGAACAAAAATGAGAGAAGAAAAGGTAGGAGGACACCAAACTGAGAGAAACTGATGTCTATGTTGAGAGAATAGGGCAGACGTCAGACAGGTAGGGATGGTGGTTTTTTGTCACTGAGTCACCCTTGCTCACTGGCTCCATTGATGGTTCACCACTTATTGAGACCCTATTCCAGCTGACTGCCTCCTCCGATTGTCACAGCTCCTCTGATTCTGGATCAGTTTTTCTTTTTCTTCTGTGCCCCTCCATTCCAAATTCATGGCCCCTGAACAATAATGGTGCAAATTTTCTCTTCAACCAACTAGGCATATTTGATTGGGCAAAATTGGAGAAGAAAAAATCAAATGTCCACAGATAAGTTCTCTGATCTACACCCAGTGTGATGAAGGGAAACTGTGCACCATTATCATCGGTGGGAATAACTCTGTAACGGGGAAACACAGAAGAAAGAGAAAAAACTGTTCCACAATCAGTAAAGCAGCGGCAATTGGAGGAGGGACTCAGTTTGAATAAAAAAATAAAGTGAAAGGTCCCCTTTAAGAGTGCCTATCTTGTTAAGGAAGCCTTCTTAACATCAATGTTTTTGTCCTCTTAATATATTGCAATCATCATATTATATAGCACTGTGTACTGACAATTGCACATTTTGTCTTTCTACCCAGTTAATTCTTCTCTGTTCTCTGCTCTATGTAGAAACAGGAAGTCTCTTGTCCCTGCATTTATCATCTCCCTCTTCAACTCCTGACCCAGCTGCTCCCTCCTTCCCCTGCCAGGGACTTTTGCAGTGACTCATGACTCATACAGGTAAAATTGACCTCCTGTTTCTACATAGAGCTTAGAAAGATTCAGCTAGTCAGTTTTAATCTTGTGATGTCATAAACCTAATAGAAAAGAGAAGAATTAAATTGGTACAAAAACAAAATGAGCAATTGTAAGTACACAGCGCCATGTAATATGATGACTACAGTATATTAAGAGGATAACATTTTAATGGAATGCAAGCTTCTTTAAAGCAGAGAAAAAGAGAGCAAGGGAGAAAGAAGGAGAGAACAAATGAGGAAGGAAAGGATGAGGGAGGGAGAGAGAGAGAGGATGAAAGAAGGAGATGAAGAGAGAGGGAGAAAGAGGGAGAGGAATAGAGGGAGAAGGAGATAGGGTGAGAGGAAGGAGAATGTGAGAGATAGAAAGAGAGAGAAGGAGAGAGGGAGAGAGAACAGAGAGAGAACAAGAGTAGAGAGAGGGAGAGTGAAGGAGAGAGGGAGAGAGAGAACGAGAGGTAGAGAGCGGCAGAGAGGGAGAGAGGGAGAGAGAAGAAAGAGAAAGAGAGAGAGAACGAGAGATAGAGAGAGGGGGAGAGAAGGAGAGAGGGAGAATGAGAGGTAGAGAGCAGCAGAGAGGGAGAGAGAGGGCGAGAGAAGAAAGAAAGAGAACGAGAGGTAGAGAGGGGGAGAGAAGGAGAGAGAAGGAGAGAGGGAGAACGAGAGGTAGAGAGAGGGAGAATGAGAGGTAGAGAGAGGGAGAATGAGATAGCGCAAGTGGGAGAACGAGAAACAGACAGGGAGGGAGAAGGAGAGAGCGGGAGGATAATAATACGGCGAGGAGGGAGGTGCTGTTACATGATAGTACAGGCAGACATGCTGATACATATTTGCAGTCTCCTGGTGACACATGGTGCTGTACAGCGAGGCTTCCCATATGCCAGCGACTTGTTTTCCAAATTGCTAAGTGTTTGTCACCCCCATTGTTACAATGTGTCAGCTGGCGCACTGCTCGGATTGTTATTACCTACATTAGAGCTTTAGAATTAATATCCTACGTTAGGCGGCAGCGTTAAGAAATAGGCTCCTGACAGCCATACTGCTGAACAAGGGCTTTTTCCTCAGTGCCGGCTGGAGATCCTGCATAATGTATCATGCTATGTAACAAAATCTTCCCAGCACCTTACATATAGCGACAGCCATAATCCTGGACAAAAACCTACTTGTCCAATATCTGGCCATACGTTTTCATAGGACTTTCAAAAACCCCTAATGACTGCGCCTTCAGATCACTAAGCCTCACATAAAATCACTGGGAGATGACATGTTTGTTGCTCAGTAATTTTATTTTTAGAATTTCAAGTATAATTCAATGTGACATTGTAAGATTGCCATCTAGTGGCGGAAAGCAGAAAAGCAGGAATAGCGCTGCACCGGAGCAATACATTGGGAATGTTTTCTGCAGCACATTTCTTTGTATTAAGGAGAATTTATTAAAATATTACATTATGTAACTTTTTAAAAAATCTTTTAAACTATTTGAAAGAGTGAATAACCATCCAAGCTCTAACAGTGGAAGATTCAGGTTGCACTAGCACCCATCCGGATGGCCCAATATATGTCAATCATAGAATCGTAGAGTTGGAAGGGACCTCCTGGGCCATCTGGTCCAACCCCCTGCTCAAAGCAGGATTCGCTAAATCATCCCAGTCAGATGCCTGTCCAGCCTCTGTTTGAAGACTTCCATTGAAGGAGAACTCACCACTTCTCGTGGCAGCCTGTTCCACTCATTGATCACTCTAACTGTTAAAAAGTTTTTTCTAATATCTAATCTGTGTCTCCTCCCATTCAGTTTCATCCCATTGCTTCTAGTCTTTCCTTGTGCAAATGAGAATAAAGTTGATCCTTCTACAATGTGACAGCCCTTTAGATATTTGTAGACAGCTATTAAGTCTCCTCTCAGTCTTCTCTTTTGCAAACTAAACAATCCCAAATCCTGCAACCTTTCCTCATAAGACAGGGTTTGCAGACCGGTCACCATTCTGGTCGCTCTTTTCTGAACTTGCTCCAGTTTGTTGATGTCTTTTTTAAAATGTGCTGCCCAAAACTGGACACAATATTCCAGATGAGGTCTGACCAAAGAGGAGTAGAGGGAAATAATAACTTCACGTGATCTAGACTGTATGCTTCTGTTAATACATCCTAGAATTGCATTTGCCTTTATTGCTGCTGCATCACATTGTTGACTCATATTCAGTCTGTGATCTATTAGTATACCCAAGTCTTTTTCACATGTGCTGTCACTAAGCCCTATTCCTCCCATTCTGTATATGCTTTTTTCATTTTTATTGCCCAGATGTAGTATTTTGCATTTCTCCCTGTTAAAAACCATTCTGTTAGTTGCTGCCCACTTCTCCAGTTTATTTAAATCTTTTTGAATCCTCTCTCTCTCTTCTCTAGTATTAGCTATCCCTCCCAGCTTTGTGTCATCAGCAAATTTAATCAGTTTACCCTCAATTCCTTCATCTAAATCGTTGATAAAGATGTTGAACAATACAGGGCCCAGGACAGAGCCCTGTGGTACCCCACTTGAGACATTCTTCCAACTGGATGTGCAGCCATTTACGACCACTCTCTGGGTCCGATCACCAAGCCAGTTATGAATCCACCTAACAGTTGCCTTGTCCATTCCATACTTAGTCATTTTTTCAATAAGGATTGTATGAGAGACTTTGTCAAATGCTTTGCTGAAGTCAAGATATACTATATCTACAGCATTTCCTTGATCCACCCAATCAGTGATACCGTCATAGAAGGAAATTAAGTTAGTCTGACATGACTTATTAGTTACAAACCCATGCTGACTCTGTTTAATCACTTCATTCTTATCCAGGTATTGACATACATGTTGTTTAATAATTTGTTCAAAGATCTTTCCTGGTATAGAAGTCAGACTCACCGGCCTATAGTTGCCTGGGTCCACCTTCTTCCCCTTTTTGAAGATAGGAACAACATTTGCTCTTCTCCAGTCTTCTGGCACTTCTCCTGTTCTCCAAGAATTTTCAAAGATTATGGAGAGGGGTTCAAAAATTTCTTCTGCTATCTCCTTCAGTACTCTGGGGTGTAATTCATCTGGACCTGGAGACTTGAATTCATTTAGGTTAGCTAAGTGTTTCCTCACTATCTTTCTGTTTATAGATATCCTGGATTCTTCTATTCCCTTAATAGGACAGTGAAGAACAGCTGATGTTTCATTTCCTTTCTGAGAGAAAACACATGCAAAATAGGAATTTAAAAGTTCAGCCTTCTCAACATCCTGTCTTACCATTTCATCATTTTCATCCTGTAAAAATCCTATAGCATCTTTGACTTTTCTTTTACTTTTGACATATCCCCAAAATCCTTTATTATTGCTTTTGACATCTCTTGCAAGCCTCAATTCATTTTCAGCTTTAGCTAATCTAATTTGTGCCCTGCAGACAGCATTATATTCTTCTTTAGATATGCCTCCCTCTTTCCATTTTATAAACATTTTTTTCTTCCTTTTTAGCATGTGCTTAAGTTCTGGTGTTCATCCATCCTGGTTTCCTTAAATGCTTCCTATTCTTCCCTCTTTTCGGAATTGTTAACAACTGTGCTTTGAGAATTTCATTTTTCAAGATTTCCCATCCTTCCTGGACATTTTTGTCTTTAAGGATATCCAGCCATTGGATCCCTCCAATTCTCTTTCTGAATCCCTTAAAATCTGCCTTTCTGAAATCTAACCTTGATGTCTGAGTCTTCACAGGTCTTCCGCCTCTAGTTATCCAAAATTCTAAAATAGCATGGTCGCTACCTCCTAGGGTCCCAGCCACTTTTACCTCCTCAACCATTTCCTCCCTGTTTATAAGGATTAGATCCAAGGCAGCAGTTCCCCTTGTTTTCTCCCCTACCTTTTGGAAGATAAAGTTGTCAGCAAGAGAGGATAAGAATTTCCTTGACCTGTTAGTTTTGCCTGAGAGAGATTCCCAACAAATGTCTGGATAGTTGAAATCTCCCATGACAACTATATCATATTTTTTGGAGAACTTTGCCATTTGATGCTTAAAGAGTTCATCCATATCTTCAGCTTGCACAGGCGGCCTGTAGTAAATGCCTACAATGGTGTCCTTTCCATTGTTCTGTCCTTGTATTCTTACCCAAACAGTTTCCACAGAACTCCCAGTCTCTGAAGCTTCAATCTCTGTGCAGATATACGCGTTTCTATCATACAATGCGACACCTCCTCCTCGTTTATCAAGTCTGTTTCTTGCAAATAAGTTGTATCCTTCTAGTCTTGTATTCCAATCATGTGTATCGTCCCACCAAGTTTCAGTGATTCCAATGACATCATATTTCTTTTCCTGTGTTAGTAGTTCCAATTCTCCTTGTTTGTTGCCCATGCTTTGTGCATTAGTATAGAAACATTTTAGTTTGTGATTGGTTTCTCTTTCTCCAATATTTTTATTAATTAGATTCTTTTGTCTTTGTTCTTCCTTTCCACTTCTAATAGCAGAGTTCTCAATAGCATTTGTCAGGTGTATGGCTTTTTCTGGTCTTTTGCTTCCCTTCCCATGTTGTTCTAGTTTAAAGCTCTCCTTACAAGTGTAGCAAGGAGACTTCCAAATACATGCTTTCCAGTCTTCGTAAGGTGCACCCCATCTCTAGCAAGTAGTCCATCGTATAAGTAGTTCACTCCGTGATCCAGAAATCCAAATCGTTGCTGACGGCACCATCGACGTAGCCAGTTGTTCACCTGCAGAATCTTATTCCACCTCCTTGTTCCATGGCCATCCACTGGGAGGATGGAAGAGAAGACCACCTGCGCTCCCAGGTCTTTCACTTTCTTGCCTAAGTCTTCAAAGTCTCTGCAGATGGTTTCCAGGTCATTTCTTGCGGTGTCATTTGTCCCCACATGTAGTAGCAGGAATGGGTAGTCATCTGTAGGTCTGAAGAGTCCTGATATCCTGTCAGACACATCTTTAATTTTTGCACCTGGAAGACAGCACATTTCTCTTGAAGTTATATCCGGTCTGCAGATAGCGGCCTCTGTTCCTCTCAACAGGGAATCCCCCATGACCACCACTCTCCATTTCTTCTTCACAACATTTTTCTTTCTCCATCCAGGAGGACTCTGAAGGCGTACAAGGTTGCTGTTTGTGGGCAAAGTCTTATCCTGATGTATTTCTTCATCGTTTTCCTGCGTGAGAGCCTGGTACTGGTTTCTGAGCAGTATGGGTGCTGACTGCCTCCTGATCCTCCTGCTTCTCTGGGTCACATGTCTCCATTCCTCTGTTTCTTCAGGTGCACTTCGAATTTTTTCTCTTTCTGTAACATGAAGAGATAATTCTGCTCTGTCCAAGAACTCTTCACCTTCCTTAATGATCTTCAACGTAGCTAACCTCTCTTCGAGATTTTGCAACTTTTCCTCCAACAGGGACACAAGCTTGCATTTGTGGCATGTGAAGTTTGGCTTTTCCACTGGTAAGTCTGTGAACATGTAGCATGAAATGCAGCTCACCAAATGGCTCCTGGCCTCTTTCATCTTGAAATTTCTTAAAAACGATGAAAGATGAGCTAAAATTCGCGCGCCTATCGGCGCGCGGTTGTCCGATTTCCTCTTTTCAGCTGCAACGGCCAAAACCCAGTGATCGTTGAGCTCGCTGAGACTCTTCACCTATCCCAGAAGGCACTGGGAATATGCAAATGATCTCCTCAAGACTCTTCCCCTGGTTTTCCGATTTCCTCTTTTCAGCTGCAACAGCCAAAACCCAGTGATCGTTGAGCTCGCGGAGACTCTTCACCTATCCCAGAAGGCACTGGGAATATGCAAATGATCTCCTCAAGACTCTTCCCAAGACTCAATAGGTAGGTTATGTTAAAAAAAAGTGCATCCTTATGAACTATTGGCTTTTTATTTCAGATACTTAATGATAAGTTCAGCATTATGTTCATTTCTACATTGAACAGCCCAAATTATCAGCAGATAGATGTAGCGGTCCCTCCTGTGCCTACCAGCTCTCAGCTGATACATACATGCAGTGAGTGAACGCTCCCCATCCCTCACCTGTTCCTCTGCGCAGTTCCCTACCGGTTCCTCTTATTTCTTCACAGTGGTCTCTGCCGCCTCCGTGCTCACTAGGCCTCACGCATTGTCATTACATCTCAAGGCTTAGACAGCGCAGGAGACCACTGCGAAGAAAGGAGAGGACCGGAGGTCCGAGTGAGGAACTGCGCAGAGGGACAGTAGAGAGTCGGGGAGAGGTGAGTTTTATGTTATTATTATTATTATTATTATTATTATTATTTTAATAGAATTATTTGTAAAATTAGATTCATATGTGACTCACTTGGTGAAATTAAATAATAGCCAGTCACAGTTTTTGACACAATTATGTCTCAGATTTGCTTCCGATGTAACCAAACACAGCAGATAAAGAACTATAGTGAAGAACAATGTAGGAATGATTTTGCCATCTACTGGATGATCATTGTATTGCATTATTAGTATACCCTAGCGTCCAGTGAAAAACAATAGAGTTTATTTTTAATTATCGGATCCCAATAAAGCAACAGTTCAGGTTCTTAGACCAGGGGACAGACTAAGACTTGCATCAATAAGGCTCTGTTCCCACAATGAACTTTTGGTGAGTTTTTGATGTTGCAGATATTCTGCACCATGTGCTTTACGCCATTCTTCCCTGCAGAGACCGCTCCTGCCGGAGATTCAGCTGCCTCTGCTGACATCACGTTGACAGAGCGGATGTTCTTTTCTGACTTCATTCTCATTGGCAGCCAGATTGCCACTGGCTAACTGGAGGAGCTGGCTGCAAATCAGATTGACGTCAGAAGTCTCGTCCCATCGACAGAGTAGAGCGGAAAAGAACCTCCAATTAAAGGGAACATACGGGACTATGCAAAACCCAAAATCTGCCTAAGCACTAACAGGCAAGTAGTTGCTACTTACCTGCCTGTTGTGCCCGGCACCATTCTTCCCCAACACCTAGCTCCTGCCATGGATTCAGCTGCCTCGGCTGACGTCACATCGACAGAGCGGAGGTTCTTTTCCGCTCTACTCTGTCGATGGGACGAGACTTCTGACGTCAATCTGATTTGCAGCCGGCTCCTCCAGTTAGCCAGTGGCAATCTGGCTGCCAATGAGAATGAAGTCAGAAAAGAACATCCACTCTGTCAACGTGATGTCAGCAGAGGCAGCTGAATCTCCGGCAGGAGCGGTCTCTGCAGGGAAGAACGGCGTAAAGCACAGCAGGCAGGAAAGCTGCAATTACCTGCCTGTTAGTGCTAAGGTACATTTTTTGTTTTTCATAAAATCCCAGATACCCCCCCTTTAAGTAAAATAGGTTGCTTGCATTTCTTAAAGTATAGACAGCTTAAAAAACTCACCAAAAACTCATCATGGGAATGTAGCCTAATAACGGTGGGTGCATCAATGCGCCTACATTACACTTTTGTGAAACTGGCCTAAGCCCTCATTCTGACATCTGTCTTTCATCTACGCTTTTCTTGTGTTTGGATAGAAGATGAACCATTATAGTCGTTGTGGTTTTTTTCATCCTTTTTAGATCGGAGTCAAGTGAAGATACAAGTCTACGGCTTCTTGAAAATCAGACATTTTGTGCGTTGTCTTTTTTTAACATGTAATGGGCAGGAGAAGCTTTGCACTTTTTTTCTCTCTTTTCTCAGCTTTGTTATACCAGAAAATCATTGATCGCAAAAATGAAACACACCGACCAAAGACTGATGGAAATCTGTCCGTTTTTTTAAATTTACGGGAACAAAAAAAAACAAACGTCTGAAAGAGGCGCTAGATAGAGTCTAACTATACAGGTAAAGTTCTGAAAGTTCTGAATCTGTTGCCATCTTCGGTTTCAGGCTTTACTTAGAGGATGATTTGTGTTCTCATCAGAATTTCCATGTAATGTCTATAGAAAACATGTGAAGTGTCCTGTCCCCGCCGCCCTCCCCCGCCTGACGCCGGGCCATTCAATTAACAGCAAATCTAATTTCTAAATGAGCACAACATTGGTAATTTCACTTTTTAATTACTGAAACTTCCCGGCATTTCTTTTATTTCTCTTTGTGCTGTGGATCATTCAGTAGAAAGTTGAAGATTGTGACATGGATTTCTTTAAGCTCAGTAGACAATTTGCCAAATTATTCCAGTAATTATTTTCCTATTATTAATTTAAACATTTCTGCATTTAAAAATGGAGCTCAAATTTCATCCGACACAAGTGGCAGCTGATCTGTGCCGGATTATGAGACGCCAAGACTATTAGGCCGGGATCACACATGCGAGAAACACGACCGAGTCTCACATGTTAATACCCGGCATTGCCGCCGGCACACGGATCGGAGCGTGCGGCCGCATAGCAATACATGGAGCCGCACGCTCCACTCCCGAGTGCCGACGTGTTGGATATTAGGCCAGAGTCACACTACAGCGAGATACGGCCGAGTCTCGCAGGTTAAAACCAAGTTCTGGCACCGGCACTCCGGAGCCTGGCGTGCAGCTCCATGTATTGCTGTGCGGCTGCACGCTCCACTCCCGAGTGCCGGCGCCAGAGCTTAGTTTTAACCTGCAAAACTCGGCCGTGTTTCTCGCATGTGTGATCCCGGCCTTAGGGCTCCTTCAGACGCCTGATTCTCTCATGTACGAGAAAAATGGACTGATTGTGTCAGTCAGAGTTTGATCAGTGTGCAGTCCAAATGTTATCGGTTTTTCTCATATATGGAGAAAAAATAAGTTTCTCCACCTTCTCCATTCTGTCAGTCTGTGAAAATCGGACTGCACTTGGATGTCATCTGAATCCGGTCCGATTATTTTATGAACCCATAGACTTATGTTGATTCAACCCTTGGATCAAAATTGGACATGTCTCCATTTGGTCCAAAAAAATACTGGACATGTGAACAGCCCCATAGAAAATCATAGGTACGAGTGCTGTCCATGAAAAACAAGTATAGCACTCATCTAATATAAACTGACGTCTGAATGAGCTCCAAAGAAGATTTTCCACTAGGGATGAACAGAGCCGTGGAAGTTCAAGTTCTTGTACCTGACCTGAACTTTATTCCAAAGTTCAGTTCGGTGATCAGAACTGTGCCCGGACTTGAACCGGAACCCGAACCCCATTGAAAACAATGAATGGGGACCCGAACTGTTGTGCCGGAACTTTGAACATTTCTACGGTCTTCCGGGAGAAGTCAGCATTCAGAGTTTAGCACCGGACACTAAGGCTATGTGCACATGTACCGGAACTCTCACGGAAATTACCGCGAGAATTCCGGAATTCCGGTCCACGGGAAAATCGCATTTTAAATTCCCGTGATTTTCCCTCGGAAAAAATAGCATTTTGCAAGCGTATTTAGCTTGCAAAATGCTAGCGTTTTCAAAGCGATCTGTAGAATCGCTTGGAGAACTGATTGACAGGTTGGTCACACTCGTCAAACATAGTGTTTGACAAGTGTGACCAACTGTTTCCTACTGAGGCCGCCTATTCAGCATCAGTAGTAAAAGATAAAATGTAAAAAAAAATAAAAAGTGGTGTTATTCTTACCCTCCGACGTCCCGCGCAGCCTTCCCAGTAATCCTTTGCGAAAATGCCTGCGATGACGTCCGTTCTCGCGGGATCGCGATGTCTCGCGGTGATTTGCGATGACGTCGCGCGAATGACTGCAAGACTTCGCGATCCCGCGAGAACGGACGTCATCGCAGGCATTTTCGCAAAGGACTACTGGGAACGAGAGCGTGAAGAGAAGCGGGAAGACTGCGTGGGACGTCGGAGGGTGAGAATAACAATATTTTTTATTTTAAATTCTATTTTTTACAGGGATATGGTACCCAAAGCCCGGAGGACAGTCTCCTCTCCTCCGGACCGTGGGTACCATCTGCAATTGTTCTGCTTACTTTCCGCATGGTGTGCACAGCCACATGCAGGAAGTAAGCGGAACAATGCATTCCTATGGGTGCGGGATCGCCGCGATTCCGCAAAATTAATGAGCATGCTGCGGTTTTTACCGCGAAGCGATTCCACCGCGGTAAAAACCGCAGCATTAGCACAGCATTGCGGAATCCCATAGGAATGCATGGGATGCTTATTTTTCGCGTTTTCGCGGCAAAATCGCATGGTTAAAACCGCCGCGGAAACGCGAAAGAAACGCTACGTTTGAACTCAGCCTAACTATCAGGTATGATCCCTGCACTTTTAAGTTTGAGTTCGCTCATCTCCACGGGTCACGTCTCATCTTTTCTTACAACTTTGGGCAAGATTCATCAAGCAGTTTACGCAACTTTACATCTAGTTGCGCAAACATTTTGCTACTTTCGGAGTTTTTACACCTGTCCCAGGAGGCTTTCAAAGAGTTCTCAGGCATATGGAGGAGGTGTGGACGAAAAATGTATCATCATTTATGCAAAAACTAAATGCCTTAAATTATAATATAAATTGTATTATGGTCACTGGGTACATTTCTTGTGGGAACGCAGAACAGCTGAAAGATGCGTCAAATTCATTAAGAGGCCACCTGCGTCTTACTCCAGTGCAGCTTTCATCAAGGCGAGCGCCAGTCTTAATGACGGGGCCTCGGTGTTCTGTTAATCCTCCATCATTCCTCGTGGAAGTGTAAAAATAAGGAAATATCTAATTTTGGTCATACGACCTCAGGGTTTAGATAAAGTAATGACTATCTGACTATCTTACACTTCAAATTTGGCTGTAAAAAAAATGAGTCAGACCGTAAAAATCTTGACAGATCGCACTCATCCTGATTATATTGTATGGGCCTGTGCATATGTCCAATTTTTTTCCTTTGATAGAGTGGGTCTGAAGAAAAAATGGCAGCATGCCCCATTTGCCTCTGAGAATCGGATCGCACTCGCCCATTCAAATCTATGGGTGTGTGGAAAAAATCAGACAGCACTCGGATGGCATCTGAGTGCTGCCCAACTTTAAAAAACTGACAATAGATAGAAGGTGGGGAAACTGTCTTTCTCCACCTCCGAGAAAATTGGCTCCCACTCTGATCATCCTTACTAGGCTAATCAGACGGATTTTCATGGATGAGAGAATTTATGGCCTCAGAGTGAAGAGGGAAAAGTAATTCCAGGGGGTCGAATTAATTATTATATTTCCAGGAGTAATAACTGAGGATTGGCATAATGCAGAGTCCTAAGAATGGATTTGATGGGAAATATACTGTATTTACTATGACAGACTTGCCAGGAGAACCAAAAATAGCTTCTAGTTAAAATCGGCTTAATTTTGTGCTCTCTCCGTTGCATTTTTCCTCCGTAAACTCTTTTCCATACATCTATGCAAGTGATGCCATTTTCCCTGTAATATGAAGTCGTTATCACAAGTGAGATTCGGCTCCATTTCATATTTTCCTAAATTGCACTTAAATTGCTTAAATTCTTTGAAACAAATTTGAAGACGGAAAGAACGATTGGGAGGAAATGATGGAAACGGCTTCTTCTAGGAAAGGTGGAAAAGTTCACATCAAATCTACAACTGTCTAATGGCATCCGAACGTGTATGCAGCGGATTCGGGTCCGAGGAGCCACCGCCAAGAAAGTGCATTCACCACGCGATGGCAGATACAATATTCTTATATACTTGGTGTTTACATTTTTCAGGGTTCACAAAATCTCTGCTTGCTGTTAATACTTGGAAATATTTATTGAATGTCCAGGGGTGAAGATCACACAGTGAAGGTCGAATCTGACAAAATTCGGAAGGAAAATTCAGTATCTCTTCCACCACCGCCCGCCGGTCCTTCGATCACCTCCTCTGTCTTCTTTCTGTCTTCTAGCTTCTTCTTTTCATGAGGGGCACGACGAACGTCACTGACAATGGGGGTTGTATTTAACCCCTTAAATGATGGATTGGGTCAATCTATAAACTTGACCCATGTTCAACAATGACGTCGCCTTGGGTCTACAAATCAGAAGAGGCGCCCATCCGGTGGCCATGGACTACTGATGTGGCCGTAGACCAGGGTCTTGAAAATGTTCTTTGCAGATGTCTACGTCACGCGCTTCTCTTTTCCCTCCTTCTCTTTAACCCTTTTATAACTGACAGAATGGCTTCAGGTGAAGCATTTCCAGTACAGGATGACATTTTCTGATGTTGCTCACCTATTGGGATCATTCTCGTGTTGATTTCCCGGGGATTCTCATAATCCTCTCCTAGGTGTCTTTAACAACAATGGAGATGAAACCATAACTTTTTTTTTCTGTATCGGCCACAGATGTGTTCTGCCCCTTCCATACAAACCATGTACACGGCTTTTTGCTGTAACGGGAAGGTCTGGAAATCACCCAAAAAAACCAGGCATTCACCATAGAGAACTATCTGACCGGTAGGGATGGATACGATGGCCCTCATTCATTTCTTACATTCATTTGGTAAAAACAAGGCTGAGCTCTGAAAATGACAGTGATGCTCCCGAAATTAGTTAGGCCTCTTTCACACTTCCATTTTTGACAATCAGTCAAGATCCACCGATTTGGAAAAAAAACGGATCCACCATTTTTCTTTGCGGATCCGTTTTTTTCCCCATTGACTTTCATTATTGGCGGATCTTGACGGATTGCCGTCCGTTGCATCCGTTTTTGTGTGGATCCGCCAAAATGTTGCTGTCCATCAACATCCTCAAAGACTTCCAAACGGAGCTTGCAATGTTTTTTTGGCCGGCGGATCCTCCAGACACTGATTTAACTCAAAATTCTGTCTGGGTGCCGGACAAAAAAAAAAAATCTCTCTCTCTCTCCTTCCCTCTCTCTCTCTCTCTCTCTCTCCTTTTCCAGGCTGCGATTCCTTTAACATTCTTCATTTGACGGATCTGTCAAAAAAACGGACGGGTGGCATCCGTTGTCATCAGTACTAAAACGGATCCGCTATCCGTCCTTTTGGTGGATTTTAACTGATGCAAAAAACTGAAGTGTGAAAGAGGCCTTAGATGAAGTTCACTTGAATGGGCTGGCAGACTCATTACTGCCCAAATCAGCTCTTCCCCAAAAAGATGTTTGTTATGCTCTAAGATCTCTTCAGGCCCCAAAGTAAAATAAATGGAGCGCACAGAAGGGGTTAAAAATATTTTAAACAATTATACTCACCTGTCCTAGACCCGTGCATCAAATGTCCTGTTGCAGGAGTTCCTCTCTCCAGGTGAGGAGAGGCCTAGGACAGGTGAGGCGAAGCCTAGGTCAAGTGAAGAGCAGGCCTAGGACAGGTGAGGAAAGGCCTAGGACAGGTGAGGAAAGGCCTAGGACAAGTGAAGAGCAGGCCAAGACAGGTGAGGAAAGACCTAGGATCGGTGAATATCAGGGCTAGAACAGGTGAGCAGAGGCCTAGGACAGGTGGGGAGTAGGCCTAGAACAGGGGAGGAGAGGCCTAGGACAGGTGAGGCAAGGCCTAGGACAAGTGAAGAACAGGCCTAGGACAGGTGAGGAATGGCCTAAGACAGGTGAGGAGCAGGGCTAGGACAGGTGAAGAGAGACATAGGATAGGTGAGGAGCAGGCCTTGGACAGGTGAGGAAGGGCATAGGACAGGTGAGGAGAGGTCTAGGAAAGGTAAAGAGCAGGCCTAGGACAGGGAGGAGAGGCCTAGGATAGGGAGGAGAGGCCTAGAACAGGTGAGGAGCAGGCCTAGGACAGGGAGGAGAGGCCTAGGATACGGAGGAGCAGGCCTAGGACAGGGAGGAGAGGCCTAGGATAGGGAGGAGAGGCCTACGAAAGGGAGGAGAGGCCTAGAACAGGTGAGGAGCAGGCCTAGGACAGGGAGGAGAGGCCTAGGATATGGAGGAGCAGGCCTAGGACAGGGAGGAGAGGCCTAGGACAGGTGAGGAGGCCTACGACAGGTGAGGAAAGGTCTAGAACAAGTGAGAGGAGGCCTAGGACAGGTGAGGAGTGGCCTAGGACAAGAATGGAGAGGCCTAGGACAGGTGATGAGCAGGCCTAGGACAAGTGAGGAGCATGTGTAGTAAAGGTAAATATAATTTATTTTGTTTTTAACCTCTTCTGATCCACTAAAGATTACAGAAAAATGGCCAATATTTACTGTATTCCTGCAAATCAAATCCCAATTTTGCTTGAAATTCATTAAAACATGTGATTCAATATGAACCGATACATGATGTAAACAGTTTATTTCTATCACTTTGGTGACAGACGCCGCTGAGACACAGATCCCAGTCCATCCTGGGGCTGACACGGTACATCTTGCTCTTCCCCTCTGTACATACATAACATACGGAGACAATGAGAGTGCACTTACTTTTGAGATCGAGGTTTCTGGCTCCCGCTGTGCTCTGAGTAGTAATTTTCGTGTCTATTTTCACTGTATGGAGATTGCTGGTGTCTCTGGAGATCATCACATTGTGCCACTGATGGTCATTTAGTTGTTTGTTAGAGCTGCCTTTTATTAGGTTTGCACCATTGCCAAGATCAAAAACGTAATGTAAATATCTGAAAGATAAAAGTAGACGTTGCCTTGAATAAATATAATATTCTATAGGTGTTACTTTAGCAATTACTTTTCTGGTAACGTTTAGATTAATGTTTATGGTCAGGAATAAACTCTGATGAATAATTTTAGTAAAGTAAAAAAAAATTGCAATTTCTGCTGTTTTCATTCTAACCTGAGAACTGACATTCCAGACAGTGCTCCGAGGACCTCTGGTGGTGACATGTACGAATAACGGCATGTCATTCTAGCAGTAGAGCAATTAATAGGCGATAATTCCCTGTATACACATTACATTTGCTATACTGTATATCCTCCGTGCCCCTACATGTACGGAACATTACAATGCAGTGAAAAATGAAGCTTTACTTCTCTTTATATAATCATAGGGAGATGACTAGGGTTTGTGGGTGAGTTGGGATCACTTTAATATATCACTTTATCCAAACTGAAGACACTCTCTCCATTATTTATGATGTCGTCAAAAGCAAAAATGAGCTTAAATTTGTCACCTAATCTGAGAGCAGCATGATGTAGGAGCAGAAACCTTGATTCCAGCAATCTGTCACTTACTGGGCTGCTTGCTGTAGTTTTGATATGTATTATCAGTAGGAAATTATCACTAAAGAACTCGTAAATCTGCTGCCATGTAGTCCTCTGAACTCTGGGTAACCCTGCCCCATCACTGATTGGCAGCTTTCTTTGTATGTTGTATATAGGTAGGAATCTGCCAATCAGTGCTGTGGGTGGGGTTACACAGAGCTCAGCATTCAGAGCACTGCTAGAGATGCAGCAGAGAAAACTGTGATTTGATCAAAAATGACAACAAGTAGCCCAGTAAGTGACACATTGCTGGAATAAGGGTCTCTGCCCTTACATTATGAGGCTCTCAGATGAGGTTCCAAATATCTGGTGACAAATTCCCTTTAAAGTTCTTTTTTCCGGGATTAAACTATTGATTACTTGTACTTTGCCATCAACATCAGATCATGGGGGGTTTGACTACTAGATTATCCTATTATCAGCTGTTTAGAGTTCCCGTGGAGACCTTATGTACCATCTGTAAGGAGCCAGAACGACGCAGCTCCCTACACAGCATAGTGGCCATTCTCTGTACTGCAGCTCAGCTCTTATTCAAATGAATAGGATGTGATCTTTAGTAGTGAAGAACATGCACTACACAATGTCTGCGATGTTCTGACTCTACATAATGTGAACCTGTGACTCTGAGTTTTAGCTGAGCGTTGGGGTCAGACCTCCACAAAGCTAGTTTTGGTAATCCGCGGTCAACAAAACCTCCTAGAAGACTGTATATATACACTGTAAATAGGATTGTCCTACACTTCAGAGCAATGCTATTTGTTACAATGTATAAGTGCAGTCTTGGAGATTTGGTCATAGAGGATTACAAAGACTCATATGAGAAACCTATGTGGTTTTTCAGCCTTCAAATTTTCATTTGAAGATTTTTACTCTTTACATGCAAGCAAGGATCTTGAATATGGTGATTTAATTGGAAGTGTAAAAAAATATATAAGAAAGTTGCAAAACTTTAACAGTTGTTTTGATTTTTTATGCTTCAACAGTATTTCCAAGTACTAATTTGCTAAGTGATGCAGCTTCTGGTAGGATGATTGTATCATTATGAAATACAGTTGTGTGAAAAAGTGTTTGCCCCTTCCTGATTTCCAATTCTTTTTCATGCTTGTCACACTAAAATGTTTCAGAATGTAAATATTAGATAAAGATAACACAAGTACACACAAAATGCAGTTTATTAAAGAAGGTCTTGTTTATTATGGGAAAACTAAATCCAAAACTACAGAGCCCTGTGTGCAAAAGTGATTGCCCCCGCCCTTAAAACATTAAATTAACTTTGAAGCTGAGTTTACATTCATTAGCCACATCCAGGCCTAATTACTGCTACACCAGTTCTCAATCAAGAAATCACTTAAGTAGGACCTGCCTGACAAAGTGAAGTAGCCCAAAGAAGCCTCAAAAGCTATACATCATGCAACAATCCAAAGAAATTCTGGAACAAATAAGAAAGACAGTAGTTGAGAAGTTGAGATCTATCAATCTGGAAATGGTTATAAAGGCATTTTTCAAGTTTTGGGACTCCAGGGAAACACAGTGAGAGCCACTATCCAAAAATGGTGAAAACATTGCCCAGGAGCAGCCAGCTGGCCCAAATTCCCCCACGTGCAGTGACATCTCATCCAAGAGGTCACAAAATACCTCATAACAACATTCAAAGAACTGTAGACCACACTTGCCTCAGTTAAGGTCAGTGTTCATGAATCCACCATAAGATAGAGACTGGGCATAAAAGACTTTTGGGAGAATACTCTGTGGACGGATGAGACAATTGTTGAACATTTTGGAAGGTGTATGTCCCATTAAATCTGGTGTAGAAGTAACACAGAATTTCAGAAAAGGAATATCATACCAACAGTAAAATATGGTGGTGGTAGTGTGATGGTCTGGGTCTGTTTTGATGCTTCAGGACCTGAAAGACTTGCTGTGGTAAATGGAAATATAAATTCTGCTGTTTATCAAAAAATCCTGAAAGAGATTGTCCGTCCATCTGTTCTTGACCTCAAGCTGAGGCAAATCTGGGTAATGCAGGAGGACAATGATCCAAAACACACCAGCAAGTCCACCTCTGAATGGTTTAAGAACAACAACAAAATTAAGACTTTGGAGTGGCCTAGTCAAAGTCCTGACCTTAATCCGATTAAGATGCTGTGGCATGACCTTAAAAAGGAGGATCATGATCCTTCCAATGTGGCTGAATTATAGCAATTCTGCAAAGATGAGTGACCAAAATTCCTCCAGAGCGTTGTAAAAGACTCATTGCCAGTTATCGCAAACGCTGGATTGCAGTTGTTGCTGCTAAGGATGGCCAAACCAGTTATTAGGTTAAGGGAGCAATCATTTTTTCACACAGGGCTCTGGAGGTTTGGATTTCTTTTTCCCTTAGTAATAAAGACCTTCATTTAAAAGCTGCATTTTGTGTTTACTTGTGTTATCTTTCTCTAATGTTTACATTTGTTTGGTGATTTAAACATTTTAGTGTGACAAACAAGCAAAAGAATGGGAAATCAGGAAGGGGCAAACACTTTTTCACAAAACTGTATGTAATGCCACCATTGCCTATGTATATCACTGCATACATAGCCCCCAGGTGTAGGAGTTGCTGTGTGTGCCCTATATTAAAATTATATATTAACTTAGTTATTAACCCTTGTTGACAAGCGTTAATTAACTATAATTATACGGTCTAAGGGTGCTTTCTTGCTGCATTTGGCACCTGTTTGTTTGTCCTTTTGAGGCTCATGTCCAAACTTCCCTGCAAAATAGAATTTGGGCGTATACATCAACCAGGCCGTAGATTTTAATGGTGCAGACAGAGTCAATGTGTGCTCTGTCGTGCATCATTTTTGGGTGTGTATGCCTACTGGAGGCACATGGTCACCATTATAACCTAAGGTCCCCATCGGCGCATCCTGTTTTGAAATTCGTTCAGATGTAACCACGGTGGGACCAACGAACTGGTGCCAAAAGGCATATGTGAAAGCACCCTAAGTAATATCCTTTCCTCCAGTAGAGTACTGTCTATCTGCTAATGCTGCAATCCCCCATAGTTTAGTGCTGCGGAGAGTTCACACGGGGACACGGACTGACTCTGCTTATTTTCTGTGCTTGCTCAGAATCCAGGCTTGTGTGATACTTCCCCGCGACCCTTGTCTTACACACAGTACAGTATGTCCAGGCTCACAGCATGGATCTACTATTTTAAGTCTGTGTCCAAATTCCACTGCTGCCTCGTCCTCTCTAGCTATGGGCGACCTCTGAGCATTGTTCTGAAAAGCCTGGTAAGATCCCTGGAGAATACAGCGGCTGACACTGATATTACTCAATGTCTTGGATAAGCCTGAATGTAGGACTCATGGGACGCACTGTATAATGCCTTCTTGTAAGCAGCACCAGAGCTCAGTGTCATTAAAAATGTCAGAGATTAGAACATAGGGTCTGCTTATTGTTTCCAGAGGCGGCACCACTCTTGTCCGTGGGCTTTGTCTTGTACTGTAGCTCAGCTGCATTCAAGGTGAAGTAATACCAGACAGAGCCCATACAAGACAGTAGCACTGTTTCTGGGAAAAAAGGCATTGTAGCCATTGTATAAGATTAAAGGGAACCTGTCAGTAACTTCCACCCACCACCCCCACCCCAAAACCATTTATATGACTGAGTAGCCCTTTAAAAAAATAGATAATCGATCCCTTTATGACTTCAAAGTGCTGAAATCACATTTTCAAATTCAGTCTTGAAATGCATCAAAATGCACTTACAGCTTCTCAGTCTCCGCCGTATTCCCAAACTAGCAATACCCTCCTCTGGCTGATGGACAGGTCACTGGTCACGTGCCAAGGCAAACGACCTAACAGTCAGCCAGGGTAGGGTGCTGCTAGATGAAGAATGCAGCGGAGACTGAGAAGCTGTAAGTGCACCGTCACACCCCAATGCACTTCCAGACTGAGCTTTAAACTGTGATTTCTCGCTGATAAAGCAGCACTTTGGGGTCATAAAGGGATCAACTGATTTCTCTTTATAGGGCTACACAGTCATATAAATAGCTTTGTGGGGGGGTAAAAGTTGGTGACAGGTTTCCTTTAAAAAGCACGTGTAATTCTTCAAAAAGGTGGGCCACACTGATCCACAGATTGTGTGTGCGGTATTGCAGCTCAGCTCCATTCACTTTAAAGGGAACCCGTCATGTCCTTTTGTGTATTAAACTGCCCCCAGTGTATAGTTAGTGGTGAATGTGCAGCACCAACATTGTTTTCTCAAAGAAAAGCTGCCAGTATACTGTATATGTGTAAAAACACTTTCTACCATTAGTAGACTGCATCACATACCCCTATGACTGAAACGAAAGGTGGCACTTTTTACCGCTTCAGTCACAGTCATTCATGGTCCTGTTCAAAATTATTCACACCCACCACATTGTGATTGCTTGTTTGGCATGACGCTACGGCAACGGCCACAGAATTCCCGCGGTTGCACCCTGCCCATCGGCTCCCCGGCATGCGCACTGATTCTGGGTGTACATCTCAAGCTTGTTTTCACATGTGCACATGCTCCGGAGCCGCTGCGAGTCAGTCTGTGAGCAACGCATGCTATGAGCGCCACTGTCTTCGTGCTTGCCACCGCGGAGCATGCGCACATGTAAAAAGGATCTGTGGACGCGCACCAGATTCAGTGCGCATGTCAGGGAGCTAATGGCCCCTGCCGTGACGTCCAGACAGTAACAGCAAGCAAACACAATGTGGTGGGCGTGAATAATTTTGAACAGGACCATGACTGACTGTGACTGAAGCGGTAAAAAGTGCCACCTTTCATTTCAGTCATAGGGGTATGTGATGCAGTCTACTAATGGTAGAAAGTGTTTTTACACATATACAGTATACTGGTAGCTTTTCTTCCAGTGATGCACATTCACCACTAACAATACACTGGGGGCAGTTTAATACTCAAAAGGACATGACGGGTTCCCTTTAAAGGAGCCCAGTCGCCGCACCAACCTGAATCCATGGACAAATATGCTGCTATTGTTTTGGAAGAAAGTAGCTACATTTTCAAAATCTTGTAAAATCATTTTAGGAGCTCCATGTAAACTTTAAAGGGTTTCTCCACTCAAAGTGAACCTGTCACGTGCTTCATGCTGCCCGATCTACAGGCAGCATAAATTATTGATTGTCTCCCTCATTGCAAACAGGTATATTTTACTCTGACTAGTCACCTTATTCCGCTTTTTTTGTCTGGTTTTTTTTAAAGTTTACCCTTGGTTCAGGCAGCATGAATATCAGACAAGTTTCCTTGAAATACGTTTTTAACAGGGTTAATTTGCCAGCAAGATGCAAAGATTTTGTACCCTTCCAAGCCCCCTTGACAATGATTTGCCATCAGTCAGTTGAGAGCATGCCAGGAGCTAAAGACCTGGGTCATATGAAACAGACTGGTGGCATGGCTATACATGGCATGAAGTCTGACTAGTCTAATAAGACTATTAGTACATATTGAAATTCAGTCCCTATCTGTCAGTCCAGAATGTCGCAGCTCATTTACAAATCATCTTCATTGGGGGTAGAACTAAAAAAAACCTCCTTATAATAGTAACAAGCTAATATTTTTATATTTTTTTTATTTTTGCAATCTAAATATTTTACTTTTATTGTGTAAACTATGAAACATGGTAGAACTACTATATGCGCTTGTCATGTGAACCTATGTGCCTGATAAGGAGGCTCATAATCTTATCAGTTTTGACACCAGCTTCCTGATATTGACTGCTACCATTAAAGGGGTTCACCAAGAATGCAATAAAATTGCCCCGGCCACTTAATTTAAACAGCAGCCTGGACCGGTAAAGTAGGAGAAAAACACCGTGAGCACAACTAGAGGGTGGTGCTAAAGGTTAGGTTCCCAAACCATATAGATAATAGTTATAAACCTAGCACTCAACGTAAGTGTGATCAAAAAAAGATTTATTGTAGTATGCATACAAAACGTTTCGGTCAATTGCAACCTTCTTCAGTTACGTGATGTACTAGGTATTCAGTAGGGGGTTATATAGCCCTTGAATGGTTCGTTGTGCTCATAGTAGGGACAATCTGTCCATCAGCATGAGTTCACTTAGTTTGTGGATTGATGGGGCATACGTGCCTCCAGACGCGGGATCCGCCGTATGCCACATCAATCCACAAACTAAGTGAACTCAAGCTGATGGACAGATTGTCCCTACTATGAGCACAACAAACCATTCAAGGGCTATATAACCCCCTACTGAATACCTAGTACATCACGTAACTGAAGAAGGTTGCAATTGACCGAAACGTTTTGTGTGCGTACTACAATAAATCTTTTTTTGATCACACTTAAGTTGAGTTCTAGGTTTATAACTATTATCTGGACCGGTCAAGTGTCAGTGTGGACGGCAGTGTGAATAAACACATTTCCTGAAACCTGTATCTTAATTGACAGGAGCTGTATAGCAAGCACACATATGGGAGCTGCCACAGAAGTGTGTGACTGAAGAAGAAGAAATAAATCTCCTTGGCTGTCTGAGCACAAAAGATTTTTTCTTCTGCCTCATTCCTCAGCTGAGGAGAATATTTATTTTTTCTGTCACAGGCCTTCTCTGGCAGCTCCAGTATATGTGCTTACGGTACAGCTCCTCTAAGCTGAAACACGGAAATTGGGACAAGTGTTTCTTCAGAATGTAGCCAATCCTGACATGTGACTAAGCCATTTGACATATGGTGGGGGACATTTTACTACATTCTTGGAGAATCTCTTTAAATGCCTCAGTCCCCTAAGTAAAATAAGAAAGTCTTATACTCACCTCCTGCACTGGTGTCATTCCAGCGATTATGGCGCAGTTCTCCTGGGCTCAAGTGACATGGCTATGCCACATTCAAATTACATGATTTTGTCATGTGAGCACTTGTTATGGTGTTACTGGTGCTGAATAGGAAAATTAAGATTTACCCGAAAGTGGACCCTCTGGGTCATGGCTCCAGAGCCCCCGAGGGCGAGCGCCCAGGTGAGGACCGCCCCCCTATACAGGGAGCGTTAGGGACAGACCCCCAGGGATAGAACCGCGACAGCCGGAACCAAAGGGGCAACAGGGGCAGAAGACGGGAGAGGAAGCACAGCCGTATCTGAATAGTTGGATACCGAGACACTCAGATAAAGCAAGGCACAGGACTGGAGGCTGCAATATAGAAGAAGCGCAATGAAGAATCAGGACAGCAAGGCTGGGAGGGCAGAGAACAGAGGCAAAGGAATGAGGCAAGGATGAGGGGTATGGAGGCAAAAGCACAGCGCCGACAGAGATAACGAGAAGGGCCTGAGGACACAGTGATCGCCGCACAAGACAGGCGTCACCGCATTTGATAACCAGGCATCATACCTGAGCAGGCGCCGAGCAAAAGTAGCGGTGGGCGCCGCCATGTTGGGGGCAGGGCCAGCGCGTCACACTACCCAGGAGGCTGCGCGCTGTGTGCATGTACCCGGCGCCGAGGGAGCCAGAGGCCAGGCGCGGGGTCGCGCCGAGAAGCAGGAGCGCGCCGGGCAGAGCGCGCAGGGAGGTGAGCAGGAGCCGTGACAGCACTGAAGCCAATCAGCGGTCGCTGATTGGGTGCTGCCCTTTATTATTCCATCAGCAAGTCAGCAACTGCTGGCACCAGTGCAGTAAGTGCCTACCTGACAATGGCTGCTACAGTTAAAGATGTTCTCCAAGAATTTAATAAAATGGGCCCTGTCATAATTCAAAAGGAAGCCCATCCTAGTCGTGTGTTAGGACAGCCTGCAATCTGCAGAAACACAGCTCCTGAGACCTGTGTCTCAACTGACAGAAGCTGCATTGTAAGCACACACACCGGCACTACTGGAAGAAGTGTGTGGCCGAAGAAGAAATAAATATTTTCCATGACATGTGCCTGGGACAGGCTGCCATTTGAATAATGTGACAGGGGTCATTTTATTATATTCCTGAAGAACCCTTTTAAATGCCTGAGCCCCCTAAGTGAAATAAGAGAAGCTTATACTCATCTCCCACACTGGCGCCGTTCCAATTACTGTATGCCAGAGATGGGTGTCCCAGAGCTCAAGTTACATGGTCGCTGATCGACTGCTCTTCAATATTCCATCGACCAGTTAGCAACCGCTAATTGACTGCAATGCTCACATGACATAACCATGAATGGGTTGTTCAAGTAGTGGACAACTTCTTTAAGTTTACTCTTGACTAATGTGCCTTTATGTGTTTTTCATCATAAAGCATAAAATATATCAATAATTCAAAAATCTTAAAAAATAATCACATGCATATACAGAAATACAGCCTTATTTTAAGCCAAAACCAAAACCATGAAATGGTACTTACCCTTTAACCAACTCCACTACAATGAAATCATTGCCATCACCACTGTTGTACAGGATGAGGCCATCTGGAGACGTGGTCTTGAACTGGAAAAAGAGGTGCATGGAGGTGTAGGCTTGTAGGGTGGCCAGGGCAACATAGCTGGCTTTGGTCTTAAAAGTGACCGGATCTGCAATAATGTTTCTGAAACCAAATCGGGCATTCAGTTCACAATAATCTATGTCTCCATTCTTACACAAGTCAATGTAAGCCATGCCATTGAATGACAAGCTCTGTAGGTGGCCTATGAAATTGGAAGGCACAGACGACAAGTAACGGCGTTCAGTTATTATCCCAGTTTCAATGTTGTGGAACTCCAGCCGTGTGTGATCTCCGGCCATTTGACCTTAGGAAAAAAACATAAAAATGTCCTGGTTAGATATACATGTAAAAGAACTGTTTTAACAATTATCATTAAAACTCATTATCTCTCCCTTTCAATGTTAAAATGTTAAATTGCTCAAATGTATCCAGTAGTGTTGAGCATTTTGATACCGCAAGTATCGGGTATCGGCCGATATTAGCGGTATCGGAATTCCGATACTGACTTCCGATACTTTTGTCATATCGGATTCCGGAATCGGAATCGGAAGTTCCCATCATGCTATGAGCCTGCTTGCTTTGATTAAGCCAATGGGAATCCTCCGAAGTGTGGGCACATCCTGTTAGGCATGTAGGCATGTTAACTATTGGCATGGCTGTGATTGGCTGCCGAAATGATGTCATGATGCACTATAAAAGCCACCGCAGCCGCCATTTCTGGTCACTCTGCTGTGAATTCAGTTAGGGACAGGCTGCTGTAGAAGACTGTGAGGGACAGTTAGAAATAGCGATTCCACCAAACATCTAGTGCTTTACCCAGGCTACATAAACCACCACTGTAGCCTTCTTTGCCCTAGCAGCAGTGTTCACAGCTGTCTGCAAGGGCTGTGTGAGTGCAGCTCACGCTGTGGAGTGGGTCCTGCAGCCACGTCAGGCTGTAGGCCACCCAGTGTGATCACTGCTGCCTCATACATCTTTTATTTTTTGAGCTGCATTTTTTACATAATTTCAATCTAGTGTGCTTCCATCCGTATCCATATACGTTGGTTGCAAACACTAGTAGTAGACAGCGGAGTCTTTCTGCAGCCTTTCAGTGCTAGTGTCCACTTTGCTGCACTGTTCACGGCTGTCAGAGAGGTCTCTGACTGTGTGTGAGTGCAGCTCACGCTGAGTAGTGTGTCCTGCAGCTACGTCTGGCTGTAGGACGCTCAGCGTGCGTCAGTGCCTCACACATATTTTTATTTGAGTGCAGCTCATTTTTTCTTCTATTAGTGTGCATCCATCAGTCTCCATCTACGGTGGTTGCAAACACTATATAGGAGTACACAGCGGAGCCTTTCTGCAGCCTGTCAGTGCCAGTGCCCACTTAGCTGCACTGTTGACGGCTGTCTGAGAGGTCTCTGACTGTGTGTGAGTGCAGCTCACGCTGAGTAGAGTGTCCTGCAGCTACGTCTGGTTGTAGGACGCTCAACGTGCGTCACTGCCTCACACATATTTGTCTTTGAGTGCAGCTCATTTTTTCTTCTCCTATTAGTGTGCATCCATCCGTATCCATCAACATTGGTTGGTTGCAAACACTATATAGGAGTAGATAGAGGAGCCTTTTTTTCTGGCTTGTGCCCTGCCGGCGCAGCCAGATTAGTATTACCCAATTTTTTTGGAGCCTCATCTTTTGCATTGTAGGTTACCTGCCTGCATTGTAATAGCTCCAAAAAGTTGGTGATACTATCAGTTTCAATTCTTTGTTCACATACTTTGAGTTTGTTTCCAACAAAGAAACCACAAAAAAAGTTCACCAAACACTACATTTGGAACTTGTGTAGGCCACATCAGCTCCTATTAAAGTGTAGTCCACACACACACACTTCATAAAATTAGTGTTTCTTGTACCTGTAACCAGCTGTTCAGGAATAAGCACACTAAGGCCCCCCTTTGTACTTTTCTGCCTATCTTAAGCAGTCTGGCAAGATGAAGAAGGCAGGGAGTAAGGCGCGTGGGCGTGGGCGTGGGCGTGGAGTTTCAGCAGGGAGAGGACGTGGGGATTCTGCAGGGAGAGGACGTGGGGATTCTGCAGGTAGAGGACGTGGGGATTCTGGGCCTGCTGCGGGCACCAGTGGATCAGCATCCCCCAGTTTTAGCAGGCAACAGTCCTTTATGCGCAGCTTTGTAGGACCTCAACGTACCCCACTGCTGCGGGAGGAACAAATTGAAGCCGTTGTCGGATGGATGGCAGCTAACGCATCGACTTCAATTACTTCCGCATCCTCTCAGGATCAGAGCACCGAAGAGCAACCATCTGTCTCTTCACCACCTGCCAAAGTGCCCAGGCAGTCAGAGAGACATGGACAGGAGCCATCACAGTCTCTACTTCTGTTCTCGGAATCTGTTGGCTTGGAAAGAGGGGGCCAGCCAAGCAGCATTCCTGAATGTGAAGAAGAGGGAGTATGCAGTGATGCTCAACTTCTTTGTCCCTCTGAATCTGAAGAGGCGAGTGGGCCAGTGCCTATGGTCAGCACACCTCAGTACGCATCAGATGATGTCGAGACTCAGTTGCCACTTTCTGGTGTGTACGGTGCTGGCGAGACAACCCCGGAGAAGCAGCTGTTTGAAGAGGGGAGGGAAGATGATGAGGTCCTTGACCCATCATGGCGTGAGGAACAGGAAGGTGGTGGGAGCAGCTCGGAGGAAGAGATTCCCCTACCGGCCAAAACAGGAGGCAGAGGGAGGGGGAAGACTTGGTTGCCTGTACCCTCCACTTCGGCACCCGTTAGGAGCATTCCTCATTCCAAAGGCAAACCGGGCGCTCCCAAGAGTTGCAGTGCGTGGTCCTTTTTTGACACAGTTGCAGATGACATTTGCTTTGTCAAATGCAAGCTGTGTCATCAGATAGTCAAAAGAGGGAGAAATGTCAGCAACCTCAATACCACAAATATGTGGAAACATGTGCGCACCAAGCACGAGTTGGAGTTGCAGAGACACCCTGAAGACGTAGGCCAACGTACAGCACCACCTACCACCTCTTCAGTTCGTGTTGGGGCCTCTTCCTCCAGCTCACACACTGCTGGTTCGGCTTCCTCACAGGATCGCCAAGGAAGAACCTCTGCCACTGTTGTCCGGAGACCCTGTCAGATTCCACCCATAGCAGCACGTTCCCATCCATCACAGCCATCGGTAGCACAGGCATGGGATAAAAGGCGCCCTTACTCGGCAAACCATCCCCGAGCACAGTCTCTGAATGCTGGCATTGCCAAACTTCTGGCAGTTGAAATGCTGTCATTCAGGCTGGTGGACACTGACACCTTCCGGGACTTAATGGCATTGGCAGTCCCCCAATACAACGTGCCCAGCCGCTTTTATTTCAGCAGGCGAGCCGTCCCTGCCCTGCAGAAACATGTTGAGGGCAAAATAAAACATGCGCTACTAAACGCCGTTAGTAGCAAGGTCCACCTGACCACCGATGCGTGGACCAGTAACCATGGACAGGGACGATACCTTTCCCTCACTGCCCACTGGGTCAATGTTGTGGAGCTGGGTACAGATCTGGAGAGTGGCGCTGTACGTGTTCTTCCAACGCCACGGATTGCAGGACTCCAGTCTGTACACATAGACTCCTCCTCCTACTCAAGTTCCTCAGAAACAGCAGAGCAGGAGCCTGTTACGACCGATATGAGCACAGCCGTGGCCAAACGTCAACAGGCTGTACTCAAATTAATTTCTTTGGGGAATCGAAGCCACACAGCGCAGGAGCTCTGGAATGCTATCAAGCTGGAGAGCGATGTGTGGTTTGGGCCAGCGAATCTCCAGCTGGGCTTGGTAGTGTGTGACAATGGCCGAAATCTGGTGGCAGCTCTTGGCCTAGGCAACCTCACACATCCCATGTCTGGCACATGTGCTTAACTTGGTCGTGCAGAGCTTTCTGAGGGACTATCCGGATCTTGATGCACTGTTGCACAAGGTCCGCATAGAGTGCTCTCACTTGCGACGTTCCAGCACGGCAAGATCGCGCCTCGCTGCTCTGCAGCGACGATTTGGCCTTCCGGAACATCGCATCATATGTGACCTACCCACCCGGTGGAATTCAACGTTACATATGTTGGAGCGGTTGTGTGAGCAGCAGGCAGCAGGCATGGAGTACCAGCTGCATCAGGCGCAAACAAGTCGCACTGTGCGCCGTTCACACTTCAGCACCATTGAGTGGGCCTCTATGAAGGACATCTGCCTCGTTTTGCGTGCCTTTGATGAATCCACGCGGATGGCGAGTGCAGATGATGCACTAGTCAGCATGACTGTCCCCCTTATCTGCCTGCTTCAACAAACACTGCAAGCACTAAGGGATGAGGTTTCGGAAGAGGTGGAGGATGAGGAGTCCCAAATGCCATCTGCTTCTGGACAGTCTGCGCTACGTGTTTCCTCACAAAGGCCTAGGCAGGGGACACTTTGTGAGGAGGATGAGGAGGAGTCGATGGAGGAGGAAGACATCTCTCCAGAGGAGGGAGGTACACAAACCTCTACTCAGTATGTACAGCGAGGGTGGGGTGATGCAGAGCAGGCCAAGGTCACGCCTCAAACAGGGGACAGCGGTTCTTTGGCAGTTGGGAGTCTGCAGCACATGGTTGATTTCATGCTGCAGTGCCTGAGAAACGACCGCCGCATCGCCCACATTCTCGTCTCGGCTGATTATTGGGTGTACACCTTCCTAGATCCTCGCTACCGGGACAGCGTACAAAGGCTCATACCAACGTTGAACCGGGAGCGTAAACTGTGGGAGTACGAAGAGTCACTGGTGCAGTCCATAATGTTTTCCATTCCACCCGACAGCATTGTTGCTAGTGCTTTACAAAGCAGCTCTGTGCGTCGAGGCAGTGGAGGAAACTCTGCACAAAGAGGGAGCAGAGGCAGCGCCGCAGCACAAGGCAAGACCACTATGGCCCAAATGTGGCAAAGTTTTGTGTGTCCACCACAATTGTCTACACCATCAGCGACACCTCGAGTCAGCAGGAGGCAACGCTTCCGTCAGATGGTGTCAGACTACATGTCTTGCCCTGTCGCTGTACTCCCAGATGGCTCTTCCCCCTTCAAGTTTTGGGTCTCTAAGCTGGATACATGGCCAGAGCTTAGCCAGTATGCATTGGAGGTGCTGGCTTGCCCTGCTGCCAGTGTATTATCGGAACGTGTCTTTAGTGCCGCAGGTGGTGTACTAACAGACCGTCGCACGCGACTATCTTCCGATAATGTTGACCGGCTGACTTTTCTGAAAATGAACAAGGCCTGGATCTCCAAAGACTTTGCCATTCCTCCTACAGACTAAATTAGTGGTTGGCAACTGTATCCAGGTCTGCTGGTGTGTTCATTTTTCTACCACCTGAACTATAATCCCTGTGCTTCAACACAGCCAGTTGTCGCTCAGATGTGTCGTCTGCACAGAGAAACACACTAGCTCCTGTGTTAGTGGGGTTCAGTAACGCCAGCTGATCCCCTGCTGTGTGGACGGCAAAGTCACCAGCTCCATCAACATTCAAACCACTACTGATTTTTAACCGTGCCCAACTTAGGTCTCTGGCTCCACTGTCTCTACTATTTCCCCTGACCTCCAACCCCGCCATCTACATCTCTGAAGTGGCGTCAGCACAATCTACACTTGTTCCTGTGTTCCTGTGGCTCAGTCCCATCAGTTTATCCCCTGATGTGTGTCCGGCAAGGTCTCCTGCTCTGTCCACATTCCCATAACCAGTAGTGGGAATGAGGACAGAGCTGGCGAACTTGCCGGACAAACATCAGGGGATCAACTGACGGGACTGAGCACCAGTAACACAGGAACAAGTGTAGATTGTGCTGACGCCACTTCAGAGATGTAGCTGGCGGGGTTGGAGGCCAGGGTAAATAGTAGAGACAGTGGAGCCAGAGGCCTAAGTGGAGCATGGTTAGAATCAGTAGTAGTCAACAACCTCCATAAAAACCGCTGCCCATTGGCCTCTGCATGCGGCATGCGTAATCCTGGGCTCCAACAGTGTCAGTTGGTGTTCAGAAGTGTCGTCTCCACAGAGCCAAACACATTCGTTCAAGTGTTAGTGGGGTTCAGCACTGCCAGCTGTTCCCCTGCTGTGGAGATGGCAAGTCTCCTGCTGCCTTCAGCTGCCAAAAGCAACAGGCCCCAGCCTGCTCCTCGCCTAATCCTGGGCTCCAACAGCGTCAGTTGGTGTTCAGAAGTGTCGTCTCCACAGAGCCAAACACATTCGTTCGAGTGTTAGTGGGGTTCAGCACTGCCAGCTGTTTCCCTGCTGTGGAGATGGCAAGTCTCCTACTGCCTTCACCTGCCAAAAGCAACAGGCCCCAGCCTGCTCCTCGCCTAATCCTGGGCTCCAACAGCGTCAGTTGGTGTTCAGAAGTGTCGTCTCCACAGAGCCAAACACATTCGTTCGAGTGTTAGTGGGTTTCAGCACTGCCAGCTGTTCCCCTGCTGTGGAGATGGCAAGTCTCCTGCTGCCTACACCTGCCAAAATCCAGTAGGCCCCAGCCTGCTCCACGCCTAATCCTGGGCTCCAACAGCGTCAGTTGGTGTTCAGAAGTGACATCTCCACAGAGCCAAACACATTCGTTCGAGTGTTAGTGGGTTTCAGCACTGCCAGCTGTTCCCCTGCTGTGGAGATGGCAAGTCTCCTGCTGCCTTCACCTGCCAAAAGCAACAGGCCCCAGCCTGCTCCTCGCCTAATCCTGGGCTCCAACAGCGTCAGTTGGTGTTCAGAAGTGTCGTCTCCACAGAGCCAAACACATTCGTTCGAGTGTTAGTGGGTTTCAGCACTGCCAGCTGTTCCCCTGCTGTGGAGATGGCAAGTCTCCTGCTGCCTACACCTGCCAAAATCCAGTAGGCCCCAGCCTGCTCCACGCCTAATCCTGGGCTCCAACAGCGTCAGTTGGTGTTCAGAAGTGACATCTCCACAGAGCCAAACACATTCGTTCGAGTGTTAGTGGGTTTCAGCACTGCCAGCTGTTCCCCTGCTGTGGAGATGGCAAGTCTCCTGCTGCCTTCACCTGCCAAAAGCAACAGGCCCCAGCCTGCTCCTCGCCTAATCCTGGGCTCCAACAGTGTCAGTTGGTGTTCAGAAGTGTCGTCTCCACAGAGCCAAACACATTAGTTCGAGTGTTAGTGGGTTTCAGCACTGCCAGCTGTTCCCCTGCTGTGGAGATGGCAAGTCTCCTGCTGCCTTCACCTGCCAAAAGCAACAGGCCCCAGCCTGCTCCTCGCCTAATCCTGGGCTCCAACAGCGTCAGTTGGTGTTCAGAAGTGTCGTCTCCACAGAGCCAAACACATTCGTTCGAGTGTTAGTGGGTTTCAGCAATGCCAGCTGTTCCCCTGCTGTGGAGATGGCAAGTCTCCTGCTGCCTACACCTGCCAAAATCCAGTAGGCCCCAGCCTGCTCCACGCCTAATCCTGGGCTCCAACAGCGTCAGTTGGTGTTCAGAAGTGACATCTCCACAGAGCCAAACACATTCGTTCGAGTGTTAGTGGGTTTCAGCACTGCCAGCTGTTCCCCTGCTGTGGAGATGGCAAGTCTCCTGCTGCCTTCAGCTGCCAAAAGCAACAGGCCCCAGCCTGCTCCTCGCCTAATCCTGGGCTCCAACAGCGTCAGTTGGTGTTCAGAAGTGTCGTCTCCACAGAGCCAAACACATTCGTTCGAGTGTTAGTGGGTTTCAGCACTGCCAGCTGTTCCCCTGCTGTGGAGATGGCAAGTATCCTGCTGCCTTCACCTGCCAAAAGCAACAGGCCCCAGCCTGCTCCTCGCCTAATCCTGGGCTCCAACAGCGTCAGTTGGTGTTCAGAAGTGTCGTCTCCACAGAGCCAAACACATTCGTTCGAGTGTTAGTGGGTTTCAGCACTGCCAGCTGTTCCCCTGCTGTGGAGATGGCAAGTCTCCTGCTGCCTACACCTGCCAAAATCCAGTAGGCCCTAGCCTGCTCCACGCCTAATCCTGGGCTCCAACAGCGTCAGTTGGTGTTCAGAAGTGTCATCTCCACAGAGCCAAACACATTCGTTCAAGTGTTAGTGGGGTTCAGCACTGCCAGCTGTTCCCCTGCTGTGGAGATGGCAGTCTCTCCTGCTGTCACCTCATTCCAAATACAGTAGGCCTCTGCCTACACCCTCCTATTTCCTGGGCTTCAACACAGCCAGTTGTAGCTCGGAAGTGCCGTCCACACGGAAAGAGACACTTGCTCCCGTGTCTCAGTGGGGTTCAGTAACGTCAGCTGATCCCCTGCTGTGTGGATGGGTGGATGGCAGTCTCTCCTGCTGTCACCTCATTCCAAATACAGTAGGCCTCTGCCTACACCCTCCTATTTCCTGGGCTTCAACACAGCCAGTTGTAGCTCGGAAGTGCCGTCCACACGGAAAGAGATACTTGCTCCCGTGTCTCAGTGGGGTTCAGTAACGTCAGCTGATCCCCTGCTGTGTGGATGGGTGGATGGCAGTCTCTCCTGCTGTCACCTCATTCCAAATACAGTAGGCCTGTGCCTACACCCTCCTATTTCCTGGGCTTCAACACAGCCAGTTGTAGCTCGGAAGTGCCGTCCACACGGAAAGAGATACTTTCTCCCGTGTCTCAGTGGGGTTCAGTAACGTCAGCTGATCCCCTGCTGTGTGGATGGCAGTCTCTCCTGCTGTCACCTCATTCCAAATACAGTAGGCCTCTGCCTACACCCTCCTATTTCCTGGGCTTCAACACAGCCAGTTGTAGCTCGGAAGTGCCGTCCACACGGAAAGAGACACTTGCTCCCGCGTCTCAGTGGGGTTCAGTAACGTCAGCTGATCCCCTGCTGTGTGGATGGCAGTCTCTCCTGCTGTCACCTCATTCCAAATACAGTAGGCCTGTGCCTACACCCTCCTATTTCCTGGGCTTCAACACAGCCAGTTGTAGCTCGGAAGTGCCGTCCACACGGAAAGAGATACTTGCTCCCGTGTCTCAGTGGGGTTCAGTAACGTCAGCTGATCCCCTGCTGTGTGGATGGCAGTCTCTCCTGCTGTCACCTCATTCCAAATACAGTAGGCCTCTGCCTACACCCTCCTATTTCCTGGGCTTCAACACAGCCAGTTGTAGCTCGGAAGTGCCGTCCACACGGAAAGAGACACTTGCTCCCGTGTCTCAGTGGGGTTCAGTAACGTCAGCTGATCCCCTGCTGTGTGGATGGCAGTCTCTCCTGCTGTCACCACATTCCAAATACAGTAGGCCTCTGCCTACACCCTCCTATTTCCTGGGCTTCAACACAGCCAGTTGTAGCTCGGAAGTGCCGTCCACACGGAAAGAGACACTTGCTCCCGTGTCTCAGTGGGGTTCAGTAACGTCAGCTGATCCCCTGCTGTGTGGATGGCAGTCTCTCCTGCTGTCACCACATTCCAAATACAGTAGGCCTCTGCCTACACCCTCCTATTTCCTGGGCTTCAACACAGCCAGTTGTAGCTCGGAAGTGCCGTCCACACGGAAAGAGATACTTGCTCCCGTGTCTCAGTGGGGTTCAGTAACGTCAGCTGATCCCCTGCTGTGTGGATGGCAGTCTCTCCTGCTGTCACCACATTCCAAATACAGTAGGCCTCTGCCTACACCCTCCTATTTCCTGGGCTTCAACACAGCCAGTTGTAGCTCGGAAGTGCCGTCCACACGGAAAGAGATACTTTCTCCCGTGTCTCAGTGGGGTTCAGTAACGTCAGCTGATCCCCTGCTGTGTGGATGGCAGTCTCTCCTGCTGTCACCACATTCCAAATACAGTAGGCCTCTGCCTACACCCTCCTATTTCCTGGGCTTCAACACAGCCAGTTGTAGCTCGGAAGTGCCGTCCACACGGAAAGAGACACTTGCTCCCGTGTCTCAGTGGGGTTCAGTAACGTCAGCTGATCCCCTGCTGTGTGGATGGCAAAGTCTCCTGCTGCCTACACAGTCGTACCACTTCTGATTTTTAACCGTGCTCCAATTAGGCCTGTGGCTCCACTGTCTCTCGTATTTCCCCTGTCCTCCAACCCTGCCAGTTACAGCTCCGAAGTGGCGTCTGCACAATCCACACTTGTTCCTGTGTTACAGGTGTTCAGTCCGGTCAGTTAATCCCCTGATGTGTGTCCGGCAATGTCGCCTGCTCTGTCCACATTCCCATAACTAGTTATGGGAATGTGGACAGAGCAGGCGACATTGCCGGACACACATCAGGGGATTAACTGACCGGACTGAACACCTGTTACACAGGAATAAGTGTGGATTTTGCAGACGCCACTTCGGAGCTGTAACTGGTGGGGTTGGAGGACAGGGGAAATACGAAAATCAGTGAAGCCACAGGCCTAAGTGGAGCTTGGTTAAAATTAGTAGAAGTCTACAACCGATCTTAAAATTTCTTCAATGCAGCCTCAGCCTGCTCCATGCTTGTCCCTGGGCTTCAACACAGCCAGTTGTTGCTCGGAAGTGCCGTCTTCACAGAGTAAAACACTAGCTCCTGTGTTTGTGGGGTTCAGTAACGTCAGCTGTTCCCCTGCTGTTTTGATGGCAATCTGTCCTGCTGCCTCCCAATTGACAGCACATCAGGCCTCAGCCTGCTAAGTGCTTGCCCTGGGCTCCAACATCGCCAGTTGCTGCTCATAACTGACTTTGGCACGGGTACTCCCTCCTGCCCAGCTTGGTTCCAGCCCTGCCTGCTGTTTCCGGGAAGTGTCAATGTCAGTTTGCCACCCCAAGTTGCCATGTCGTGTTGCGGTTGGGTTAGCCGAGGCTAGGGTGCCAGCAGTTTAGGTGCTTCCTATGTGGACTGCGGGTTCTGGTAAGAAAGGCTTGTTCCGTAGTGCCAGTAGGACAAGCACCCCCTGTAGGACTGTGTGATTCGGTAACTGCGGCCAGCTTGCGGCATGCCAACTTTGCTTTTCAGGGGTAACTTCTGCTACCCCTCCGGGTTCCAGCACCGTCAGCTGGTTCTCGTCAGAGCCTTTGGCCTAGGTGCCTCCATCTCGGTATCCGAGTTCCGGCAACGTCTGCTGGTCCTTGGTAGTGCTTTGTAGCACAGGTACCTCCTGCTTAGTAACCGGGTTCCAGCACCGTCAGCTGGTCCTCGGTTGTGCCATTGGCTCTTATTCCTTCTGCTGCCCCTCCGGGTGCCAGCACTGTCAGCTGGTCCTCGCTATTTCCATTTGCTCTTGCAGCTTATGCTACCCTTCCGGGTTCCAGCACCGTCAGCTGGTTCTCGTCAGAGCCTTTGGCCTAGGTGCCTCCATCTCGGTATCCGAGTTCTGGCAACGTCTGCTGGTCCTTGGTAGTGCTTTGTAGCACAGGTACCTCCTGCTTAGTAACCGGGTTCCAGCACCGTCAGCTGGTCCTCGGTTGTGCCATTGGTTCTTATTCCTTCTGCTGCCCCTCCGGGTGCCAGCACTGTCAGCTGGTCCTCGCTATTTCCATTTGCTCTTGCAGCTTATGCTACCCCTCCGGGTTCCAGCACCGTCAGCTGGTTCTCGTCAGAGCCTTTGGCCTAGGTGCCTCCATCTCGGTATCCGAGTTCTGGCAACGTCTGCTGGTCCTTGGTAGTGCTTTGTAGCACAGGTACCTCCTGCTTAGTAACCGGGTTCCAGCACCGTCAGCTGGTCCTCGGTAGTGCCATTGGCTCTTGTTCCTTCTGCTGCCTCTCCGGGTGCCAGTACAGTCAGCTGGTTCAAGAGGACAAAGAACAGGAAGACAACCACCAAGATGCAGAACAACAAGAGAGAGAAAACAAAGAAGCATAAAAAAACAAAGCAGAAGAACATTAAGCATAAGACTAATACTCTGAGCAAATGATATTATCTTATTTATAAGCAGAAGAAGACTAAGCAGTGTATGGGGGTGAGTCCGTTCCTCCTCGTGGTGCCCCTGGAAAAGGCCTGCTGCTGCAGGCCAAACTGAACGCGGACAAATCCTGTTGTAAATCTTTTGTGACAGGCAGAACGGAAGGTGTAAACTTCTAACTTTTCTAGATAACAACTACAGGAATGCCTGACACAAACAAGAATATGATGAAGAAGAATAGGAAGAAGATGAAGAAGTTGAATATGTAGAATAATAATTGTTGAATAAGAAGAATATGAAGAATGTAAGAAAAGGAAGAAGAAGAAGAATGTAAAAAAAGGAAGTAGAAGAATTTAAAAAAAGGAAGAAGAAGAATGTAAAAAAAGGAATAAGAAGAAGAATGTAAAAAAAGGAAGTAGAAGAATGTAAAAAAAGGAAGAAGAAGAAGAAGAATGTAAAAAAAGGAATAATAAGAAGAAGAAGGTAAAAAAAGGAAGAAGAATAAGAAAGAAGAAGAAAGAAGAAAGAAGAAGAAGACATACATGTCTGGCAAAATATAAATGAGGCTAACATAGTCAATATCTTTGTAACTCCTAACGTCTTTAAAAAAAAAGTTTAATTCCTGCTATTCCATTTGATTGGGCTAAACCTCTATGGCTTTAATGTCTCCTCCACCTCCCACAATACATTCTACATTATTCTTAGTTGTTTTTCTTCATGTAGAATTAACCTACAAGGAAAGAAAGGGTTTTTTTTAATTCCGATATTTTGGCCCCATTGACTTGCATTGGTTCCCGGTATCGGAATCGGCGATACCGATACTTTTTTTAAGATCGGCCGATCCATTCCGATCCGATATTTTCAAGTATCGGCTGGTATCGCTCAACTCTAGTATCCAGTTGACATCATTTTTCATTTTTAAACTAATAAGGTCTTAAATTGTGTGCTAACAAATGTCTTAATTATCTTTATAGTGATAATTAATTCTTTTTTACCTTCATCCACCGCTGAAGGGAGCTTACTCAATACACATCAAATTAAATAGTATGCACTGATCTCTTAAGCTCCACCTAGTGGTGGCCTCAGTTAGCCAGAAGATTGTGATTTATCTATATCATAAAGTTGTGCTCAAAAGCTAACATACCCCGGCAGAATTTTTGCTTTCTTGGCCTTTTTTCAGAAAATATGAATGATAACACCAAAACTTTTTTTCCACTCATGGTTAGTGGTTGGGAGAAGCCATTTATTGCCAAACTACTGTGTTTTCAGTTTTTAAATCATGTTGAGGTCAGGAGACTGAGATGGCTACTCCAGAACCTTCACTTTGTTCAGCTATAGCTAATGACTGGTCGACATGGCCTTGTGTTTTGGATAGTTGTCATGTTGGAACGTCCAAGTACGTCCCATTTGCAGCTTCCGGGCTGATGTTTGCAAATTTGCCTCCAGTATTAGCTGATAACGTGCTGCATTCATCTTTCCTTCAACTTTGACCAAGTTTCCCTTACCTTTGCAGCTCACACATCCCCAAAACATCAGCGATCCACCTCCGTGCTTTGCAGTAGGAATGGTGTTCCTAACACCATAGGCCTTGTTGACCTCGCTCCAAGTGTAATGTTTATGGTTGTGGCCAAAAAGTTCAATTTTGGTCTCATCACTCCAAATTACCTTGTTCCAGAAGTTTTGAGGCTTGTCTCTGTGCTGTTTTGCATATTGTAGTTGTTGGAATGATTTTTTCTGGTGACTTGACCATGCAATGCAGCCCATTTTCTTTAAGTGCCTCCTTTTTTGTGCATCTTGAAATAGCCACACCGCTAGTTTTCAAAGAGTCCAGTATTTCATCTGACGTTATTTGTGGGTTTTTCTATGCATCCTAAACAATTTTCCTGGCAATTGTGGATGAAATTTTTGTTGGTCTACCTGACCATGGTTTTGTTTTTACAGAGCCCTTGATTTTCCATTTGTCAATCACAGTTTGAAAGCTGCTGACTGGCATTACCATTTCTGTTGTGAATTCGCTTTTTGGCCTACCTCTGGTTACTAGTGAAGGTAGTGGAGCTGGTTGTATTGACATAGGGGTCGCAAGTTCTCTTTCTGGGCTCCCTCTGGTGGTTACTGGAGGTAATGGAGCTAATCTGATTAACAAAGGCTTGCCACCTGATAATGAGGAGGACGATTGGAGATATGGAGTTTCTGACTGGATTTAAGACAGCCGACTCCCTCTATCCCTGCTGGTGATTTTTTCCTGCCTCCTGAGGTCTTAGATTCCAGCTCAGTCCCTCCATGCTCAGCTAAGTGTTCTTTTACTATTGTTCACATTTGATCTGGTTTTGTCTATTTCAGCTTTGTGTGGTCAGCCAACTCCGGCTGGGGCTGTGATGAATCTCCATCCATATGCTACTGCTTGTGCCAGTTTGTTTTTGTCCCTTATTAGATTGGCCTCTTTTTGCTCTGCTTTCAGAATATACCAGAGTGCTGATATAGTGGGCGAAGTCGTGTGACTTCAGTATTTTTCTATCAGACGTGTTGCAGACAGTGTCTTTCCTTTCCTGTCCTGTCTAGTTAGTGTGGGCCCCATCGCTTGCTCAGTCTATTTTCCTACCTGCGTTTGTGTTTTCATCTTGTCTCACCGACAATATATGTTTGGGGGCTATCTATTCCTTTGGGGTCTGCTCTGGGCAGTTTAGATTTCCTCTTTCTTGCTTTAGGCTTATTTAGCTCTCTGGCTGTGTCGAGGCATCTAGGATCATCGTAGGTACACTCCAAGGCTACTGATAGTTGTGTGAAAAGGATCAGGGGTCTGCAAACCTCTTAGTTACCAATCTCTTTGGTTTTCTGTGGCTTAGCTTGGTCTTGCTCTCCTCCTCGATGACCCAATCATAACACAATTCCTTGGATATCTTTTTGTATCCCTTTCCTGTTTTATACAGTTAAACTATCTTTTCCCATATATCCGGTGACAATTCTTTTGCTCTCCCCATGACTCACAATCCAGAAACGTCAGTGGCTGGATGAAAGATGCAATAGTCTGTCTGGATCCCAGAGACTCAGTCAGATTTTATGCACACACACTGATTACAAGCAAACAGGTCACAGGTGAGGATGTTACCTTTAGTAGCCAGTCAAACCCATTTGTGTCATCTTCTGTACATGTTATCAGGTCAAAATCACCAGGTTCTCTAAACTTTTGATCAGGTTCATTTGGATGTTTTGGGTTGTCATTATGATTTAAATAGAGAAAACACAGTAGTTTGACAATAAATGGCTTCACCCAACCACTAACCACGAGTGGAGAAAAAAAGTTTTGGTGTTACCATTCATATTCTCTGAAAAAAGGCCAAGAAAGCAAACATTTTGCCGGGGTATGTAAACATTTGAGCACAATTGTATCATTTACATCTTAGTATTAGGTATACAGAGCTGTGACCACAATAATGAAGCAAATAGAACAGAATACTGGAACAGGATGTTAAAAAATTAAGTTGTGGGCTTTCCAGCACTACTCCTTTAACTCGGAAGCGTCATATTAGAGTAAACAACGGGCCAGAGATCCAATGCGACAGGAGCACGGAGGGCCAGGCAAGTGGGCAGGGAGTAGTGAGGGAAGTAAGAGCGCCAGCAAAAGGTTAAAAAACACAAGCTCACCTTTCCAACTGTCCCCACTACTCTCTGGCTGCTGTCTAGTTCTCTACGCCTCTGATGCGTCACATCTTGGATACGGTGTTCACTGTAGGCACGTGCAGTGATCTCAGGGCTGAAGATATGACACGTCCGAGAGGCAGAGGACCATGCAGAGGCCTGGGGTATCTGGAGTGGTGAGCAATGAGGTGAGTATATGTCTTTTGTTTTTTTTTAACCTTTTGCCAGCCCCCAGCTGGCCGCAATTTTGCCAAATTTGCACGGAGTGAAATCCGAAGAAAAATCTATATTCTTCAGAACGTGAATTTTGTGAACTCAATTTCAGTCAAATAAATCCACCCATCTCTAAGTGTGACATTTTTAATAACTTGGTGAATTCCTTTTTTTATAACTCATTTGGAAGAACCAGAGGTTGACGTCAAACCCTACGTTTGCATCAGGCTCTTAAGCTTTATGCTTTACCTCTGAAAAGAACATTAACAGATACATTTTCTAAAGGCTTCTCTGTCTTACTAGTATCCAGCTGTTAGATAGCAACCAGTTAAAATTGTGAAATATACAAAAATCAGTCACTAATATAGTAATGTAGTGAGCAGCAAATGAATGTAAAAAGTCGATGACACGCTATGCAATTCCGTACCGCACAAGTTTCGAAAAGAACTGCTTCAGTTCCATCAGATTCCCGCTGTGATCTACACACAGCACCGCTGCTGTTGAACGAGAGAAATTCGATTTGTGCTTTTTTTTTTTACTTTCTCGACAAATTGATGCTCTTGAGTGTTACAACTGAAAAGAGGATTTTCTTATTTTAGTGTCTCCAAACAATAAAACATGAAACACATGACCATGAAATCTAGAACTTTAGAGACTGTATCATCCGAAGGATAAAAATTCTGATCTATTCCCTTCCAATGAAATTCTTCATGCCTTTCACAAAAGCAATAACCCACTAGTAGTTACATTACCTCTGGGCTGCAATATAGAGCGCATCTATCGTTCCAATAAAAACAACACACTCCCTCCTGAGATAGCTGTAGATGTATATTACATGTACTACATCCAGAAATACAAGATACAAGCTGTATTTTTTTGCACCTTTTTACTGGTTTTTGCAAATGTTTATTCTCTCTTTATGATTGGCACATGCTCAGTTTGTGCTGTGAAGCATCCTCTAAGCCAATCAGCTGTTTATTCCTTGCAGCTCCGCCTCCCCTCTCACAGCATTCCATTTCGTGCACCAGAAGAGCGAGAGATACTGCCTCTGCATCCCCCTCCTTCCCCTCCATTTCAACTTTTAAATTATTAAAAAAATTTTTTAAGGCAGATGAGTCGTCTGTTATCCTTACACAACTCTGCAATTTTTTTTTAAGTACTCCAGTTTCTAATAATTAGAGATGAATAAGTTACCCAAAATTTATTTCAGATTTTTTGCAAAACGAATGTCAGAATTGATTCTGGACGATTTGAATGAGCCCCACCCCCCAAAAAAAAAATTACTATGCTCCGATGTCTCTCCAGACTCCAAAGCATAATAACTGGGAAGGGTTTATAGAATAACAAAACATAGTCACCTGACCTACTCGCCCGTCAACCGCCTACCCGATCCTCCCCAAGCTTTGGGTCAGTCTTCTGTACAGACATTTTAGCTCTGACACAGTCTCATACGATTATGTGGGGAGGGAAGAAGGTCAAAACCATGTCGTCACATCCCATCTGATCCCATAGGGCCATGCTCTTCTTTGACGTGTAGCGCCACACTATGGTCAGCCCTGGGAAATCTGGACCAAGGATCAAAGAGCAAAAAGCAAAGACAACTCCTAAGCCAAGGGAGGAGCAACAGCCGGACAGGTGAGTGACGAGCCTAGGACAAGGGAGTATAACCTTTTATTTGTTTTTAACCCCTTTCCAGCTCTAGAAAGAATTAGGTGACTGACTGAATTAGCGCCAGTTGGATCCCAAAAATGTATATGACGAAATTCATAATGAATTTGACTTTCTCTGACCTGATTCCCTCTTCTCTACACTAGATACAACATGTGATACTAAGGTGCTAGGAAAACTCTCGACAATTCACAACAATCAATGACACATGCAGCATAAACATCTCCCAGCAGAGTATCATAAAACCATGATTTTATTCTTTTTTTCTAAGTTGGTCATTTGTCTCAACTCATCTCAGGATATGTTGAATGAAGAGGAGGAAAGGTGAGCTAGGACACATCTGCACATGATAAAGTTTGATATATTCACATATACTAATGTTTATTGGTTTTTTTTTCTGGTTCACAGTCAGGGCTACACTTGAATACTTAGTTATCAGTTATACCTCAAAATCCGGATTCCTTAAGCACCACCCTTTAAAAGGGCTTTTAGTCTTACCAAGCCCTAGCCCTTTCATAGGCCGGCTTTTTGGACTGTTTCAGCAAAATTGTGACTGTTGGCACATGTCCTAGGCCATGGGCTACCTGTGGTAGTGTATCTCAGCTCTATTCAAGAAAGCAGGTAAAATATTGACCACATACTGAACTTGTGCATGTGGCCTTTGGTAGATTTAAGGGTCTTGACCACTACTAGAAAATCCCTTCTGAAAGTGAATCTGTTATCAGGGTTTTGCTGTGTAATCTGTGAGCAGCATAATGCAGAAGCAGACATCTTAATTCCAGTGATGTGTCGCTTACTGGGCTGCTTTCTGTAGTTATAATAAAATCAGTTTTTCAACAGTAGATCATCACTACAGGACTAGTAAACCAGCCGCCAAGTAGTCATCAGCTCCGTGTAACCCCGCCCCCACCAATGATTGGCTGCTTTCTGTCTACGCACAGCGTACACTAAAAGCTGCCAATCAGTGTTGTGTATGGGGTTATACACAGAACTGGTACACCTGAATCAGTGATTATATCAAAATTGCAGCAAGCAGCCCAATAAGTGACACATTGCTGGAATCAGGGTCTCCGTCTCTAAATCATGCTGATGTCAGATGAGGTAGCAAAAACATGATGACAGATTCCCTTCAAGAGCCAGTGTACCCTCGAAAAGATTAATAAATACATTTATACTCACTGTGCTTTCTTCTATCGCTTCTTTTGTATTTGGTCTCATTATCTGCACAATTTACAGATGTTCTAACCCGAAACTTCCTATTTCAGTATTACGATTTTAATCTTGTAATTATTACTTGTCTAACGCTGTGTGACTGAGTCACTGCTGATTTATAGAATATAAAGGATAACCACTGCGGACACAGATTCTATCAATAATTTGCTTTTATTCGCTATTTTCTGTATCGTACAGGGCAGCTGAAAATGATGTGTTGCTATTTAAACTGAAACCTGCGTGCATTAAAATATTGTAAAAAGAAAATAAGAATAAGGATAAAGATTTCAGGTTTATTTTAGGATCCTATATAACTCTTTCTTTTTTCTTGATTGCCTGCAGTATGTTCAAGTTGCCTTTAGATGTCACTGTTGCATTTGCTATAAAACTATTTGGCTGCAAAAAAATGTTCCATTGACATCAAGGGTAATAGTGACACCTAGTGGCAAATTAAAGGCAATTTCCAAAACTTTTTTGGTTTACACCTATAATATAGAAAGATTTTTGCTCAAAGTCAGATAAATATACAGGTATGCCAAAAAACGCATTGGAAAATGTCCTGAAAATGTAATTGGAAAAATGTGTTTCTTTTGGGTTGATGCACACTTTTGCTTACGTAATTGTGGTGCTTTATGTCACATAGAAATATGTAAGTTGAGGAAGGAATGAATTAAGAAAAAAAGTGAGCCCCGTTTTTATAAAATGGCTTTACACAGCTTTGCTTCAAGGGTGAGGACCTAAGAATTGCAGCCATTGCTAAAGCGCCCAAAACTTTTTAGGACCCTTCCTCCTGAGCAATAAGTTTTGCATCGTTCCTGTTTTTTACTTACTAACATCTTAATGCCAAAAAATGTGAACTTTTAAGCCCCACCTGGGAACACACCCAAAAGTAATGTACCCAAATGCCCACTTTTTGGCATGGTTGGCACAATCTCTTTTACAGTTTGTCCTGCGGGATTAAGACCCTCGGCAAGCAAAACTATCTGTTCCTGCTCTTCTCTTACCGAATCGTCTTACATATTTGGATATGTCTATCTGTTTGCTGCCAGTTCTGACCTCTTCTGTCCACCATTGACAACTCTGCCTCCTTGCAGATGTTATAAGCCCTTCCCAATGTCAGCCATGTATGTACAGCTGATGTCAGGTGCATGTGTATGAAGCAGGCTCATCAGCTGAGCCCGCTCCATGACCTGTGGGTGCCGGCTGTGGTTGGGCTTCAAAGGCAAAAGATGAATTAAATAATAAACTGCCACACTGCACAAGCGATCAAATGTAAGTAGTGAGCAGACATGTGGAAGTTCAGCTTCTGGTACCCGAACTGGACTTTATTCCAAAGTTTGGTTTGGGTACCAGAACTGTTTCCTGAACTTGAACCAAAAACCCATTGAAAACAATGAGGACCTAAACTTTTGAGCTGGCAAAACTCTTTTTCTCTCTCGATGCAACGCACTTCCCCTGGAACTTCGAACATTGCAGCGGACTTCCTCCGGAACTCTGAAAACAGAACTCGTACAAAATAAACTAACTTATCAATGAGCTGCAAAGAAGACCTGTCACTAGAGGTGAGCAGACCCATGGAAGATGTGGGTTCTGGAACGCAACCCAAACTTTATTCCAAAGTTCAGTTCGGGTTTCAGAACAGTACCTGAACTTGAAACAAAACCCAATCCCCATTGAAAACAATGGGAAGCCGAACTTTTGAGCCGAAACTCCAAACATTGCATTACGGGAGAAGTCCATCTTCGGCATTTAGCACAGGACACTAACTGTCTGGCAGGAACCCCGAACTATTAATTTCAGGTTTGCGCAACTCTAATCAAATGATCACAGATTCAGCAATAGTTCAAGATCAAGAACAAAAAGATATGATATATGGCATTACTGTAAAAGTCAGATCTTTCAAAATATCAAATTGTTTAACGCATTTGGAAAATTTCATAAAGAAAACTCAAAGTGCCAAAATTGGGGTGGTGGGTGGGATTTTGGCGACTCCGTCTCTCCATTAAAAAGCATTTAAAAAGTCATATTTACATCACTTCAAAGTGGTACCAATAAAAATCCCAGCCCACCCCGCGAAAAGACAAGTCCTTAAACAGCTCAATTGACAGGAAACAAATAAAAAAAAAGTTATGGATCTTCAAAAATGGCAACGCAAACCAAGTAAACAAAAATGGCAAAATTTAGGAAACAAAAACCTTTAGTATTGAGGTGTGCATACAGACCTGCAGAGAATAGTTGCACAATGGGCACCATAAAACCCCCCACCACCACCCCCAACCCAAAAAAACAATGGTAGAAGGGCATTTTTTTTCACCCTTTAAGTTTTTTTTTTCCAGTTTTCAGTACATTACAAGGTAAAGTGAACGGTGTCAAAACTACAAGTAGGAACACAAAAAAAGAACAGGTACCTATGATATTCTATTCGGGCTGCGCACATTTCTGATGGGAAGCACGGTGGCTCAGTGGTTAGCATTGCAGCGCTGGGGTCCTGGGTTCGAATCCCACCAAGGCCAACATGTGCAAGGAGTTTGTATGTTCTCCCCATGTTTGTGTGGGATTTCTCCCAAAGACATACTGATAGGGAATTTAGATTGTGAGCCCCATCGGGGATAGCGATGATAATGTGTGCAAACTGTAAAGCGCTGCGGAATATGTTAGCGCTATATAAAGAATATTATTATTCTTTAGATGGTTTGCGGAAAAGATTGGAGATAAGAACGGTTTTAATTTGAGTGTCAATGAAAGGCTATGGATCCGTGACTAAAATCTGACTGACCTCTAAATGTGGTTTGATTTTCATGGATTGACAGTGCAGAAAAGGTGGAGAACCTTTTTTTTTTAACTCACCACATCCGATAAAAACTGATCGGATGTCTGATCGGAATAATCAGACTTTTTTCGGGGTGTGACCCTACACTAAGGGTGATCACGGAGCCGTAGACACAGAAGCTGAGGTCTGTAGGCACCTTGTGTTCCTGTATGGCACTTCTGAAAAACAATGCTTCTAAGACTAAGTGCCAACGCCTCTGCAACACAACATGCTTTATTCACCAGCTAAAATCCTAATGTATAGCAAAATCCAGAGTATTCTGTGCCATCAGAGCAGACAGATCACTCCGTCACCGCACACAGGCCTCTCACTGCTTCACAAGACAAACTCATTAAACCTCATATTGTGGAGACAGTGTGAAGTCGGAGACTTTACTGCCCAAAGTCTTTGGATCAGTGATGCATTCAGGTGTATCAAAAGCAATATACAGCATGTTCATGGCTTCAGATCTCTCACCAGTCAATGGCATATTAGTTATCGCTCTCTGCTATCCTTCCCTGAGCCTGACAGCTTCCATTTATTCATAGATTTCATCATGGAGAAGAAAGGAGCTTGTTAACATTTATTAAATATTCCCCTATGTGGAAATTAATATTATTAGGATCCCTGAATAAAACATAAAAAACAGTTCCCGATAACTAAAACTTTAGCTCTTGTGAATTTAGAAATAGACTACATGGAGATGAGCTACATGGCCATAAGGAGGCGGATTATTTCAGTTATCGGCATGGCTTGTAGTGTAAATTGTGCAGGGTTAAGAGAACTTACTGTCAGATTAATGGCGCCGGAACCACAGGCAGCATGAATTAGAAGCTGACTGCGCGACTGAAGCCAGGTATGATTTATTGGGAAATACTGCAGCATTTAAGAGAAAGGGTGGCCGGTGACTGTGCCTCAGATGACCAGTCTGAGGTGCATACCCGTTCCTCTTTACTAATAGGTCTCTCCCTATGTGTGCACATAAGGAAAGACTTGTCAGTCAAAGGGATGACAGAAGCCATAAGCTGCCGTTGACCTACCTTGAACACATTGTCGATGACATTAATAAAATTAATAGTCTAATTCATTCTGCCTGAAGTTCGAGCAAAACCTCTTTTCACAACTTTGAACTAAGCAGCTTGATACCTCACTAGCTTTATCTGTACATGGTGGAGCGGATTTCCCAGGGATCCAGGCTGAACAACATACATATATTGGATGGGGTGAGCTGTATCTACAAACTTTTTCACATTACTACAATAATTAAAATGAATAAAACAAAAGATAGGAATTTTGTCATCCATAGGCGGACATACCGCTGGTTCAACCGGTGCGGCTGCACCAGGGCCCAGAGGCTCCAGGGGGCCCCTGTAGGGTGACTATTGATGATGGCAATCTGGCTGGTTTCTCCAGGCCTGAGGCTCCAGGAGGCCCCTGGCCAGATTGCCCTCAAGTGCGGTGGGCAGGGAGCGATCCCAGCAGCTCCGCTGCCTGCAAGAGACAATAGCAGGAGTGGAACTGCAAGGATCCATCCTGCTTCCTGCTTGGCACCCGTGTTTCCTGTCTCTGATACAGAGAGCAACGCCGCTGGATGACATCATCATTCAGCGGCCATTGTGCCAGAGCGAGGAAGTGCGGGCGCCGGTGATGCTGCGGACAGGTGAGAGGTGCTGTGTGTGTATGTATGTATGTGTGTGTATGTGTGTGTATGTGTGCATGTGTGTGTGTGTGTAGGTGGAGGAGAAGTCAATGATGGGTTGATGGGGAGAAGGCCATGATGGGGTGATGGGGAGAAGTCCATGATGGAGTGATGGGGAGAAGGCTATGATGGGGAGAAGGCCATGATGGAGTGATGGGGAGAAGGCCATGATGGGGGTGATGGGGAGTAGGCAATGATGGGGTGATGGGGAGGAGGCAATATTGAGGGTGATGGGGAGAAGGCAATGATGGGAGTGATGGGGAGAAAGCAGTGACGGGAGTGATGGAGAACAAAGTGATGGGGAAAAGACAATGATTGGGAGAAGGCAGCGCTGGGGAGAAGGCAGTGATGGGAGTGATGGGGAGAAGGCAGTGATGGAGTGATGGAGAAGGTAATGATGGGAGTGATGGGGAGAAGGCAGTGATGGGAGTGATGGGGTGAAGGCATTGATGGGAGTGATGGAGAACAAAATGATGGGGGTGATGGGGAGAAGACAATGATGGGGAGAAGGCAGTGATGGGGAGAAGGCAGTGATGTAAGTGATGGGGAGAAGGCAGTGATGGGGTGATGGAGAAGGCAATGATGGGAGTGATGGGGAGAAGGCAGTGATGGGGAGAAGGCAATGATGGGAGTGATGGAGAAGGCAATGATGGGAGTGATGGGGAGAAGGCAGTGATGGGGTGATGGAGAAGGTAATGATGGGAGTGATGGGGAGAAGACAATGATTGGAGTGATGGAGAAGGCAATGATGGGGAGAAGGCAATGATGGGGGTGATAGGAAGAAGGCGATGATGGGGTGATGGAGAGGGCAATGATGGGGTGGTGGGGAGAAGGCAATGATGGTGGTGGTGGAAAGGGCAATGATGGGGTTGTGGGGGAAAAATAAATGATGATGGGGTGGTGGGGGAGAATGCAATGATGGTGGTGGTGGAAAGGGCAACAATGGGGGTGGTGGAGGAGGAGGAAATGATGGAGGTGGGGGAATGGGCAATGATGGGAGTGGTGGGGAAGAAAGCAAAGATAGTGGTGAGGGAGTAAAAAACGATGGAGGTGGTGAAGAGGGCAATGATGGGGTGGTGGGGAAAAAAGAAATGATGATGGGGTGGTGGAGGAGAATGCAATGATGGTGGTGGTGGAAAGGGCAATAATGGGGGTGGTGGAGGAGGAAGAAATGATGGAGGTGGGGGAATGGGCAATGATAGGAGTGGTGGGGGAGAAAGCAAAGATAGTGGTGAGGGAAAAGAAAATGATGGAGGTGATGAAGAGGGCAATGATGGGGTGGGAGAGAGGACAATAATGGGATGCGGGGGGGAGCAAGACAATGAGGGGTATGGGGGATTGGGATGGGAGGAAGGGGGACGTATAATGGCCTTAGGAACAGGGGGAGGTGGAGGAAGACATTATCGCTTATTATGTCTAACACAATCCCTTAGTTTATAGTGTACTCACTTATTATGTCTAACACAGTCCCTTAGTATATAGTGTATGCACTATGTCTAACACAGTCCCTTAGTATATAGTGTACTCACTTACCATGTCTAACACAGTTCCTAAGTATACAGTATACATACTTATGTATAACACAGTCCCTTAGCATATAGTGCATGTACTTATTATGTATAACACAGTCCCTTAGCATATAGTGCACATACTTATTATGTATAACACAGTCCCTTAGCATATAATGTACTCACTAATTCTGTATAACGCCATCCTTAGTTACATAGTTTCCTCTTTTATTATGTATAACACCATCCCTTATTTAGTACCATCCTCTCTAGTTATATATGGTGCCGTCCCTTATTATATATCTTCCTCTGCTGTTATGTATAGGGCTGTCTCTTACATAGCGTATTCTTGTTAATTTTATTATTCACAGCGCCCTCTTTTATTACATAGTCCCCTCTCTTTTTAGATATAAAATGACTGCTGATCGAGGAGCCGGTGACCAGACTACCAGTCCATCAGCTCCTCCATTAGAAAGGATGCTTTCCCATGCTCCATCAGCCATCATTGCATTATACAGCTAATAAGACAGGATGGTATGTAATAAAAAACAGGGCTCTATATAATCCAATATGTAAGGGACGGTACTGTACATAACAAGAGAAGGCACTGTGTAAGGGACTGCAATATACATAATAAAGGAGACTATGTAATATATATACATGTATGTGTGTGTGGCTCTATATATATTTAGTATATATATGTAGCTTTGATGCCATAAAAGGAAGGGGGCCCAAACACATTCCTTGCACAGGGGCCCCAAGCTGTCAGTGTCCGCCCCTGTTGTCACCTGAAGAAGTTGTGCACATTAGGGCACAACTGCAAGAGCACATGAGCTAGATCCAACAAGTGCAGCCGACCTGGAGCGCTGTTGGAAAAATCCTCCAAGGGAGTTCCGGCAGTGCGTAATTATGGTGGAAATATTAGGCGAATGGCGCACCATGGTAGTGAATATAATGTATGAAAATAGAACCATAAATAAAATAATATATTAAAAGCACAACGCGTTTTGGCTGTATCCAGCCTTCCTCAGGTGTCTGACTCCTGAGGAAGGCTGGATACTGCCAAAACGCATTATGTTTCTAATAAACTATTTTTGGTACGATTTTCATTCATTACATTCACTACCACGGGAGCGACATTCATCTGGTATCTCCACCATAAATAGTCTCAGATCAACTGACTTTAATTGATCTTTGGTATAAATCAGTTCAGAATCAATCATTCTGATGTCTCACAGCTCAAAGGCTCACACATTAAAGCATACTGGTATCAACTGTACATTTCAGTATATTTCTGATTTATAGGTTAATTACCAACTTCATAGCCTGAAGGACCAAATAATAGGCTTAGCCCTTATTTTCTTCCTTAAAGGGGTTGATAACTTTTCTTTATTTTTTTTAATAAATGTGTTGGGAACATGATTTTCTGGCACTTCTTAATATACAAGTATTACAGGTAGAGATGAGAGGATCCTTTAACCCCTTAGTGACAGAGCCAATTTGGTACTTTATGACCAGGCCAATTTTTACAATTCTGACCACTGTCAATTTATGAGGTTATAGCTCTGGAATGCTTCAATGTATCCCACTGATTCTGAGATAGTTTTTTCGTGACATATTGTACTTCATGTTAGTGATAACATTTCTTCGATATAACTTGCGTTTATTTATAAAAAAAAAAAAGGAAATTTGGCGAAAATTTTGCAATTTTCAAACTTTTAATTTTTGTACACTTAAATCAGAGAGTGGTGTCACACAAAATATTTAATAAATAAAAGTTCCCATCAGCACAATTTTGGAAACATAATTTTTTTTTGTTAGGTAGTTATAAGAGTTGAAAGTTGACCAGCGATTTCTCATTTTTCCAACAAAATGTACTAAACCTTTTTTAGGGACCACATCACATTTGATTGACTTTCTATTTGATAGAAAAAACCCAAAAGTGACAACATTCTAAAAACTGCATCCCTCAAGAAGTTTATTAACCCATCAGGTGCTTCGCGAGAACTAAAGCAATGTGCAAGGAAAAAATGAACATTTTACTTTTTTCACAAAAAATTTACTTTGGAACCAACCAATTTTTTTTATTTTCACAAGGGTATCAGGAGAAAATGGACCACAAAATTTGTTGTGCAATTTCGCTTAAGCACGGCAATACCCCATACGTGGGGGAAAGCCTCTGTTTGGGCGCATGGCAGGGCTCAGAAGGGAGGGAGCACTGTTTGACTTTTTAAACACAAAATTGGCTGGAATCAATTGTGGCGCCATGTCGTGTTTGGAGACCCCCTGATTTACCTAAACAGTGGAACCCCCAATTCTAACTCCAACCCTAACCCCAACACACCCCTAACCCTAATCCCAACCCTAACCATAATCCCAGCCTTAACCACCACCCTAACCCTAGCCCAACCCTACATTTAGCCCAACTCTAACCCTAATGGAAAAATTATTTTGAACACTGTGATAGGGTCTATCAGTGATAGGGTCTATCAGTCAACAAAATGAACCAATAGGAAAAATTTCCAATTGTTGTCGTGTGCTGGCCAGCAGAGCTTGGCAGGCTCACTGTGCATGCGCCCGCCATTTTCTTCCTGGAAGAAGACACCGGCAGCCTGGGGGACTTCATGGGAGGATGGAGGGACACCGGAGGTACCGGGGGGATCGAGGGACCCCATTTCACTCTCCTCTGATGTGCAATCACATCAGAGGAGAGAGAAATTGAATGGGAAATCTGACTTTTTTTGCGGACGCTGTTATTTTGTTAATAACGGCGATCACAACACTGGGTTGGTAAAAACCGACCCAAATCATGTTCTATGGAGTCTCAGCTGCCCCCAGTAGCCAAAACCTTGGAGAAATTCTGACTCTAGTGGGCGCTATACACTTATCTCTCAGCACCATTAAAAAGCAGAGCTGAGGCATAAGTACCCTTAACTGCCGCTACTAAAAGGTGTATCAGCGGTCGTTAAGAGGTTAAAATTCAAAATCACAGACATCGCCAAATTTTCTTAAAACATTCATCTCGCCGCGAATAAATCATAAAACTGGTAAACTTGTAATTGCTTGGAAAATACACATGGAGGAGAGAAAAGAGATAGAGAGGACCCCATTGACCACAACCGCTTACACGCCACAGGAGAGAGAGCAAGGACCCCGCTGACCGTAACAGCTTACATTTTACAGAAGAAAGAGGACCCTGCTAACCATAAGAGCTTACACTCTACAGGAGAGAGAAAGAGGACCCCGCTGACCATAAGAGCTTTCACTGGCAAAGAAGACCCCGTTGACCATTATATCTTACACTCTACAGGAGAGAGAGAAAGAACACCGCTCCCCATAAGAGCTTTTACTGTACAGAAAACAGAGAGGATCCCACTGACCATAAGAACTTACACACTACACAAGACAGAGATGAACCCACTGATCATAAGAGATTACACTCTACAAGAGAAAGAGAGGACACCACTGACCATAAGAACTTACACTCTACAGGAGAGAGAGACTTACCCAGTGACTCTGAAGCTGTACAAATTGTGCTCTGCTGTTCTGTGATAGCCCAAGTCCTGACCACCACCGTACAAAATATGATAATAAGCTAGATGTCATAGCTGCAGGACATTATGTGGAGGCCGAGCACCAACTCATAATGACGTTTGCCTGCTCTCTGACGCTTCAGCACTGTGGGAAGTTCTGTCTGGCAAGTTTTTCCCTTTTTTTGTTGCAAACCATAATTGAATTTCAAAATGTTTGCATTCACGTGAAATTTGTCTTGACTAGATCGATCCACTCGAGTCAAATTACAGATTCTCCTCCTAGCCGAAACTCAAGTTATCCATCAGCCTCTTTCAACTGAAAAGCAATGGACAAGGGAAATCTGTTTTTAAATTGGAGGAGGCTGATGGACAAGTCTGGTTACATGCTGCTTATCATCGGATATTTGGGAATAGGAGCTCTGTGAAGTCTATGAGGAAGGCTGTACTAAGAAAGAAGTGTAAGCTATAATACTATTAGTAAGGGCCACAAAATCACAGACATTGTTATACAGTAACCACATGTGACTTGCTGGACCATGATGTGTGGCTTGTGACTGTCAGGTTGGTGCATTAGAATCAAGTCTACAAAACATTTATGAATGTCCAGTCTCCTGATGATAACTTTTGTGAGTAGAACCACACAGAGAAGTGTAGATCTGGATGATCACCTGTCAGCATTAGCAAAACTGGTTATCAAGAATAGAGGGGTCCCCATGCTGTTTTTGTTTAATTAATTAAATAAAAATTTCCCCTCAATTTTGACAGCCAGCCAAGCTAAAGCAGACAATTGAGGGCTGGTATTCTCAGGATGGTAAGGGGTCACTAATATTGCCCCCCTGTAAGGGTGTGTTGGAGTCAAGTCATGCCCTGCATCCCTTCCTAGTAAAATGAGTATGTTTTAAGTGTATGTGTGTTATGTAATAATGCTTTATTGTGTAATGTATAGTTACATATTTTTATGGAACTAGAGATAGAGATAGGAACTTATAGTACAAGTGTAGGATTTGGCTAGAGTAATAACGGGTAGTATAGGGTTTAGTACAGGGGGGCAGTGTAGATTAGGAAATTAGATAAGGTTAGGATAGAACTTGTTACCCCAGGATATCCCAGAACGTCCAAGACCTACGGTCTGGAAAAGATTTGGAAGAGCCAACCTTTAGTTCACCCTCGAAGGGGAAAACAGATGGGGATCCTCAAGCAAGAACTAGTCTTGCTAGCTGGGAAGCTGTGGTACTGGATGGTATGTTTCAGGAACAAAGATTTCCAGAAAAGCAAGAGACAGCACAGTGGGAAGGATCTGTGTGTGATCAGTGAGAATTTCTGTGTGGTGTCTGTGATTGAACTGAATTTGTTGAGTAAAGCTGAGTTGTTAAAAATGTACTTGGACTCTGTCAATCAGTGTGTGGTGACATCTGGAACCGGGACCATGAAAATTGAGATCTCCAATTCAAAAGAGAGTGACTTGCATTACACACAAATCACACAACAGACTGGACAGTCATATTATGTTTTCTTTCCGGGGTGCTAGGGTGTGCTGAAACAGCAGCTGCTTGCCATGACTACCACCCTGACCAACTCATCTATTAGATGCGCCAGTACTGGCACTTTGCCCGGCTCTTCCCACTTGCCCTGAAACTGGAAAGTGGGGTACATATTTGTGTTATTGATGTCACCTTTGCATTGTCTGGTGACATCAAGCTCACAGCTTAGTAATGGAGGGGTGTCTATAAGACACCTATCCATTACAAATCTTATAGTTATATTGTAAACTAGCTGAAGAGCCCGGCGCTGACCGGGCATAGTACATATCCTCCATCCCATAGTCGAGTGCCCATATACCCATCACACATCCTCCAACCCATAGTCCCATGCCCATATATCCATCACACATCCTCCATCCCATAGTCCCATGCCCATATACCCATCATACATATTCGCCATTCCATAGTCGAGTGCCCATATATCCATCACACATCCTTCATCTCATGGTCCCATGCCCATATACCCATCATACATATCCTACATCTCATAGTCCCGTGCCCATATACCCATCATACATATCTGCCATTCCATATTCCCGTGCCCATATACCCGTCATACATATCCTCCATCCCATAGTCGAGTGCCCATATACCCATCACACATCCTCCATCCCATAGTCCCATGCCCATATAACCATCACACATCCTCCATCCCATAGTCCCATGCCCATATACCCATCATACATATTCGCCATCCCATAGTTGAGTGCCCATATAAACCATCATACATATCCTCCATCCCATAGTCCAGTGCCCATATACCCATCACACATCCTCCATCCCATAGTCCCGTGCCCATTTGCCAGTCATACATATCGTCCATCCCATAGTCCCATGCCCATATACCCATCATACATATCCTCCATCCCATAGTCCAGTGCCCATATACCCATCACACATCCTCCATCCCATAGTCAACCATTATGACATCATAATGAGCGGCGGCAGGGCTTGCAACCTATGATGACATCAGCATCGCCATGGCAACCATTGTGACATCATAATGAGGGGCGGGGCTTGATACACACACACTGTTTCCCCAGTATGCAAATAGGGGCATTATGACATCATAATGAGGGGCGGGGCTTGACGTGCAAACACTTTTTCCCCAGTATGTAGACAGGGGCAAAATTGTTTGGTGAATTGGAAAGCGCGGGGTTAAAATTTCACCTCACAACATAGCTTAGGACGCTCTCGGGGTCCAGACGTGCGACTGTGCCAAATTTTGCGGCTGTAGCTGCGACGGTGCGGATGCCTATCCTGGACATACACACACACATACATACACACACACATACATACATACATGCATACACACTTTGAGCTTTATATATTAGATAAACGTACAGCCATAATAAAGTCCTTTATTTGAAATGAAAACAAAACAAACTTTTCCTTTTTTATTTACAAATAACAAACACAGTTATACTCACCTTACGCTCATTCCACTAAATTTCTCGTCTCCTGTAATAAAATAAAAAACAACAACATCCCTCAACTGCCCGTCATTCTGTCCCATGCCATAATCCATGTCTGGGGGTAACTAGTTTTCAACCTGGACGGAGCGAAGATGCGACTGTCCAGGATGAGAACCACTGATGAATGAGCTGCTGGAATTGCAGCATCAGTGAGCAGCCGTGACTTCATCTACTTTACTACAGGTCACTGAGGCTGTGTCCCTACCAGGCCAATGTACTGCGATGACCTCCCACCAGTGAGATCACCGGTAGCACAGTAAGAAACAGTCTCATGGTGTAGAGGTGAGTTCATCGCAGTTCAAATTCACCACAGTGAAATTCTTTCAGTGAACTGCGGTGAACTTACCTCTGCACCCTAAAACTTTTTCTCACTGTGCTACCAGTGATCTCACCAGAAGGAGGTCATTGCAGTTCATTGACTCGGCTGGGAACACAGCCTCAGTGACCTGCGGTAACCTTGATGATGTCACCACTAGTGTTGAGCATTCCGATACTGCAAATATCGGGTATCGGCCGATATTCACTGTATCGGAATTCCGATACCGAGTACCGATATTTTTTCAATATCGAATACTGGAATCGGACGTTCCCATAATGCAATGAGCCACTGTTGTGGGTGTGATTGGCTGCTGAAATGATGTCATCATCATGCGCGGTCTGTGCGCATCATGATGCGCGGTCTGTGCGGGCCTGCCGGGGGTCTGTGCGGGCTGCCGGGGGTCTGTGCGGGCCTGCCGGGGGTCTGTTCGGGCTGCCGGCAGTCTGTACGGGCCTGCCAGGGGTCTGTGCCAGCTGCCAGCGATCTGTACGGGCCTGCCGGGGGTCTGAGCCTGCTGCCGGGGGGTCTGTGCCGGCTGCCGGCGGTCTGTATGGGCCTGCCGGGGGTCTGTGCCGGCTGCCGGGGGTCTGTGCCGGCCTGCAGGGGTCTGTGTGTGTGTGCAGGCATCGTCCGATGGGACTACAAGTCCCATCGGGCGATGCCTGCTATAATGACAGTGATTGACACATTAGCCAATGATGGGACAGTAGTAGTCCCATCATCCGGCTAATGTGTTGAATGTAAAAAAAAAAACATACATACTACATACATACTACATACATACAACATACATACTACATACGACATACATACTTCATATATCCTACATTCATACAACATACATACATACATACTACATACATACTATATATATATATATATACTACATTCATACAGCATACGAACATACTACATATATACTACATTCATACAGCATACATACATACTACATACATACTTCATATATACTACATTCATACAGCATACATACATACTACATACATACATACAACATACATAAAACATGCTACAGATATACTACATACATACTACATATATACTACATTCATACAGCATACATACATACTACATATATACTACATATATACAACATTCATACATACATACATACTACATATATACTACATTCATACAACATACATACTGCATACATACTACATTCATACAGCATCCATACATACTACATATATACTACATTCATACAGCATACATACATACTACATACATACTACATTCATACAGCATACATACATACTACATATATACCACATATATACTACATTCATACATAATACATACATACTACATACATACAACATACATAAAACATGCTACAGATATACTACATACATACTACATATATACTACATTCATACAACATACAAACATGCTACATACATACTACATATATACAACATTCATACATACATACATACTACATATATACAACATTCATACAACATACATACATACTACATACATATTACATATATACTACATTCATACAACATACATACATACTATATACATACTACATACATACAACATTCATACATACATACTACATATATACTACATTCATACAACATACATACTACATACATACTACATTCATTCATCATACATACATACTACATATATACCATGTTTCCCCGAATATAAGACAGTGTCTTACATTCTTTTGACCCCCAAAAGTCCCACTATGTCTTACTTTCGGGGCATGTCTTATATTAGAAAAAATAAAATGACGATTTTTGTTTTAACCAAAAAATAACATTTATTAACAAGCTGAACAGTGTGGTGTTCACCACAAAACAGTTTTATTAAACCAAGTGCCCAAGAAAGTGCCAAGAATGTCTTGTTACAACCGTATCATGACGGTATTTCCATGTATAACATGTAAAACATTTAAAACAATGAAAAACGGTAACAATGAACAGTCTGAATAAGTTATACTGGAAGATAAAACAAGATTTATTCGATGACAACCATGTCATCATCTTCAGGAACATCATCGTAAACACAGCCTGCCATTGTACAGTATCCCACAGCCTGCCATTGTACAGTATCCCACAGCCTGCCATTGTACAGTATCCCACAGCCTGCCATTGTACAGTATCCCACAGCCTGCCATTACGGTATGGTACAGTATCCCACAGCCATTGCTTTCCGGATGGCGATTCCTCTGCGGTGCGGGACAGGGCAGGGCAGACTTCTTCTTCCTCGTGCAGGGGGACACTGGCCAATGAGCGGTGACGTCAGGGCGGCGGCCGGCGGGCGGGCTCACAGAAGCCGCTGGGCCAATCAGAGAGGCCCTGACTTCTGCCCGGGGGACACAGGGGGACACAGGCACCGGTACCGGTATGTTAAACCTAATGCATTATACCGGTACCGCACAACGTCTTACTTTCGGGGCACCGCTGATCCGCTATGTCTTATAAACGGGGGATGTCTTACATTAGGCATCCCCCATTATTCCCCTAGTACGTCTTACATTCGGGGGTGTCTTATATTCGGGGAAAGACGGCTACATATATACTACATTCATACAGCATACATACATACAACATACATAAAACATGCTACAGATATACTACATACATATTACATACTGCATAGAATACATTCATACATTCATACAACACATACATATAGACATACAGTACATATAACAAAGAGTACATACTCACCATTACTTGTCACATTGTTCCCCGAAGCCAGTGTCATCTGTGAAAAAAAATATGAAAAAAACAAACCACCAAATACTCCCTGTTCCACAGAAATCCACGATTGTCCCACGCTGATCTCCCATGGAGAACAGCAGCATCAGCTGATGCGACCATTCTCTAGGGGCTCCAGGAATCCAATGATGGGAGGTAGGTATCCTTCCGCAATGTATTCCTCCGCCACTGTAAAAAAATTAGTCCCTAGTCTCACTTTTGGCATTGCTGTGTGAGAAAGTTCCCACGTAGTTTTTGCCATAAAGTGAGACTAGGGACTATTTTTTTTACAGTGGCGGAGGAATACAGTGCGGAAGGATACCTTCCTCCCGTCATTGGATTCCTGGAGCCCCTAGAGAACGGTCGCATCAGCTGATGCTGCTTTTCTCCACGGGAGATCGGCATGGGACACTCGTGGATTTCTGGGAGTATTTGGTGGTTTGTTTTTTTCATATTTTTTTCACAGATGACACTGGCTTCGGGAAACAATGTGACAAGTAATGGTGAGTATGTACTCTAAGTTATATGTACTGTATGTCTATATGTATGTATTGTATGAATGTATTGTATGTGTGTATGAATGTAGTATGTATGTTGCATGTTTTATGTATGTTGTATGTATTGTAAGGATTCAACTCGCTTAGGTGCAGCGGGAGACAAACATGAGGCACATTCCTTTAAAATTTCACAGGGTTTATTACTCCATAAACCAGAGACAGCACATAAACAGTCCTTAGCTGGGCTGTGTTCCCTCAGGTCCTGTGCACACAGGCCAGGGCAATGTCCAGAGCAGCGCTCTATCTGCAGCCGCAGACACAGGAAGGCTTCTCCTTCCTTGGAACCCAGATCACTTTCTGTAGTGTCCCACCTGGACACATGGAAGTCTGTCCACACTCTGCCAGACTCCCTCACAGTCTCTCTCTCATGTGCTAAACACCTTAATTACATAGCCCTGTAACCACATCCATAGGTGAGGTATGGATCACATGAGCTGGTCACATGGTCAGGACTTCACCACAGGTCCTGAACATACACATATCTTCAGGCAAAACGGAGTACAGTCCACATCCAGTGCACTAAATGACATCTTTAGTGCTCATGTACACTATAGGCAAAATACTCCGGGTTGCATCGCAGGGAGCATCCCTCCATGTGACATATCTCCCATTAACCACGCGATCACCTGTCACACCACAGTATGTAGTATGAATGTATGCTGTATGAATGTAGTATATATGTAGTATGTATGTATGCTGTATGAATGTAGTATATATGTAGTATGTATGTTGCATGAATGTAGTATATATGTAGTATGTATGTATGTATGAATGTTGTATATATGTAGTATGTATGTAGTATGCATGTATGTTGTATGTATGCTGCATGGATGTAGTATATATGTAGTATGTATGTATGTATGTATGTATGCTGTATGAATGTAGTATATATGAAGTATGTATGTAGTATGTATATTGTATGAATGTTGTATATATGTAGTATGTATGTATGCTGTATGAATGTAGTATGTATGTAGTATGTATGTAGTATGCATGTATGTTGTATGAATGTTGTATATATGTAGTATGTAAGTAGTATGTATGTAGTATATAGTATGTATGTATGCTGTATGAATGTAGTATATATGTAGTATGTATGTAGTATGTATGTTTGTTATATGAATGTAGTATATATGAAGTATGTATGTAGTATGTATGTATGCTGTATGAATGTAGTATGTATGTATGTTGTATGAATGTTGTATACTGTATATGTAGCATGTATGTAGTATGTATGTATGCTGTATGAATGTGGTATATATGCAGTATGTATGTAGTATGTATGTTATATGAATGCAGTATATATGAAGTATGTATGTAGTATGTATGTGGTATGTATGTTTTTTTTACATTCAACACATTAGCCGGATGATGGGACTACTACTGTCCCATTATTGGCTAATGTGTCAATCACTCTCATTGTAGCAGGCATCGCCCGATGGGACTTGTAGTCCCATCGGACGATGCCTGCACACACACACAGACCCCCGGCAGGCCCGTACAGACCCCCGGCAGCCGGCACAGACTCCCGGCAGGCCCGTACAGACCACCGGCAGCTGGCACAGACCCCCCCGGCAGCCGGCACAGACCCCCGGCAGGCCCGTACAGACCCTCGGCAGCCAGCACAGACCCCCGGCAGGCCCGTACAAACCGCTGGCAGCCAGCACAGACCCCTGTTAGGCCTGTACACACCCCTGAGAGGCCCGCACAGAGCCCGCCCGCACACACAGACACGCACAGTGTCCGCCCACGCACCGCCCACACTCTTCCCCCCTCCCGAACTTGATGTACAAGGAAAGAAAGGGGTTTTTTTAATCCGATATTTCTGTCCCATTGACTTGAGTGGGACTTCCGGTATCGGAATCGGCGATACCCGATACTTTTTGAGTATCGGGCCAATCCAATCCGATCCGATGTTTCTGGATATCGGATGGCAGCGTCGGACTGGAACACCTTGGGCCCACCAGAGAAAATCATTCTTGGGGCCCACTATGTAGCTGCATAGAGTTAAATACCAGACCACCAATTATGTGGTAAAACACGCTAATATCCGTGTATAATATAAGGTTGTACATGTCTTAATTATGTAGCAGGAGTTGGGGTAGCCCCCTCATAGAATATAAAGCAGCCCCCTCACATAGTATAATGCAGCCATCTCATAGAATATAATGCAGCCATCTCATAGAATATAATACTGCCCCCCTCATAGGGTATAATGCACCCCCTCATAGGGTATAATGCACCCCCTCATAGGGTATAATACTGCCCCCCTCATAGGGTATAATACTGCCCCCCTCATAGGGAATAATGCACCCCCTCATAGGGTATAATGCTGCAACCTCATAGGGTATAATACTGCCCCCCTCATAGGGTATAATACTACCCCCCTCATAGGGTATAACACTGCCCCCCTCATAGGGAATAATGCCCCCTCATAGGGAATAATGCACCCCCTCATAGGGTATAATGCTGCCCCCTCATAGGGTATAATACTGCCCCCCTCATAGGGTATACTGCCCCCTCATAGGGAATAATGCACCCCCTCATAGGGTATAATGCACCCCCTCATAGGGAATAATGCTGCCCTCCTCATAGGGTATAATGCTGCCTCCTCATAGGGTATAATGCTGCCCCCTCATAGGGTATAATACTGCCCCCCTCATAGGGAATAATGCCCCCCCTCATAGGGTATAATGCTATATAGATATATAGATATAGAGTTAGATAGATATAGATAGAAAGATAGATATAGAAATAGATAGATATAGAGATAGATAGTAGATAATGGATAGAAAGTAGATAATGGATAGATATAGATAGAAAGATTCATAGAGATAGATTGAGATAGATAGAGATAGATATAAAGATAGATATAGAAAGAAAGATAGATAGATAGGTAGATAGATATAGAGATAGATAGAAAATAGATAATGGATAGATAGATAGATAGATAGATAGATAGATAGATAGATATAGAGATAGATAGCTATAGATAGAAAGATATAGAGATAGATAGATATAGAGATAGATAATAGATAGAGATAGATAATAGATAGAGATATACAGATATAATAATAATAATAATAATAATAATAATAATAATATAGACATATATAGATATAGAGATAAATATATATAGATAGATGGCTATAAATAAAAATAGATATAGAGATATATAGAGATAGATAGATATAGAGATAATAGATATAGAGATAGATAGATATAGAGATAGATATAGAGACAGATAGATATAGAGATAGATATAGAGATAATAGCTAGATATAAAGATATGTATAGAGATAGATAGATATAGAGTTAGAAAGATAGATATAGAGAGATATAGAGATAGATAGAGATAGCTAGATAGATATAGATAATAGAGATAATAGATAGATATAATAGATAGATATAGAGATAGATATAGAGATAGATATAGAGATAGATAGATAGATAAAGAGAGAGAGATATAGATAGAGATTGATAGATAATGAGATATAGAGATAGATATAGAGATATAGTGTTAGATAGAAAGATAGCTATAGAGATAGATAGATATAGAGATAGATAGATATAGAGATAGATATGGATATAGAGATAGATATGGATATAGAGATAACAGATATAGAGATAGATATAGAGATAGATAGATAGATATAGAGATAGATAGATAGATATAGAGATAATATATAGATAGATAGATATATAGATAATATATAGATAGCTATAGAGAGAGAGATATAGAGATAGATATAGAGAGAAACAGATATATATATATAGAGATAGATATAGAGATAGATAGGTAGATATATATAGAGATAATAGATATAGAGATAGATAGATATAGATATAAAGATAGATAGAGATAGAGTGGTAGATAGAGAGAGATATAGATACAGAGATCGATAAATAGATAGAGAGATAGATATAGATATAGATAATAGATAGAGATAGATAAAGATAGATAAGAAATATAGAGATAACAGATAGATATAGAGATAGAGTAAGATAGAAAGATATAGAGATAGGTAGATATAGATAATAGAGATAGCTAGATAGATAGTAATAATAGATAGATATAGATATAGATAGATATAGATAGAAAGATAGATATAGAGATATATGTAGAGATAGAAAGATAGATACAGAGATAGAGCGATAGATAGAGATAGATATAGATAATAGATAGAGATAGATAGATAGATAGAGAAAGATAGATAGACATAGAGATAGATATAGAGATAGAAAGATAGATAGATATACAGAGAGATAGATATAGAGATAGAGATAAATAGATAGATAGATATAGAGAGAGATATAGAGAGAAATAGATATAGATATAGAGATAATAGATATATATAGAGATAGATAGATATAGATATATAGAGAGATAGATACAGAGAAAAGATATAGAGATAAATAGATAAAGATAGATAGATATAGATAGAAAGATAGATATAGAGATAGAGCGATAGATAGATATACAGAGAGATAGATATAGAGATAGATATAGAGATAGATATAGAGATAGATAGAGATAGATATATAGATATAGATATAGAGATAGATATAGATAGCGAGAGATATAGATATAGAGATAGATAGATACAGAGAAAAGATATAGAGATAGATAACGGATAGATAAATAGATAGATAGGTATAGAGATAGATAGATATAGATATTAGATAGAGATATATATAGATAAAGATAGATAGATATAGATGGTAGCTAGATAGATAATAAATATAGAGATAATAGATATAGAGATAGATAGAGTAAGATAGATAGATATAGAGATAGATAGATAGACATAATAGATAGATATAGAGATATATAGATAGATAGATAGATAGATATAGAGATAGATGTAGAGATAGAAAGATAGATATAAAGATAGAGCGATAGAGATAGATATAGAAATAGATAGATATAGATAATAGATAGAGATAGAAAGATAGATAGATATAAGAGAGAGAGAGATATATATAGAGAAATAGAGATAGATAGATAGAGAGAGACAGATAGAGAGAGCGAGAGAGATATAAAAAAAAAAACAAAACACAATACTCACCTCTCCTCCTCGCTTCCACGCTGATCCCGGCTTCAGTGTCAGGAGCTGCCCCCTCTGCCAGACACACAGCGGGTGCGCGATGTAGTGACGTCATCACGCACTGGCTGTGAGTCAGGAGCAGAGAGGACTGAGGGCGGCGCCGGCCCTGATGCAGAGCAGCTTACTGGGCTGGGGGCGGGGCCTCTGGGGGTGGAGACCTGAAATGAGATTCACTGCTTCGCAGTGAATATTCATTTCTCTTTAGCAGCGGGGACAGGGGCTCCTGCCTCCTGACACCCGCTGCTGCTCCGCTGGCAGGGGCCCCCATAGCAGCTGCATGGTGTGCGACACACCACTGGCTGGGGGCCCCTGGAGCAGCGGGGGCCCTAGGCAACTGCTGGCCCAGTATGCCAGCAGGTGCCAGGGCCCACCAGATGCCAGGGCCCACCGGAGAATCCACCGGTTCCCCGGTGGGCCAGTCCGACGCTGTCGGATGGTATCGCTCAACACTAGTCACCACTGCTCACTGATGCTGCGCTCGCAGCAGCTCATTCATCAGTAGTTCTCAGCCTGGATGGTCGCACCTTGGCACCATCCATGTTGAAATCTATTTACAGTGGGTATGAAAATTATTCAGACCCCTTTAAATTTTTCACTCTTTGTTTCATTGCAGCCATTTGGGAAATTCCCAAAAATTCATTTTTTTCTCATTACCTTGACTGAAAAAAAAACAGAAATGTAGAAATTTTTGCAAATTTGCAAATTTATTAAAAAAGAAAAACTGATATATCACATGGTAATAAGATAAGAATTCAGACCCTTCGCTCAGTATTGACTAGAAGCACCCTTTTGAGCTAATACAGCCATGAGTCTTTTTGGGAACCATGAAACAAGTTTTTCACACCTGGTTGTGGGGATCCTCTGTCATTCTTCCTTGCAGATACTCTCCAGTTCCGTCAGGTTGGATGGGCCAGTCAAGAATGGTCACAGAGTTGTTCTGATGCCTCTCCTTTGTGATTTTAGCTGTGTGCTTATGGTCATTGTCTTGTTGGAAGGTAAACCTTCTGCCAAGTCTGAGGTCCAGAGCACTCTGGAAGAGGTTTTCATCCAGGATATTTCTGTACTTGGCCACATTCATGTTTTCTCTTATTGCAACCAGTCGTCCTGTCCCTGCAGCTAAAAAACAACCCCATAAAATGATGCGGCCCTCACCATGTTTCACTGTTGGGATTGTATTGAGCAGGTGATGAGCAACACCTGGTTTTCTCCACACATACCACTTAGCATTATCCCCAAAAATGTCTAAGTCTCATCAGACCAGAGAATCTTATTTCTCATAGTCTGGGAGTCCTTCATGTGTTTTTTAGCAAACTCTATGCGGACTTTCAGATGTCTTGCACGGAGGAAAGGCTTTCGTCAGGCCACTCTGCCATAAAGGCCCGACTGATAGAGGGCTGCAGTGATAGTCGACTTTGTGGAACTTTCTCCCATCTCCTCACTGCATCTGTGGAGCTCAGCTTTTCGTTGTAGGCCTCATTCCATTTTTGGCAAACAGTAGAACGATGTGCCTTACCAAAAAGGTCTATCTTGGTCTGATCTGAAGAATTTTGGCTTTCTCATGTACATTTTGGCAAACTGTAGTCTAGCTTATTTATGTCTCTTTGTCAGCAGTGGGGTTCTCCTGGGTTTCCTGCCATGGCATTTCATTTCATTCGAATATTGGCGTATAGTTAGCGCTAAAACTCATGAACCCTGAGCCTGCAGGACAGCTTGAATTTCTTTGGAACTTGATTGGGGCTGCTTATTTACAACCTGGACTAACCTATGTTGCAACCTTTCATCAATTTTTCTCAGCCCTTCACGTTAAGAGAGATTAGATATATTTACATGGGTTGTGAATGTCTTGATTATGTTATTCACTGTGGACAAAGGAAAATCAAGATGCCTAGAGATGGACTTAAGACCATGAGATTGTTGATATTTTTCAACAATTTTGATTCTCAATTCCTCACACGGTTTTCTTCTTTTTCTGTTCTCCATGCATGTGGCATATACATACAATGCAAAGATTGAGTCAGCTTCTCCCCTTTGCATCTGGTTTCAGGTCTGATTTCCATATTGCCCACACCTGTTACTGTATTTTTCGGACTATAAGATACACTTTTTTCCCAAAAAATTTGGGGGGAAAATGGAGGTGCGTCTTATAGTCGGAATGTACTTACAGTTAGCGTGGTGACAGCAGGAGTTGGGTGATTCTTCAGGTGGTCCAATGCTGCAGGGCGATGATCTTGCTCCCATCCTAGTGTGGTGCAGCAGTTTCGGCCATGCTCGGTGCTAAGGGGGCTCTGGCGACATTATGTGAAAGTCTGAAGCACCCTTGCAGTTGCATTGCCTCGATGCTGTGGCCTCCAGGAAAATTGGCTCTGGAGGCGACGACACATGTGTGTTGTGAGTTCATTTTTCCCTTCACCATTGAGGTCTGATGAACTCCCTCCTCTAGTGAAGGAAGGTAGTGAGACTGATTACCAAACACCTGGGCAGCTAGATGATGACTGGGTGGCTGAAATTGAGGACTGGATATAAGGCTGCCGACGCCCTTCTTCCTGGCTGGTGATTTTCCTGCTGGATTCTTGGAGACCAGTCTGATTCCTGCATCTCAAAGCTAAGTTTTTCTGCTCTGCTTTGTACTCTTCAGTTTTGTTTTTGTTTTGCCTTGTTTTTGGGAGTTCTGCCATCCCCAGCCGGGGGTGAGCTGAATTCCATTTTTGTCTCTGATCTGTTGATATTTTGCTCTGTCTTCAGAATATACCTGTGTGCTGATATAGTCTTTTGAAGCCTAGCGACTTCAGGGCTTGTTTTTCCTATCAGTCGGTTGGCTCATTTTGATAGGGTTTTTGCGGATGGCAGACAGCAGCTTTCCTATCCTGTCCTATGTAGTTAGCTTGGGCCCCATCATTTGCTCAACCTATCTTTCTATCTGTGTTAGTGTTTTCATCTTGCTTCACCGTCATTATATGTTGGGGGCTGCCTATTGCTTTGGGGTCTGCTCTGGGGCAGTTTAGTTTTCCCCTTTCTGTCTTTAGGCTATATAGTTCTCCGGCTGTGATCGAGGGGTCTAGGGCACCGTAGGAACCCCCCACGGCTACTGCTAGTTGTTGTGGATAGGTTCAGGGGTCTGCAATCTGATAGCTGCCAACCTCTCTGGTTTTTCTGGACTTAGCTGGTATTTTGTTTTTTCCTCCTTCGGTGACTCATCATAACACATGTGCTGATTGAGATCTCGGTTCCGAGATCTTGTCTCCCGAGATCTCAATCAGTGCCTGGGGAATCAATCTGGCCTCTTGGAAAATGGCTGCTGTAGGTGGCGCATGCACATATTGAGATCTCAGCTCCGAGATCTCGTTGCTGAGATCTCAATCTGCGTAAGTGCCGCCTCTGGCGGCCATTTTCCCGGAGGCCACAGCATCAAGGCAATAGAAGTGCAGGGGTTCCGGCTTTCACAAAATGTCATCTGAGCCCCTCACACCATCGAGCACTGCCAAACTAGCCGCACTAGGCTAGGATGGGAGCGAGATCATCATTCTACTGCGCCAGACCACCGGAAGAATCGCCCGACTCCTGCTGCCATCAGCGCTGCCGATCCCCCCCAGGTAAGATGAATTCTGGATTGTAAGATGGACCCCCATTTGACGCATTAATTTTTTCCCCATTTTCCTTCTGAATATTTGGGGTGCGTCTTATGGTCCGGTGTGTCTTATAGTCTAAAAAATATGGTACTTGCCACAGGTGAGCTTCTACAAGCATCATATGCTTGAAACATAGTTGTGCACCTACAATTTTGGGTAGGTGCCAACATTTGTGTCCAGTCTATTTTTAGGGCTTTGTGTGAAATTAAGTCAAATTTGCTTTTTCCTGTTTTTTTATTATTCCAATGCACACAAAGGAAACAAAACATGTGCAATTGCAATAATTTTCTGGGAGAAATATTTCATTTTCTGTAACAATTTCAAGGGTGCCAACACTTTCGGCCATGAATGTAAATGACATAAAACAGCAAAATACCCATTACTGACTTAATGAATCCCCTGCAGCCACTTCAGTGCTTCCCACAGTTCTGTTACTTCCCTATTGTTGACACCTGGGAAGTGAATCTAAACTTATTTTATTCCATATTTTCCAGTAATGGTCCACATATACTAAGCAATTGTTGCCAGTTTTGAGGTTGTTTGTGCCAAAATGAGTGCCTCTAATTCTCAAAATCAACATTGACTCTTGGGTCTTTTGTTCAACCATATGCATAGATTACATTATCCTCTTTCACAAATTTAGCTATGCTTCTATGTAATCATAATCTGGGTAGTTTGTTGAATGAATAATGAGATGCTGTCTTTATCTTTACATAGTGAATAAAACTTAATGGGCAATCTACTGCTCGTGTTGGTAGTTAAGAGGCTTACTCGTAAACAGAAGCCCACCAGGGGATTCACCTGTTTCACTGTGGGCCAGTCTGAACCTGAAGAGCACACATACCATTGAAGAAAACTATGCAACTGCTATAAGGCCCTTTAAGAAAAGGGACACAACCTTGGATAATCTATTAACCTTTTCTACTGAGTGGACAAAACTTGGGTTTGACTCCCCCTTTTCTGAAGAATAGTATTGTTATGCAAAATGTAGGTGGAAATTTAGCACAAGGATAGCAAAACCCAACAATATTTTGAAAAGATAAAAAGGCTAATTGTTCATGTCTATAGTATCTTTACTAGGTTTTGCAATAACTCTAAGTTACCTGATTTCACAGTCATTGAGTCTCATGATAGCTCAAGTGCCTGACTGATGAATGCCAGATTGCCAAGTGCTGAATTTGCGGTCGTTCATCAGTCCGGCACTGGCACATGCAAAGCAAGATAAACAGTTGCTATAAACTCAGGAGACCTTACTGAACTTGTTAAAAAATAAAAAAATAAATGTAAAAAAAGACATGAGGTCCCCTGTTATGAATGAGTCACCGAGGAGGAAAAACAAAAACAAGCTAAGCCACAGAAAACCAGAGAGGTTGGTAACTAAGCAGATTGCAGACCCCTGATCCTATCCACACAACTAGCAGTAGCCGTGGAGCATACCTACGATGATCCTAGATGCCTCGTCACAGCCGGAGAACTAAATAAGCCTAATGCGAGAAAAGGGGAAATCTAAACTGCCCCAGAGCAGGCCCCAAAGCAATAAACAGCCCCCAAACATGTATTGTCGGTGAGACAAGATGAAAACACAAACACAGATAGAAAAATAGGCAGAGAAAATGATGGGGCCCACACTAACTAGAAAGGACAGGAAAGTAAAGATGCTGTCTGCAATCACACACAAAACCCTGCCAAAAAATGTCCAACACTTTCTGATAACAAAAAACCCTGAAGTCGCTAGACTTCAATTCCCTATATCAGCACTCTGGTATATTCTGAAGACAGAGCAAAAAGAGACCAATCTGATCAGGGACAAAAAGCAAACTGGCATAAACAGAGACATAAGAATGAAAATTCAGCACAGCCCCAGCATGGGCTGGCTGACCGCAAAAAACTGAGTAAACCAGACCAAATCTCATGTGAAAAAATAGCAGAGCACACTTAGCTTGAGAAGGCAGGAACAGAACTGGAAACCATAACCTCAGGGCAGGAAAAATCACCAGCACAAAATTAGGGAGTCGGCTGTCTTAAATCCTGTCAGAGACTCCTGATGTCCACTCACAGTCCTCCTCCTCAGGTGGCAGGTCTCTGCAATTTAGATCAGCTTCATTACCCACTGTCACCACTAGAGGGAGCCCGGATGGAGAACTCACGACTCCTCTGTCAACACAGCCAGCTCCACCACCCTCACCAGAAGCCAGAGGTAAACCAGAAGATGAGTTCACAACAGTCCCCCGCAATTTTCATAACCAGCTGAAGGAAAGCTGACATCTGGTGGCTGATATTAATATTCTGGGAACGAGCAAATAGCCACAAAGGTTCCCAGGCTATTAACATCAGCTCACAGCTGTTTGCTTAGCCTTTTCTGGATATTAGTGGAGTTCCCCCTTCAAAAAAATGTGGATTCCCCTATAATCAATAACCAGCAAAGGCTAAACAGATAGCTGTGGGCTGATATTAACAGCCTAGGAAAGGGACATGGATATTGGCCCCCTCCCAAAGTAAAAACATAGCTCTCAGCCACCCCAGAAATGGCACATCAACTAGATGCACCAATTCTGGCACTTAGTCTCATTTTTTCCACTTGCTCTGTTGCGGTGACAATTGTGGTAATGGTTGTGGGGTTGATGTGAGCCTTTAGAAAGAACCAAGAGAATTTAAAAAAATCCAAAATGTAACCTTTAATCGATAAAATTAAAAGTACTAGTCAAGATATTTCAACAACCTATTGTTACACATACTCAGTAGATCATGCAGGTGAGGGAAAAGAGATTCAGGTATATAATGTAAAAATATTTTTTATGTTGACCCTAATAGGTCCCTATTGGTCTGTCAGCCTACCTGACTGTGGAGGTTGGAAACCTAAACATTCGACATGGCGCTCCTGCTCCACATCGGCAGTCCCTTAAATTCCCTGCTTACCCCTATACTAAAACCACATTATTTTAGCACTCACACAGAAAAGGTATATCTGTCTAGGGTTGGAAACCTACCAATAATATTTGGTGAATAATCACATAAATTGGGTGATTCTGACTGCAGCAGAATATTACTTCATGAGCGCTGTCTAGTGGATGAATTATAGCACTCTGGTTTTAGGTGTACAAAAAAATCTGTATACTTCAGATGTACAGGTCCTTCTCCACTATACAGGACAATGAATAAGACACTCAATCTTGTTAAGGCTATATACAGAAATAAAAGGTCCTGTCTAGTATGTATATAGGACCAATTCTTTAGACTGCTGCACTGTTACGGCTAATGTATATAGGCCACACATATGCAATAGTTTGAACAGGGTGATTCATTACTTAGTGTCCATAAGATCAAAGTTACATTATACAGGCACTGTATAGACTTTGCTCATTCAGATAGCAACTGCTTCATTACAACCGCTGCTTTCAGATACCCAAAATGAAATGGAGTGAAAAGGTATATAAAGTTAATATGTACTAAAGTGTCCTCTCCTAAGCGGTAGACAGATCAAGAGTAATTCCAAAGACTCAAATGGGTCACTTATCTGTTAGTTGTATGGGTCCCTACATCCTGGGTCCTTTTCTCCCAACATGTTTTCCCCACTACTCTTTTGGGGCTCATCAAGGGACCAGAGTAGGAGTAAGCCAAAATGGGTGAATGGTCAGGTATTGTCTATAGGCACAGATAGCACCTGTCGGGGTTGTACCGCACCTTATTCCCGCCCATTTACCCATTACGCCTTGCTCCTATTCTGGACCCCTTATGAGCCCCGAAAAGATGAGGGGCGATACACATTGGAGCAGGTGAGGAATATGGTGTTTTATTATTTTTATCTTTTAAAATAAATAGGTAAAAGCTGGTGGTGAGTTTTACTTCAAATAAAGAACTTTATTATTGCTGCCTTTTTATTACCATCTTACAATGGGGTTAGTAATGGGGCATCTTATAGACCCCTCTCCAGTTCAGTACTAACCTCTGGGCTTGATGTCAACTGACAATACAAAGCTGATATCAACCCCACAATTATTATCCCACTGGCAACAGCACGAGGGCAAGTAGGAAAAGCCGGGCAAAAATTTGGCAGCTGTGGGGTATTTTTAGGCTGTTTTTTTAGGCTGGGTGGGTCAATATCCATGGCCCCTTCCCAGTCTGAAAATACTAACCCCCAGCTTGCTGCTTTAGATTGGCTGGTTGTCAAAAATGGGCAGGACCCTACGCTGTTAAACTTATTTAAAAAATTTAAAAAAACAGTGTTGGGAACCTTCCATTTTTGATAATAAGTCAACATAGCACTGACAGCTGAGTGCTGCAGCCTGCGCTGGTTTTCAAAAACAGAGGGGACTGCATGTAATTTGTTAAAATTATTTATTTATTGCACAGACGCCACCTCCAGAATATTCTCATCATTGTTCACCTGCTCTCGCTGCTATCAGCAAGACCAGGAGTAGGATGATGAGAATAGTACTCTTATCAATCAATGCCTGTGGCTGGCGGTAAACTTTTTACTGACGGACAGAACTGCTGGTTCACATTTTGTCATCTGTATGACAGCATGGGAACCGCAGCGCTCTGACAGGCAGTATCGAACTTACCATCAATTAGAGACAGTGTTTTTCTCACTGTCACACAGATGACAGCGTGGGAAATAGCCAGTGTTCTGGCTGATGAACCTGAACAGTGACATGGACTTCCTGGAGAAGTCCGTGTCCGTGCATGGACATTAGCAGTTTGGTCGGGACCCCGAACTGTACTGTTGGGATTCGCCCATCAATACTGAAGTTCATGGGGTCGGAGCTCAGGGTATTTGCTGGAAAAGGTGACTCTATTTGTTGAAGGGCATCAGATTGGTGCAGTGGCAGAGAAAACATCTGGTCCATTACATCATAAAGTGGCTTATGAAAGTATTCACCCCCCTTGGAATTTTTCATGTATTGCTACCTCGCAGCGTGGAATTTCAGTTTTTTGAGGGTTTGCATCAATTAAAGTAAAGAACGTGCCTACAACTGTTAACATTTCATTTTCTTTTTATTGTGAAGCAAACAAAAAATAGGATAAAACAACTGAAAACTTTAGTGTGCATAACTATTCACACACTTAAAGTCAGTACTTTGTAGATCCTCCTTTTGCAGCAATTACAGCTGCAAATCGCTTTGCATAAGTCTCTATGAGGTTTCCACATCTTGCAACTGGAATTTTTTGCCCATTCCTCAAGGTAAAATTGCTCCAGCTCTCCTCTGGTGAATAGCAATCTTCATGTCTTACCACAGATTTTCAATTAAATTAAGGTCTGGGCTTTAACCAGGCCACTCCAAAATATTTACATGTTTCCCCTTAAACCATTTGAGTGTTGATTTTGCAGTATGCTTTGTGTCATTGTCTTGTTGGAAGGTGAACCTCGTCCCAGTCTCAAATCACTGACAGACTGAAACAGGTTTTGCTCAAGAATAACCCTGTATTCTGCACCATTCATCTTCTCCTCAACTCAGACCATTTTTCCAGTCCCTGCTGCTGAAAAATATCTTCACAGAATGATGCCACCACCATCATGTTTCACTGTGGGGATGGTGTTGTTGGGATGATGAGCTGTGTTGACATAGCATTTACTTTGGTGGCCAAAAAGTATAGTTTTGGTCTCATCTGACCACAGCATCTTCTTTCATACATTTGGGAAGTCTCCCACATGTCTTTTGGCAAACTCAAAATGAGAATTACAATTTTTGTGTGTAAGTAAAAGTTTTTTTCTGCCCACTATTCCATAAAGGCCTCTATGAGAGCTCGATGGAGTGTACGGCTTATTCACTTTGTACCGACAGATACTTCAGTCTCTGCTTGGGAACTCTGCAGCTCCTTCAGTGTTACCTTTGGTCTCTGTGCTGCCTCTCTGATTAATGCCCTCATTGTCTGGGCTGAGAGTTTTGGTTGGCGCTCTCTCTTGGCAGGTTTGCTGTTGTACCGTGTTCTTTCCAATTGATGATAATTTATTTGATTTGCTCCGAAAGATCATCAGAGATTGGGATATTTTTTGTAACCCTACCCTGACTTGTACTTTTTAACAACTTTGTCCCTGACTTGTTTGGAGATCTCCTTGGCCTCCATGGTGTTTGGCTAGTGATGCCTCTTTTGCTTAATGGTGTTGCAGCCTCTGTGGTCTTTCAGAAAAGATCGAGTATATATACTGACCGACCATGTGATTCTTAGATTGCACACAGGTGAGCTTCCTTTCACTAAGCATGTGACTTATGAAGGTAATTGCTTGCATCAGAAATTTGTAGGTGCTTCATAGCAAAAGGGGTGAATACATATGCACATGCCAATTTCTAGTTATTTGATCCCATAAATTTATTCTATATTGTATAATCTGACACGTCACTCCTTGGTAAAAAGTTGGTGCTCGGATGATGGTTACCAACCCCTATAGCAAATAAATTCAAAAAGATCTGGCTCTCATGAGTGCCGGATCTTTTTGAATTTATAAATTTATTCTATGCCTACATTTTCTCACTTCACTTCACCAACTTAGGCAATTTAGTGCTGATAGATCACACACAAATCGGATTACAAAAATATTTGAACACAGGTTGTAATGTAAAAAAAGCCAAGAGGGTGAATACTTTTGGAAGCTACTGCATATATTGTAATCAATGCTGCCTTTGCTAGTTGCTCTAGCTAGTACTGGCACAGGCAGAGGGGCAATGCCTCTGTGGAGAACACAGAGTGATCTCCTGGTCAGATGTGTATCAGTGCAACAGACAAAGAGGAGAAGTATGACAAGAAGTAGTTGTACATGAGAATGACGATGACACCAACCAAGCATTACTTGAAGACGTGGGCTGGATAGAAGATGGAGTAGGAAGACAATTTTGACCCTTGTAAAGATTGCTGGTCCAGTCTGGTTCTTACTCTACACCTTCTACATCACACGTTCATCATCATCATCATCATCTTCATTATCCCTGATTTGACTGAAGTTACCTTAGGATTGGAAATGTCCTCCTCTCCTTTCCCCTCTGCCTGATTCACACCTTTAGGGTTTCCCTGACTCTGAGTGCCACTACCACTGCCAGAACTCATCCCACTCTGGCTGACAGAACCAGTAACACAGTGCACACCTCTTATTTTTAGCCCTGTGTGGCCAAAATGTCCCATGTAAGTTTTTATTTGCTCATTGTTATCAATAGTTTGAATTATTGAGAACAATTGTCCAAATGAGAACATCTAGTGCCTTTGTTCCTGGATTCTGCCTCTTATCGCTCGTCACAAGGAAGCACACATCCTCTGACTGGCACTGATTTCATGTTTTTTTTTTTTCTTCATAAGAAATAATTGTGCTGAGGTCCTTGAAATGACTTATTGCTTTCCACTCGTTGAAGAACAAAGAATAAATGTGTAATTCACAGGCAGCCGGACATGATCCAAGCTGCGTACATCACTGATCAATCATAATTAGAGTTGAGCGATACCGTCCGATACTTCAAAGTATCGGATCGGAATGGATCGGCCGATCTTAAAAAAAAGTATCGGTATCGCCGATTCCGATACCGGAAGTCCCATTCAAGTCTATGGGACTTCCGGTATCGGAATAAGAAAAATCCTGTTTTTCCCTTGTACAGCCTCTCTGGGGTCTGTACGGGCCTTTCGGGGGGCTGTGCCGGCCTGCCAGGGGGTCTGTGCAGGCTCCGGTGGTCTGTGCCGGCCTGCCGGGGGGCTGTGCCGGCCTGCCGGGGGGTCTGTGCAGGCTCCGGTGGTCTGTGCCGGCCTGCCGGGGGGCTGTGCAGGCTCCGGTGGGCTGTGCCGGCCTGCCGGGGGGCTGTGCAGGCTCCGGGGGGCTGTGCCGGCCTGCCAGGGGGCTGTGCCGGCCTGCCGGGGGGCTGTGCAGGCATCGGGGGGCTGTGCCGGCCTGCCGGGGGGCTGTGCCGGCCTGCCGGGGGGCTGTGCAGGCTCCAGGGGGCTGTGCAGGCATCGTCCGATGGGACTACAAGTCCCATCGGGCGATGCCTGCTACCATGACAGTGATTGACACATTAGCCAATGATGGGACAGTAGTAGTCCCATCATCCGGCTAATGTGTTGAATGTAAAAAAAAACAAAAAAAATTACATGCTGCATACATACAACATACATACAACATGCATACTACATACTACATACATGCTACATACATACTACATACATGCTACATTCATACTACATATATACTACATGCAACATACATACTACATATATACTACATGCAACATACATACTACATATATACTACATGCAACATACATACTACATATATACTACATGCATGCAACATGCATACTACATATATACTACATGCAACATACATACTACATATATACTACATACATACTGCATGCTACATATATACTACATGCATGCAACATGCATACTACATATATACTACATGCAACATGCATACTACATATACACTCACTGGCCACTTTATTAGGTACACCATGCTAGTAAGGGGTTGGACCCCCTTTTGCCTTCAGAACTGCCTCAATTCTTCGTGGCAGAGATTCAACAAGGTGCTGGAAGCATTCCTCAGAGATTTTGGACCATATTGACATGATGGCATCACACAGTTGGCGCAGATTTGTCGGCTGCACATCCCTGATGCGAATCTCCCGTTCCACCACATCCCAAAGATGCTCTATTGGATTGAGATCTGGTGACTGAGGAGGCCATTTGAGTACAGTAAACTCATTGTCATGTTCAAGAAACCAATCTGAGATGATTCGAGCTTTATGACATGGCGCATTATCCTGCTGAAAGTAGCCATCAGATGTTGGGTACATTGTGGTCATAAAGGGATGGACATGGTCAGCAACAATACTCAGGTAGGCTGTGGCGTTGCAACGATGCTCAATTGGTACCAAGGGGCCCAAAGAGTGCCCAGAAAAAATTCCCCACACCATGACACCACCACCACCAGCCTGAACCGTTGATACAAGGCAGGATGGATCCATGCTTTCATGTTGTTTACGCCAAATTCTGACCCTACCATCCGAATGTCGCAGCAGAAATCGAGACTCATCAGACCAGGCAACGTTTTTCCAATCTTCTACTGTCCAATTTCGATGAGCTTGTGCAAATTGTAGCCTCAGTTTCCTGTTCTTAGCTGAGAGGAGTGGTACCCAGTGTGGTCTTCTGCTGCTGTAGCCCATCTGCCTCAAAGTTCGACGCACTGTGCGTTCAGAGATGCTCTTCTGCCTACCTTGGTTGTAACGGGTGGCAATTTGAGTCACTGTTGCCTTTCTATCAGCTCGAACCAGTCTGCCCATTCTCCTCTGACCTCTGGCATCAACATGGCATTTCCGGCCACAGAACTGCCGCTCACTGGATTTTTTTTCTTTTTCGGACCATTCTCTGTAAACCCTAGAGATGGTTGTGCGTGAAAATCCCAGTAGATCAGCAGTTTCTGAAATTCTCAGACCAGCCCTTCTGGCACCAACAATCATGCCACGTTCAAAGGCACTCAAATCACCTTTCTTCCCCATACTGATGCTCGGTTTGAACTGCAGGAGATTGTCTTGACCATGTCTACATGCCTAAATGCACTGAGTTGCCGCCATGTGATTGGCTGATTAGAAATTAAGTCTTAACACACAGTTGGACAGGTGTACCTAATAAAGTGGCCAGTGAGTGTATACTACATGCAACATACATACTACATATATACTACATGCAACATACATACTACATATATACTACATGCATGCAACATGCATACTACATATATACTACATGCAACATATATACTACATACATACTACATATATACTACATGCATGCAACATGCATACTACATACTACATACATGCTACATACATACTACATACATGCTACATTCATACTACATACAGTGGGGAAAAAAAGTATTTAGTCAGTCAGCAATAGTGCAAGTTCCACCACTTAAAAAGATGAGAGGCATCTGTAATTTACATCATAGGTAGACCTCAACTATGGGAGACAAACTGAGAAAAAAAATCCAGAAAATCACATTGTCTGGTTTTTTTTTCATTTTATTTGCATATTATGGTGGAAAATAAGTTTTTGGTCAGAAACAAAATTTCATCTCAATACTTTGTGATATATCCTTTGTTGGCAATGACAGAGGTCAAATGTTTTCTGTAAGTCTTCACAAGGTTGCCACACACTGTTGTTGGTATGTTGGCCCATTCCTCCATGCAGATCTCCTCTAGAGCAGTGATGTTTTTGGCTTTTCGCTTGGCAACACGGACTTTCAACTCCCTCCAAAGGTTTTCTATAGGGTTGAGATCTGGAGACTGGCTAGGCCACTCCAGGACCTTGAAATGCTTCTTACGAAGCCACTCCTTCGTTGCCCTGGCGGTGTGCTTTGGATCATTGTCATGTTGAAAGACCCAGCCACGTTTCATCTTCAATGCCCTTGCTGATGGAAGGAGGTTTGCACTCAAAATCTCACGATACATGGCCCCATTCATTCTTTCATGTACCCGGATCAGTCGTCCTGGCCCCTTTGCAGAGAAACAGCCCCAAAGCATGATGTTTCCACCACCATGCTTTACAGTAGGTATGGTGTTTGATGGATGCAACTCAGTATTCTTTTTCCTCCAAACACGACAAGTTGTGTTTCTACCAAACAGTTCCAGTTTGGTTTCATCAGACCATAGGACATTCTCCCAAAACTCCTCTGGATCATCCAAATGCTCTCTAGCAAACTTCAGACGGGCCCGGACATGTACAGGCTTAAGCAGTGGGACACGTCTGGCACTGCAGGATCTGAGTCCATGGTGGCGTAGTGTGTTACTTATGGTAGGCCTTGTTACATTGGTCCCAGCTTTCTGCAGTTCATTCACTAGGTCCCCCCGCGTGGTTCTGGGATTTTTGCTCACCGTTCTTGTGATCATTCTGACCCCACGGGGTGGGATTTTGCGTGGAGCACCAGATCGAGGGAGATTATCAGTGGTCTTGTATGTCTTCCATTTTCTAATTATTGCTCCCACAGTTGATTTCTTCACTCCAAGCTGGTTGGCTATTAGAGATTCAGTTTTCCCAGCCTGGTGCAGGGCTACAATTTTGTTTCTGGTGTCCTTTGACAGCTCTTTGGTCTTCACCATAGTGGAGTTTGGAGTCAGACTGTTTGAGGGTGTGCACAGGTGTCTTTTTATACTGATAACAAGTTTAAACAGGTGCCATTACTACAGGTAATGAGTGGAGGAAAGAGGAGACTCTTAAAGAAGAAGTTACAGGTCTGTGAGAGCCAGAAATCTTGATTGCTTGTTTCTGACCAAATACTTATTTTCCACCATAATATGCAAATAAAATGAAAAAAAAACAGACAATGTGATTTTCTGGATTTTTTTTTCTCAGCTTGTCTCCCATAGTTGAGGTCTACCCATGATGTAAATTACAGACGCCTCTCATCTTTTTAAGTGGTGGAACTTGCACTATTGCTGACTGACTAAATACTTTTTTTCCCCACTGTATATACTACATGCAACATACATACTACATATATACTACATGCAACATACATACTACATATATACTACATGCAACATACATACTACATATATACTACATACATACTGCATGCTACATATATACTACATGCATGCAACATGCATACTACATATATACTACATGCAACATGCATACTACATATATACTACATGCAACATACATACTACATATATACTACATGCAACATACATGCTACATATATACTACATGCATGCAACATGCATACTACATATATACTACATGCAACATATATACTACATACATACTACATATATACTACATGCATGCAACATGCATACTACATATATACTACATGCAACATGCATACTACATATATACTACATGCTACATACATACTACATATATACTACATACATACTACATGCTACATACATACTACATATATACTACATGCATGCTACATACATACTACATGCTACATACATACTACATATATACTACATGCATGCTACATACATACTACATGCTACATACATACTACATACATACTACATACATACTACATGCATGCTACATACATACTACATGCTACATACATACCACATACATACTACATACATACTACATGCTACATACATACTACATATATACTACATGCATGCTACATACATACTGCATGCTACATGCATGCTACATACATACTACATACATACTACATGTTACATACATACCACATATATACTACATACATACTACATACAATACATTCATACAATACATACATAGACATACAGTACATATAACATAGAGTAACATACTTACCAATACTTGTCACATTGTTCCCCGAAGCCATTGTCTTTTACGGAATAAATATTAACATAACAAACCACAAAAATACTCACCCACGATCCGAAGCAGTCCACAAGTGTGTCCCACGACGATCTTGGGTAGAGAACTGCAGCATCAGCTGTTGCTGCCGTTCTCTACGGGCTGCAGGAATCCAATGACGGAAGGTAGGTATCCTTCCGCACTGTATTCCTCCGCCACTTAAAAAAAAAAAAGTCCCTAGTCTCACTTTATGCCATTGCTGCGTGGGAATTTCCCACACAGCAATGGCATAAAGTGAGACTAGGGACTTTTTTTTTTTAAGTGGCGGAGGAATACAGTGCGGAAGGATACCTACCTTCCGTCATTGGATTCCTGCAGCCCGTAGAGAACGGCAGCAACAGCTGATGCTGCAGTTCTCTACCCAAGATCGTCGTGGGACACACTCGTGGACTGCTTCGGATCGTGGGTGAGTATTTTTGTGGTTTGTTATGTTAATATTTATTCCGTAAAAGACAATGGCTTCGGGGAACAATGTGACAAGTATTGGTAAGTATGTTACTCTATGTTATATGTACTGTATGTCTATGTATGTATTGTATGAATGTATTGTATGTAGTATGTATGTAGTATATATGTGGTATGTATGTAGCATGTAGTATGTATGTAGTATGTATGTAGCATGCATGTAGCATGCAGTATGTATGTAGCATGCATGTAGTATATATGTAGTATGTATGTAGCATGTAGTATGTATGTAGTATGTGGTATGTATGTAGCATGTAGTATGTATGTAGCATGCATGTAGTATATATGTAGTATGTATGTAGTATGTATGTAGCATGCAGTATGTATGTAGCATGCATGTAGTATATATGTAGTATGTATGTAGCATGTAGTATGTATGTAGTATGTATGTGGTATGTATGTAGCATGTAGTATGTATGTAGCATGCATGTAGTATATATGTAGTATGTATGTAGTATGTATGTAGCATGCAGTATGTATGTAGCATGCATGTAGTATATATGTAGTATGTATGTAGCATGTAGTATGTATGTAGTATGTATGTGGTATGTATGTAGCATGTAGTATGTATGTAGCATGCATGTAGTATATATGTAGTATGTATGTAGTATGTATGTAGCATGTAGTATGTATGTAGCATGCATGTAGTATATATGTAGTATGTATGTAGCATGTAGTATGTATGTAGCATGCATGTAGTATATATGTAGTATGTATGTAGCATGTAGTATGTATGTAGCATGCATGTAGTATATATGTGGTATGTATGTAGCATGTAGTATGTATGTAGCATGCATGTAGTATGTATGTAGTATGTATGTAGTATATATGTAGTATGTATGTAGCATGTAGTATGTATGTAGCATGCATGTAGTATATATGTAGTATGTATGTATGTAGTATGCATGTAGTATATATGTAGCATGTAGTATGTATGTAGCATGCATGTAGTATATATGTGTTATGTATGTAGTATGTATGTAGTATGTATGTGGTGTGTATGTGGTATGTATGTAGTATGTATGTAGTATGTATGTGGTATGTATGTAGTATGTATGTAGCATGTAGTATGTATGTAGCATGCATGTAGTATGTATGTAGTATTTTTTTTTTTTTTAACATTTTACACATTAGCCGGATGATGGGACTACTACTGTCCCATCATTGGCTAATGTGTCAATCACTGTCATGGTAGCAGGCATCGCCAGATGGGACTTGTAGTCCCATCGGACGATGCTTGCACAGACCCCCGGACATCAGCACAGCCCCCCGGCAGGCCGGTACAGACCCCCACAGGGTGCACAGACCACCGGCAGGCCGGCACAGCCCCCCGGCAGGCCGGTACAGACCCCGGGCAGTCCACACAGCCCCCCGGCAGGCCGGCAGAGACCCCCAGAAGGCCCGAAATGACGGCGCATCATGATGCGCACACACCGCGCATCATGATGACGTCAGGCTGTCAATCAACTGAACTTCCGATTCCGATGCCGACTTCCGATATTGAAAAAATATCGGAAGTCGGTATCGGAATTCCGATACAGCAAGTATCGGCCGATACCCGATACTTGCGGTATCGGAATGCTCAACACTAATCATAATGGATCTCCTCTTTCCCATCAATTGGACCAATGTATTATTCTTAAAATAATATTCCTATGTTCTATCTTCAATGTTGCAGTTTTACACCACATTCTGTCTACAGTATTTGTCCAATTTTTTTTTGGCTTTTCTCCCCCTACCTCTAATGTTGAGCCGTGTGAAGAAAGAAAGCAAGAAAGTAAAAAAAAAACAAAGAAAATCTTTTTTTATAAACAACATGAAAAAAGAATGATGAATATGATAGATATTTTATGTACATAGAAAAAGTATTAGATCTTTCAGTTCAGCTCATGAAAAATAACGGCAAAACCAAAAGTTTTGCATTTATATTTTTGATCAGTAAATACAGTTGAAACCAGAAGTTTCCAAACACTATAGAAACAGACACATCTGCATGTTTTTCTCAGTATCTGACATGAAATCAGAATAAACCTTTCCCATTTTAGGTCAATTACCATAATTATTAATATTTGCCAAATGCCAGAATAACGAGAGAGAATGTCTTAAGGTATTTTTATTACTTACTGCAAAGTCAAAAGTTTACATACACTAAGACTACTTTAAACAATTCTAGACTGCCCATATGATGATGTCATGTGTTTGGAAGTTTTTTTTTGCAACATCTGAGTTAATTAGAGACACACCTGTGGATGTATTTTAATGCACACCTGAAACACATTGCTTCTTTGTGTAGCATCATGGGAAAGTCTCAATAAATCAGCCAAGATATCAGGAAGAGAATTGTGGACTTGCACAAGTCTGGCTCATCCTCAGGTACAATTTCAAGATACCTGAAGGTGCCTCATTCATCTGTACAAACAATTATATGCAAGTACAAACAAGATAGTAATGTCCAGCCATCAAACCACTCAGAAAGGAGACGGGTTCTGTGTCCCACAGATGAAGGTGCTTTGGTCTGATGTGCATATCAACCCAAGGACAAAAGCAAAAGACCTTAAGAAGATGATGCTGGAAACTGGTAAGATTGTGTCAATATCCACAGTGAAACGAGTACTGTATCAACATGGGCTGAAAGGCCACTATGCCAGGAAGAAGCGATTACTCCAAAAGAATCATAAAAACACCAGGGTAATGTTTGCAAATACACAGGAACACAGGCCTTAATTTTTGGAGACATGTCCTGTGGTCTGATTAAACTAAAATTGAACTTTTTGGTCATAATGACCATTGTTTGGAGGAAAAAGCGAGAAGCTTGGAAGCCTAAGGCTAGTTTCACACTAGCGTTTATGAGCGCAGCGACGGCCTGCGCACGGCCGCCGCTAAGCCCCGCCCCTGCCGCGCCTCCGCCGGTAGCTCCGCCCACCGGCGCATGACGCTGCATGCGCCCTGCGCCCCCTATCTTTATCACAGGGGGCGCAGGCCGTGCGCAGTATGCGTTTGGCGGCGCATGCGCCTTTTTGACGGTGCGCCGACGCAACCAAACTGCAGCAGGTTACGTTTGACGCAGGTCGGCGCACCGTCAAAAGGATGCATGCGCCGCCAAACGCATACTGCGCATGGCCTGCGCCCCCAGTGATAAAAATAGGGGACGCAGGGTGCATGCAGCGTCATGCGCCGGTGGGCGGCGCTACCGGCGGAGGCGCGGCAGGGGGCGGGGCTTAGCGGCGGCCGTGCGCAGGCCGTCGCTGCGCTCATAAATGCTAGTGTGAAACTAGCCTTACACCATCCCAACTGTGAAACACGGTGGTGGCAGCTTCATGTTGTGGGGTTGTTTTGCTGCAGGAGAGACTGGTGCACTTCATAAAATAGATGGCATCATGAGAAAAGAAGATTATGAGGCAATACTGAAGCAACATCTCAAGACATCAGCCAGGAACTTAAAGCTTGTGTGGAAATGGGTCTTCCAAATGGACAATGACCAGAAGCATACTGACAAAATGGTAACAAAGAGGCTTAAGGATAACCAGGTCAATGTTTTGGAGCGGCCATCACTAAGCGCTGATCTCAATCCTATTGAAAATTAATGGGCAAAGCTGAAAAGGCCGGTGTGAGCAAGGTGACCTACAAACCGGGATCAGTTACACCAGTTTTGTCAGGAGGAATGGGCCCAAATTCCGACCAACTATTATGCAAAGCTTGTGGAAGGATATCCCAAATGTTTCACCCAAGTCATTCAGTTTATGGGCACTGGTACCAAATACTAATGAAATGTAAGTAAATTTTTGACTTTGCAGTAAGTAATAAAAATGCCTTACAACATTCTCTCTCATCTCATTCTGGCATTTGGCAAATATTAATAATTATGGTAATCCTAATTGGCCTAAAATGGGAATGGTTTATTCTGATTTCATATCAGATATTTAGAAAAACATGCAAATGCACATGCATCTTTTTATATAGTGTATGCAGGGGTGGGATTCAGCGGGTTCTCCCCGGTTCGGTGGAACCGGTTGTTAAAAAAGCAGCCGGTTCCCCGAGCTGGGGAGATTCACAGCCGCGATCCGGTACTTTGATGTTCCTGCAGCAGCCGGCAAGGAGCAGGAGCAGAGGAGGACTCTTGCTCTGCTTCCTAGTCCCGCCCGCCACGCCGGATACCGTGCACTGATACGTGCAGCCGGCCAGCCGCAGGGACTGAGCACACCCCGCCGGACCCCAGTGGCCCCCGCGCACTGATACTAACCAGGACGAACCGCGCGCCGCTACCCAGTGTGAGCTGCATGTGGTCTGTGGCCTGCCTTCCTAGTCACCCCGGGCCCGGCCTGCCATCTTCATCATCCTAGACTGGTCACACCGGTGCTGCTGTGTCAGGTCAGTATGTGCTGCTGCCTAATGGGGACCTGCCGTGCTGCCTAATGGGGACATGTGCTGGCTGCATATTGGGGACCTGTCCTGCCTAATGGGGACATGTGCTGCATATTGGGGACCTGTCCTGCCTAATGGGGACATGTGCTGCATATTGGGGACGTGTGCTGCCTAATGGGGACATGTGCTGCCTAATGGGGATGTGTGCTGCCTAATGGGGACATGTGCTTGCCTAATGGGGATGTGTGCTGCCTAAAAGGGGACGTGTGCTGCCTAATGGGGATGTGTGCTGCCTAATGGGGACGTGTGCTGCATATTGGGGACGTGTGCTGCCTAATGGGGATGTGTGCTGCTTAATGGGGACATGTGCTGCATATTGGGGACCTGTGCTGCCTAATGGGGTTGTGTGCTGCCTAATGGGGACATGTGCTGCATATTGGGGGCGTGTGCTGCCTAATGGGGACGTGTGCTGCCTAATGGGGACGTGTGCTGCCTAATGGGGACATGTGCTGCATATTGGGGACGTGTGCTGCCTAATGGGGACGTGTGCTGCCTAATGGGGTCGTGTGCTGCCTAATGGGGACATGTGCTGCAATATTGGGGACCTGTGCTGCCTAATGGGGATGTGTGCTGCCTATTGGGGATGTGTGCTGCCTAATGGGGACGTGTGCTGCCTAATGGGGATGTGTGCTGCCTAATGGGGACATGTGCTACATATTGGGGACCTGTGCTGCATATTGGGGACATGTGCTGCCTAATGGGGATGTGTGCTGCATATTGGGGACCTGTGCTGCCTAATGGGGACCTGTGCTGCATACTGGGGACCTGTGCTGCCTAATGGGGATGTGTGCTGCCTAATGGGGGCGTGTGCTGCCTAATGGGGATGTGTGCTGCCTAATGGGGACATGTGCTGCATATTGGGGACCTGTGCTGCATATTGGGGACATGTGCTGCCTAATGGGGACCTGTGCTGCCTAATGGGGACCTTTGCTGCATACTGGGGACCTGTGCTGTCTAATGGGGACCTGTGCTGCCTATTGGGGACGTGTGCTGCCTAATGGGGATGTGTGCTGCCTAATGGGGACCTGTGCTGCATATTGGGGATGTGTACTGCATATTGGGGACCTGTGCTGCCTAATGGGGACATGTGCTGCATATTGGTGACCTGTGCTGCCTATTGGGGATGTGTGCTGCCTAATGGGGACGTGTGCTGCATATTGCTGACCAGTGCTGCCTATTGGGGACGTGTGCTGCCTAATGGGGACGTGTGCTGCCTAATGGGGACCTGTGCTGCCTATTGGGGACCTGTGCTGCCTATTGGGGACCTGTGCTGCCTTTTGGGGACCTTGCTGCCTATAGGGAACAATGCTACCTATTGGGGACCTGTGCTGCCTATTTTGGAACAATGCTGCCTATTGGGGACCTGTGCTGCCTATTGGGGACCTGTGCTGCCTATTGGGGACCTGTGCTGCCTTTTGGGGACCTGGGCTGCCTATAGGGAACAATGCTGCCTATTGGGGACCTGTGCCTGCCTATTGGGGACCTGTGCTGCCTATTTGGGAACAATGCTGCCTATTAGGGACCTATGCTGTCTATAGGGACCTGGGCTTCCTATAGGGACCTGTGCTGTCTATTAGGGACCTGTGCTGCCTATTGGAGACCTGTGCTGCCTTTTTGGGACCTGTGCACTGTTCTGATCTCATTCCAATTTATTATTTTTTTTAACTGTTTGACTGTGCCCCTACTTGTATATGTTTGAGGAAAAGGTGCGTGTAAATGGGTGTGGCTTAAAATGGGTGTTGCTTAAAATGGGTGTGGCTTTCCTACACACAAACACAGAACCTGTTGTTAAAAATTTGAATCCCACCACTGAGTGTATGGAACCGTCTGATTTCTACTGTAGATGTATAATTGGAAAGATGGAGAAGTAGATTGGTTCCCTTGTAATGTATTTATGGAAATATGTTCCTTTTTTCCACTTACAAGAAAGAAAAAAGGAACGAATGAAAGGGAAAAGAACAAAATAATACAGTCATATGTTAAAGTTTGGGCACCCCTATTAATGTTAACCTTTTTTCTTTATAACAATTTTGGTTTTTGCAACAGCTATTTCTGTTTCATATATCTAATAACTGATGGACTCAGTTATATTTCTGGATTCAAATGAGGTTTATTGTACTAACAGAAAATGTGCAATCTGCATTTAAACAAAATTTGACCGGTGCAAAAGTATGGGCACCCTTATCATTTTTTTTATTTGAACACTCCTAACTACTTTGTACTGACTTCCCGAAGCACTAAATTGGTTTTGTAACCTCATTGAGCTTTGAACTTCATAGCCAGGTGTATCAAATAATGAGAAAAGGTATTTAAGGTGGCCACTTGCAAGTAGTTCTCCTATTTGATTCTCCTATGAAGAGTGGCATCATGGGCTCCTCAAAACAACTCTCAAATGATCTGAAAGCAAAGATTCAACATAGCTTTTTAGGGGAAGGATACAAAAAGTTGTCTCAGAGATTTAACCTATCAATTTCCACTGTGAGGAACATAGTAAGGAAATGGAAGAACACAGGTACAGTTCTTGTTAAGCCCAGAAGTGGCAGGCCAAGAAAAATATCAGAAAGGCAGAGAAGAAGAATGGTGAGAACAGTCAAGGACAATCCACAGACCACCTCCAAAGACCTGCAGCATCATCTTGCTGCAGATGGTGTCACTGTGCATCGGTCAACAATACAGCGCACTTTGCACAAGGAGAAGCTGTATGGGAGAGTGATGCGAAAGAAGCCGTTTCTGCAAGCACGCCACAAACAGTTGCCTGAGGTATGCAAAAGCACATTTGGACAAGCCAGTTACATTTTGGAAGAAGGTCCTGTGGACTGATGAAACAAAGATTGAGTTGGTTGGTCATACAAAAAGGCGTTATGCATGGAGGCTAAAAAACACAGCATTCCATGAAAAACACTTGCTACCCACAGTAAAATTTGGTGGAGGTTCCATCATGCTTTGGGGCTGTGTGGCCAATGCTGGCACCGGGAATCTTGTTAAAGTTGAGGGTCGCATGGATTCAACTCAGTATCAGCAGATTCTTGACAATAATGTGCAAGAATCAGTGACGAAGTTGAAGTTACGCAGGGGATGGATATTTCAGCAAGACAATGATCCAAAACACCGCTCCAAATCTACTCAGGCATTCATGCAGAGGAACAATTACAATGTTCTGGAATGGCCATCCCAGTCCCCAGACCTGAATATCATTGAACATCTGTGGGATGATTTGAAGCGGGCTGTCCATGCTCGGCGACCATCAAACTTAACTGAACTGGAATTGCTTTGTAAACAGGAATGGTCACAAGTACCTTCATCCAGGATCCAGGAACTCATTAATAGCTACAGGAAGCGACTAGAGGCTGTTATTTTTGAAAAAGCAGGATCTACGAAATATTAATGTCACTTTTATGTTGAGGTGCCCATACTTTTGCACCGGTCAAATTTTGTTTAAATGCAGATTGCACATTTTCTGTTAGTACAATAAACCTCATTTGAATCCAAAAATATAACTGAGTCCATCAGTTATTAGATATATGAAACTGAAATAGCTGTTGCAAAAACCAAAATTGTTATAAAGAAAAAAGGTTAAAATAATAGGGGTGCCCAAACTTTAACATATGACTGTATACAGAAAAGATAGATCCTTTAGAGATTATATGCATGCGAATATTTTGACAATACTAGAAAATTACACTTATTTTCTTGTGAATGACATTAACCTTTCTTTTCTTTTTCTGCTTCACTAAATGCTTGTTAATAATAATGTTTCTATCCTCTATATCTTTATATTTCTGTAGCTAAAGATATAAAATCTTTTTTCAGTCTTTACACAAAGGTCCAGGCACTACACTGTGTTTGTAGATAGGCAGCACACACAGATGAAGTCAGTGAATGATACACAAGATGAAAGAATACAAAACTAAAAATAATACTGGACTGGTGAATGTGGCTACAATCCTCATCTCATGACAAAAAAAAGATACTGGATCATCAAAGTCCCAAATTCCACTGCTCTTTGATGATGAAAGGCCATATATTCCCTGGCCTAGTACAAGCCTGCAAGCGACCCCACAGAATACTCTGAGATCAAACAGAATGGAATTAAAGGGATTCTTAAGCTAAAAATATCATTTGAGAAATCGAAGAAGTGCAACCAGAGTAGGAACTAAAAATAATTTTTCACCAAGCAAAGACGTTCGATCCTGGCAATGATTTGTTACATTACTTATAACTTTTTTAAACATCTTTTTTCTGGGAGAGAATTTAAATGTAAAAAAAAAACCCACCGCATTTGATTTGTTGAGAGATATGTTTTATTTTTTCACAACCTAGTACCTGTGAGAAAAGAACCCCCACTGGGGCTGCCATGCTAATAGCAGATGAGATGAGGAACTGTCCGCAGTAAAATAGTATATCGGCATATAGAGTACAAAGGCGTTTGAGCACTTACTGGAATTATAAAGGTTACTCACAGGGCATATAACTCTATTTCATAATTTAATCCCTTCAGGGCCAAACTATCCAAGGTAAAAATCCACTTTGACTCAACTTTGGACATAATTTTCAAGTAGTCACTTCCTCTAGGATTCCTTCGGACCACTTGGATACCACAAAACGTGGTGCCCATTCAAGATCGTCCATGGCTGTTCGCATAAAGGCGTGACAGTGGGTGTCTCGTGTATCCCTTAGTGATGTTAGCCAAATGCTCTTTCACTCTATCTTGGAGATGTCTTTTTGTGTGCCCTATAAAGAGTTTATCGCAAGGGCATCTAAATGCATAAATGACCCCTCTGGAAAAGCAGGAGATATAATCCCTAATGGTGAATGCTTCTATTCTATCTGCATTCCAAAACTCTGTTTGAACCGTTTTTTTGCATTTTAAAGGTAAACAACACTGGCAACTCCCACACGGGGTAAACCCCTTAGTGGAATGTGATAGGTTAAATGAGGACCTTAGATTAGGATTACACATCCCCAGTTTACTTGTAGGGGCTACAATGTTCCCAATATTCTGAGCTTTACTATATATAAATCTGGGAATGTTAGGAAGTAAATCCCCCACACACTAGTCTTTCTTTAAAATTGGTCAATATGTGCGGATTATATTAGTAAATTTTCTATGTTTTGTGTAGTATTGCGTAATAAAAGATAAATGCTTAATCTGCTCGAATAAATTAGGAGGTTCTACAGTTGGTTTGATTCCATGAACCAAACTGGTTCTAGGCATAGCCCTCACTTCAAGTCTTGCTTTATCAAGTAATGGAGATTCATATCCCCTTTCCAAAAATTGTTTTTTTTAAATACTCTGATTCAGTATCGTAATCTCTTTCCTAGGTACAGTCCCATCTTACCCTTTTGAAATTGGCTTTTGGGGATATTTAGGAGCCATGTGGGTAAATGGCAACTGTCCATGTGGATGAAGTTATTACAATCAACCTCTTTATGGTAGCATTTGGTGATTAAAACTTGATTTTCTACACAAATACTTAGATCCAAAAAAATTACGTTAGTAGTACTTACATTGAATGTAAATTCTAAATCAAATGAATTATCATTTAGTCCCTCTAGGAAATATTTAAGGTCCACTTGAGTTCCCTCCCATATAAAGAGGATATCATCTATAAAACATCTCCACATAACAAGGCTTTTATGTAGCTGACCATTTGTGAAGATGTATGACTCCTCCCACTTGCCCACATATAGATTTGCATAACTTGGGGCAAATTTAGTTCCCATAGCTGTACCCAGGTTTGTAAATAGAACTGGTTACAGTATGTGAAATAATTATGTGTGAAAATAAATTTAATACTCTCCACAATAAATGAAACTTGGGTGGAAGTATAAATTTGTGATAAATTCAAAAAATATTCTGCAGATTCACACTCTTTAGCATGATCAATAACAGTATACAGAGGCTTAATATCCAGACTGCCCAAGATGTATCCATCTTTCCAATGCAATGATACTAAAACCCCGATAACATCTCTTGCGCCTTTAAGATAAGCCGGGAGCCGTGTAACGTACATCCACACATTCAGACAATTTTGCTGTTAGGCAATTGATGCCCGAGATGATTGGTCTACCTGGTGGACATGTAGGATTTTTATGGAGTTTTGGTATGTGGTAAAAGACCACCAAACTTGGGGTCCTGTTATTGATAAATTCAAACTCCTTTTTATTCAAAATGCCTGTAGGTTTGTCCTTTTTTGTATACTGGGTGGTGGGGTCAATAGTGAATTTCTTATAAGTGATTCGATTGTCCAGGAGTCTCATTGACTCCTCATGGTACATAGACTGATCCATAATCACAATGCCCCTCCCCTTGTCTGCAACCAGGACAATGATGTCATGATTAGCTTGAAAACTTGACAGGGCCTTTCTTTCTTGTCTACTAAGATTTGTGTGATTCTAATCTGGAATTCCCTGTATTCATATTTCTAATGTCCGAAGTGACCAGTGTCTCAAAGGTGTGGAAGCCACTGGAATATTCATTTATGGGATTGAATACAGATGGTCTGGCAAAAGATGTATGGACATATTGGCTGCTATTAATGATTTGCGTGCTAGAACCTGCTTGTTGTTTTTTCAAAAAGTACTTTTTTATAGCTAGGTTCCGAAGGAATTTCTTCATGCAAATATAAAGATTGAAAGGGGTTGTCGCAGAGGTGGGGGCGAATTTAAAACCTTTTTGTAACAGAGATTCATTACTCTTTGAAAGAGTATAAGAACTCAGATTGTACATTTTTTGGGAAGAGGTTCCTTCTTTTATCTGTGTTTGGATTTTTGTCTTGGTGAATTTCCTCCCTCCTCGCTTACCTCGTTTAGTTTTGTGTTTTGCACCTAAAAAAATTTTGATTGATCTGCTGATATGATTTTAGAGCTCCCCCCTTTTTTGTCCCAAATATTCCTTTTTTCTATATCTGTGTGCTTTTAGAGTTCTTAGTTCTATTAGGAATATTAACTGGTGGGAACCGTGGTTTTTGAATAGGATTACATGGTCCTATCCTCCATATTATATCTTGTGCACATGAGCGAGCCTGGTCAGTTGAAAGTGAATGATTGATATCATTTGTATTGAATGCAGTTACTGCTTGCATGTTAGAGGCCTCCAAACTGGTGGATATAGAGGAAAGTTGAGAATACCTATTGCTGGTTGGAATGTTAATTTCTACAGGTGTGCCAGGGTCAAAAATGGAAGTGTCGATCCCTGTAGTTTCTGTACACTCCGTGAAATTTAAAATCTTAACATCGGATGGACCTAGGGTTTCCTCTGACATATGCTGATTCCTAGTATTAATTGATACAGGGGTATATTGCATCGAGTTAGTATTTGTATAGGTTGAGAAAACCATGCGTCATATGGGTCAGTGTAACGGTTAATCCAGGGGAGTTTAGCAATGCAGGGAGGTGTGTTTATATAAAGGATAGCAGTAGCAGGGTAGCCATACCTTGAGAAAATAGGGACGGTACCCTAGAAACGCGTAGGGATTGGCCCCTGCATGTGTCCGTCTTCACGGACTGGTGACGTCACCGACCAACCACGCCCCCCGCTCGTAACGCTACTGCACGGTGGCGTTTTCGGCCGAACTACACTGCCCACAGTCTTTTGGCGTATACAAAATTACTTGGCAGTCAAAATCGGAGAAGCAATTTTTTCTTTATTGTGCATCCAGACAAAAATAGACTCATATCATATGAACATTTTCGGTCCAACAACGGACCTTCATCAGAAGGACGTCCTCCTCTCACGGCGGCACCCTGGATTATTTCAGCGGCCTCTTAGCGCTGCAGCCCCTTGCAGATACTGCTCCAGACAGCGTGCTCTCTCTCCCTAAGGCCTGCTTCATCCAGTCACATTGTATCCAGCCCCTTTGATAGACTCGAGCTCCAGTCATTACAAAATAAACAGGATTTCATTCCTGCCTTAGGATATCTTTTACCCTACTGTATCTCTTACAGTCTACTTTAAAGAAACAAAAAGACCTTTCTGATGAAGGTCCGTTGTTGGACCGAAAATGTTCATATGATATGAGTCTATTTTTGTCTAGATGCACAATAAAGAAAAAATTGCTTCTCCGATTTTGAGTGCCAAGTAATTTGGTATATGTCTATGGGTTGGAAACCTTACTTGAGCACCAATTCTCCTCTGTTTTTCTCTGGAGTGCCATGTTTTTTTGTACACAGTCTTTTGGTGAGCGTGCAGAGGACTGCATCTATACGGGAGGACACTCCCCAACTGCACTCACCTCTGGACACCTGGATTCGCTTCTAGGACTGTACTGCATATGGACAGACCTGGCCCCGGCACTTTATAATTCCAGTAAGTGCTCAAACACCTTTTATATGCCGATATACTATTTTACTGCGGACAGTTCCTCATCTCATCTGCTATTAACGCAGCAGCCCCAGTAGGGGTTCTTTTCCCACAGGTGCCATGTTGAGTTTTTATCAGGGCAGGGTGCACACAGTATCTGCCAGGCTGCCAGCAGCTTTTAGGAGTACATTCTGTGTTAGCGCCAGTGTATATACTTTTTAGTACTTTTACCATGTTTTGTTTTTTAATCACAGGTTGAATATTGTGTAGTAATTTTTTCACTTAACATTTATGCATTTTTTTTTGTTTTTGAACACTGTTTTTTTCCTTTCCATATATTTTTGTTTGTTAAGTCTTGTACATATATTATCCTATGGTCAGTTGCCTAATCCAGTAAAAAAGTAGTGAAGTGCAATTAAATCTGTCACTTCACAATAAGTGACTATTAAGTTATAAATACTAAGAAAAAGCTTCTTTTCTCCATCTTATGGAGGTTATAGGCCGCCAAAGTTTTATTAGAGGGAGAATCTGTTTCATTTAACCCCTAAATTTTAGATAATAATGCAATTAAGTTTCCCCCCAGCTGTTAAATTAATTGCCCCAAGAACAAAGTTCATTTTAAGTAATAAATCTTGGAGTACTACTAAGTTCCACAATTGGATGCACCAAAAAAATGTTTCTATAATCTGATAAATTTGCCTCTGTTGTGTACTGTGTAATGGCTGTGTCTGACCGTGCAGAGCTGCTCCAGTTCATGGTTGGCACATACCACAGTTCATGGGCTGAGGGAAATATATGCCATTTATGATAAGTGAGTATAAAGGCAAAACACCAGGAGTTAACAGCTGCTTCTTTCTGGGGTAACGCATTTCCCTGCCTGTTTTATCACAGCAGCAAGTATTTCTGCCATGTTACCAATCCTGCGAGCTCATCATGAATCAAGTCAGTAACATATATACTGATCGGTCACTAGAGCTTCTACATCATTGATTTGATTTGTGCTAAGCTCAGATGGTTGGATATGCTGTCAAAACATTTGTTGCTGTGATAAAACAGGCAGATAAGTGTGTTAGTCCGGAAAGTAGCAACTGTGAGCACCTGCTCTTTCATCTGCATACTCACTTAGCAAAAGTGACTTATGCTTCTCCCTGGTCAGGAGTTGTGGTGTGTGCCTTTTACTACACAGAACACAGCAGGGGCACATTTATAATATATTCTCAGCATAGGAAAAAAAAAGAACACATCCAATTGGAACTTATTATTATTCCAAGTTCTTTTGATCTTTGTTCATGGGAAAACCCCATTTAACTGTAACCAATGAGTAGGTGTACAAGATCCATGCAGCACCACCAAAAAAGCATTTATAACATTACATAGTTCCCATTCAAAGAAATGACAGGACTTCTAATAGGCTACTGGAAATTGTCATTTACAAATTCAATAAATACTAAATGCTTTGCAGGAAAAGTTTTGGTACATGAATTTTTTTTTATTATGTCCGAAAAAAATTTCAACACAGCTCTCTACACTTTCCCAAAAAGTTGGGATGTAATTAGTGAGAAGTGGTGGGGCTTTTTCTTTTCTGATGGAGATCAGATCTTAGTTAATCAGTGTATCAATTTAGACATACTTTATTTAAAAACTGTGAGTAATTGGTGATCTAAATTGATTTCTGTAAAAGCAAGGGGGGTGCAAGGTCTTGCCAACATACGATAACTATGGTCCAAATATTTTAAAATTTCTATTTGCAACAAGAAATATAAGTAATATGTGTCAGGGTTGGCGGACTGCGCTAAATAAAATATAAATTAAAGTGCAATCGCAACCCGGGGTCCACCATGCAGAGGTGTATAACTGCTGCTAATGTGAGCAATGGTGGGATGAAGCAGCGAGTGTTCACCTTAAGCAGACTGTGCTAACTCCTGCACACAGTATGAACAGAGCACAGAATACCCAGCTCTGATAACTTCACAGAGAGGTAGTGTATAAGGGTTGAGCTTGCGCTGTATCTGAACTGTGCTAACGGCACACTACAATGAATCAGATGCCAAGTCAAGAGAAATAATGCAAATGACGCTAGGTACAAAGCCCTGTTGACTTCACAGAGAAGTACAGCACATAGGTGGAGCTTGCTCTGTAACTGAACTGTGCTAACTGCACACATGAACGAGACAGACACAAAGCCAAGCGGAATAAACCACAAGGAGCTCAGACTCAGAAGGTAGACAAATACACATGCGTGCAGAGAGAGTGGTAGAGTATCCACTCACACCCACCGAACCTAAATGATACTAGCGTGCCTGCATGCGCCACTGAGAGCCTTTTAAACCCAAAGCTCCACCCCAAACACTCACGCCCAGTCGGCCGTGACATCGCCCGCGGGCCAATCCGGAGATGCCACATCACCAGAGCAGCTATCGTCCGACCATCAATGAGAAGAAGCCACATCACGGACATGCTCAGTAAGGTGATCTCTGGACTCCAGAGTGCAAGGCTGCACCTGAATATCACAGGTTACCATAGACTTGACTGGAGGACCGCCAGTAAACAAACGTATACCAGGAGCCTGAGCAAGACCCCGGGACCGACGTCTGCTGAGCTGCAATCCCGGCGGCCGAACCAGAATGGGAGAGCACAGCACCAGGCAATGCTTGGGATCTATCCTGCGCAGCGGGAGAATTCTGGTGCCTAGCAATATGCCTCTGAAAATCTGGGGAAAAAATAGTATTAGTAGGCTCATTATTGTTTCTGTCACTTTATGAAAACAAATAGAAATTTCAAGGAAATCCAGCTGAGTGAACAAGCCAAATGTGAACAATACACACAAATTCTAAACAGCCTTGATAGATAGATAGATAGATAGATAGATAGATAGATAGATAGATAGATAGATAGATAGATAGATAGATAGATAGATAGATAATTGGAAAGATGAAGAAGTAGATTGGTTCTTTTGTAACATATTTTTGGAAATGTGCTCCTTTTTTTCCCACTTGTCTAATGAACCAGAACATTTCATTTTCTAGTCTAATTCATATCTAATTAGAGGAAAAATGATGCACTTCACATTGAAGAATGCTTGATAAAATTTTCATTTGTAAAGTCCATATTTTATGGAGGGCAATTAAACACTCAAGCAATACATCTTCCACCAGTGCCAGTTTCTGGAGTGGTGTTTGAGAAATGGGCATGTCCTCGTGTTAAAATCTGGCCTGTTATAGCGTCATTATGAAATGTAGAACATGAAATATACACATCTAATACACAAAGAATGAATCCGAACTGCAGGAGATAAATGTAAATAATCATCATGTTAAAAGATTCCATGTGAAAAATGAAAACAGAAAATATTTTGGAAATATTAGCAAACAGTGAACTGAATAACAGTAACAAGTGTCAATCCACTAATAAAATATGCATCAAAAAGAGGTTCAGAATAATTTTTCAGCGATTTTATTTTTCTTATTGTGTTATTTGATGCATTTATTTAAGGGATTATCTAGGACTTTGCTTATATTTTGTAATGGGGATAAGAACTTACAGGTAGGTAGTTGCTAACTACCTGCTTGTTCTGCCTGGTGTCGATCTTTGTTGGTTCAGAGAGGTCACAGACCACTACCGCCAACAATTCTGCAGCTTATCATTGACACCACATTAAGAGAGCAGCTCTTCTGTTCTGCTCTATTGATGGGCGTTACTGCCAATGTAATGCTGATTGACAATCTGCTCCCCGTGGCCTAACTGTGGGGAGTTGGCTGTCAAACATCATGAGTTCGGCAGTAGCAACCCATCGACAAAGCAACATGAAAGAGGAAGAACTGCTCCATTGAAATGAAGCAGCAGAATCGCTGGCAGGAGCAGTCCGACCTTGACCTCTCTGAACTAACAGAGATCAGCATCAGGCAGAACAAGCAGGTAGTTAATAACAACTTGACTGTAAGTTCTTTGCCCTATAGCAAAAATTAAGCAAAGTCCCAGATAATTCCTTTAAGTGATTTAATGGCATGTTAACTATTGATCTACTATGACTCGGATAACAAAGTTAAAGTATCACACCACAAAAAAGGATAATTTGACACCTAAATTACATCAGTGCATTGTTAAGTAATCTTGAGCATCTTAAACAAGATAACTCTCTGTGACAAGGTCTCAAGATAGTGTGTTATGGGTCAGAATAACATTTTCTGCATCTGTAGGTGAAGAGAATGTGACCTAGAGTCCCACAGTCTATAACTGCATGCAGTGGCATGCTCCATTCTGACTGAGTACTTCTCCATCTGTACATCAGTAGAGGACCCAGCATTCAGACCCCATCAGTCAACCAGTCATGTGTGTACATAGGTGGTACTTTGCAATGTTGGGAGGAGCCCTTTAGGTCAGCGAACAATCCACACCAAAACCATAGCACTGCCTATGATTCTGACTTCTCGGCATGTATTTATTAGACCTGCCCATAACTGATTTGGACCAAACTCAATCACTTAGGTTCTACAACCTCTTCCCTGCATTTGTGAATGATCAAATTATTTAGTTTGTTTTTGACCCTGAAGTTTTGGATTTAAAACAACAAAAGGAGCAAATCACTTCTATTTTAAGATTAATTTTGTTTAGAAAAAAAAGTATGTTTGGATCAAATGTCATACCGATGTGCCAAAAATGAGTGCACGTGGCTCCACAGTCATGACTCATTTATCAACATTCTATTTAGAGAAACAAATGAGGGAAAACAATCCCAGGTCTGATCTGAGTGGTTTTCACTTTTAGGAATATGGTTCTCAAAGGAACCTTCTGTGATAATCAGTACCGTAATTTATAGTCTTTTATACTGTTATAGCTTTGTGTTTTCTGTTCTAATTATTAAATCTCTATATATAAAACTGAATGTATGTATGTATGTGTGTATCATCAACCAATCAAGAAGCATCTTTCATTTCACCAGAGCTGTTCAAAAGAAGCTGAGCTGTGATTGGTTGCTATGAGCAACAGTTTTCCTTGAAACCAATCACTAAGCATCTCTCATTTCACCAGAGCTGGTTAAAAGAAGATGAGCTGTGATTGGTTGCTATGAGCAAGTTTTCCCACTTGACAACACCTCAGCAGACACTGACATGGTGGGAGAAATCTATCATCCCCGGGAACATAAGCTCCCAGCCATTGTTTGCCCCCCTAGACAGGAGCACAGAGCACATGACAGAAATGAATCCCCCCTCCCGTGGATCATTGGTATGCAAGTTAGGGCAAATCCACTCAGCGTTTTGGTACTGACCTCAGGCCTTTCTTAAAGGGATCTCCGGTATGGAAGGCAGGGAAAATCCATCCAGTGCTTTGGTTCTGACCTCTTTTAAATAGATCCTCGGTATGGAAGTCAGGGCAATTGCCTTCAAATGCTCTGGTACTGACCCATAGCTCTCTTAAAGGGATCTCCTGTAAGGAAGTTAGGGCAAATCCCTCAGCGCTCTGATTCTGACCCCAGGGTTCTATTAAAGGGATCATTGGTATGCAAGTCGGGTCAAATCCATCCAGCGCTCTGGTTCTGATCCCAGGCTTTCTTAAAGGGATCCCCAGTATGGAAGTTAGGTCAAATCCATTCAGCGCTCTGGTTCTGACCCAAGGCCCCTCTTAAAGAGATCCCCGGTATGGAAGTGAGGGCAAATCCAATCTGCTCTTTGGTACTGACCCCAGTCCTCTCCCTTCACGACCTGTGACACAGCGTATGCGTCATGAAAGTCGATGCCAATCCAACCCATGATGCATGCCCTGTGTCATGACTTCAAAGCCCCCCTGCGGGTCGGGTGACCGAGGTCAATGAAAGGTCACCCAACCCGCAGATAAAGGGGGCTTTGTTCTTCACCACGGGGGGCGTAGCTTCACCCCCACATGGCTACGATCGCTCTAATTGGCTGTTAAAAGTGAAACAGCCAATCAGAGCGATAGTAATATTTCATCAATGAAAATTGATGAAATATTACAATCCAGCCATGGCCGATGCTGAAATAGCATCGGACATGGCTGGAGACACTAAGTTAACCCCCCGCCGACTGACAGCGCCGATCGGCCGCCGCTGTCACAATCTGCCCCCTTCCCTCCACTCCCCCCACCTTCAGATCCCCACACGATATTCACTAACCCCCTCTGGCCGTCCCGGTGTCCCGCTGTCCGGCCATCCCAGTCGATGGGCGCCGCTATCTTGGAAAATGGCTGGCGCATGCGCAGTGCGCCCGCCGGCATTTCCCGGCAGCAGATTCATTTTTTTTTTATTTTGATCACTGTAATAAACTCTCACAATGATCAAAATGAAAAAAAATTAAATCACCGCCCCCCTTATCACCCTCATAGGGACAAATAATAAAATATTTTTATTTTTCAATTAGGGTTAGAAATAGGGTTAGGGTTAGAAATAGGGTTAGGGCTAGGGTTAGGGTTAGGGCTAGGGTTAGGGCTAGGGCTATGGTTAGGGCTAGGGTTAGGGATGGGTTGGGGTTGGGATTAGGGTTATGTTTGTGATTAAGGTTAGAGTTGGGATTAGGGTTAGGGGTGTGTTGGGGTTAAGATTAGGGTTGGGATTAGGGCTAGGGGTGTGTTGGGGTTAGGGTTGGAGATAGAATTGAGGGGTTTCCACTGTTTAGGTACATCAGGGGTCTCCAAACACGACATGGCGCCACCATTTATTCCAGCCAATTTTGCGTTCAAAAAGTCAAACAGTGCTGCCTCCATTCCGAGCCCCGACGTGTGCCCAAACAGCGGTTTACCCCCACATACGGGGTATCAATGTACTCAGGAAAAATTGCACAAGAACTTTGGGGGTCTAATTTCTCCTGTTACCTTTGGGAAAATTAAAAATTGGGGGCTAAAAAAATAATTTTTGTGGAGAAAAAATAATTTTTTATTTTCACGGCTCTGCGTTATAAACTTCTGTGAAGCACTTGGGGGTTCAACGTGCTCACCACACATATAGATTAGTTCCATGGGTGGTCTAGTTTCCAAAATGGGGTCATTTGTGGGGGGTTTCCACTGTTTAGGTACATCAGGGGCTCTGCAAATGTAACATGATGCCGCAGACCATTCCATCAAGTCGACATTTCAAAACATCACTACTTCCCTTCCGAGCCCCAACGTGTGCCCAAACAGTGGTCCCCCCCACAAATGGGGTACCAGCATACTCAGGACAAACTGAACAACAACTTTCAGGGTCCAATTTATCCTGTTACCCTTGTGAAAATAAAAAATAGTGGGCTAAAATTCATTTTTTGAGGGAAAAAAATATTCTTTATTTTCACGGTTCTGCATTATACACTTCTGTGAAGCACTTGGGGGTTTAGAGTGCTCACCACACATCTAGATAAGCTCCTTAGGGGGTCTAGTTTCCAAAATGGGGTCATTTTTGTGGAGGAGCTCCAAAGTTTAGGCACACAGGGGCTCTCCAAACACGACATGGTGTCCGCTAACGATTGGAGCTAATTTTCCATTCAAAAAGTCAAATGGCGCTCCTTCCCTTTCGGGCCCTGCCGTGCGCTCAAACAGTTGTTTATGACAACATATGAGGTATCGGTGTACTCAGGAGAAATTGACCAACAAATTTTAGGATCCATTTTATCCTGTTGCCCATGTGAAAATGAAAAAACTGAGGCTAAAAGAACATTTTTGTGAAAAAAGTCCTTTTTTTTACAGATCAATTTGTGAAGCACCTGGGGGTTCAAATTGCTCATTTTGCATCTAGATAAGTTCCTTGGAGGGTCTAGTTTCCAAAATGGGGTCACTTGTGGGGGAGCTCCAATGTTTAGGCACACAGGGGCTCTCCAAACGCGACATGGCAACCGCTAAATATTCCAGCATATTTTCCATTCAAAAAGTCAAATGGCGCTCCTTCCCTTCTGAGCCCTGCCGTGCGCCCAAACAGTGGTTTATGACCACATATGAGGTATCCGTGTACTCAGGAGAAATTGCCCAACACATTTTATGGTCCATTTTATCCTGTTACCCACGTGAAAATGAAAAAATTGATGCTAAAAGAAAATTTTTGTTGGAAAAATTAAAATGTCCATTTTTTCCTTCCACGTTGCTTTAGTTCCTGTGAAGCACCTGAAAGGTTAATAATCTTCTTGAGTGTAGTTTTGAGTAGCTTGAGGGGTGCAGTTTTAGAATGGTGTCAATTTTTGGTATTTTCTGCCATATAGACCCCTCAAAGTGACTTCAAATGTGAGGTGGTCCCTAAAAAAATGGTTTTGTAAATTTTGTTGTAAAAATGAGAAATTGCTGGTCAACTTTTAACCCTTATAACTAACCCTAACAAAAAAACATTTTGTTTCCAAAATTGTGCTGATGTAAAGTAGACATGTGGGAAATGTTATTTAGCAACTATTTTGTGTCACATGCCTCTCTGGTTTAACAGAATAAAAATTCAAAATTTGAAAATTGCAAAATTTGCAAAATTTTCGCCTAATTTCCATTTTTTTCACAAATAAAAGCAAAAATTATCGACCTAAATTTACCACTATCATGAAGCCCAATATGTCACGAAAAAACAATCAAAGAATCGCTAGGATGCATTGAAGCATTCCTGAGTTATTACCTCATAAAGGGACACTGGTCAGAATTGCAAAAAATTGCCAGGTCATTAAGGTCAAAATAGGCTGGGTCATGAAGGGGTTAAAGGGATCCCCGGTTCTCTTTAAGGGATATCCTGTACGGAAGTTAGGGCAAATCCCTCAGCACTCTGATTCTGACGCCATGGTTCTATTAAAGGGATCATTGTTACGCAAGTCAGGACAAATCCACGCTTTCTTCAAGGGATCTCCGGTATGGAAGTTAGGGTAAATCCCTTAGAGCTCTGATTCTCACCCCAGGCTTCTATAAAAGGGATCACTGGTATGGAAGTCAGGGCAAATCCACTCAGCGCTCTTGTTCTGACGCCATGCCTCTCTTAAAGGGATCCCTGGTATGGAAGTTAGGGCAAATCCCTCAGCACTGTGATTCTAACCCCAGGCCTCTCTTAAAGGGATCCCCGGTATGGAAGTTAGGACCGTTCCACTAAGCGCTCTGGTTCTGATCCCAGGCCCTCTTAAAGGGATCCCCGGTATGGAAGTTAGGGTAAATCCCTCAGCGCTCTGATTCTGACCCCAGTCTCTCTTATAGAAGTTAGGGCAATTCCACTCAGAGCTCTGGTTCTGATCCCAGTCTCTCTTAAAGGGATCATTGGTATGGAAGTCAGGGCAAATCCCCTCAGCGCTCTGGTTCTAATGCCAGGCCTCTCTTAAAGGGATCTCCGGTATGGAAGTTAGGACCATTCCACTCAGCCCTCTGGCTCTGACCCCAGGCTAACGGAATGATGTGGGATATTAGGGGTAGTAGTCCAGTGGCTCTAGCTGTCGGGATGATGTGGGATATTAGGGGTAGTAGTCCAGTGGCTCTGACGAAATGATGTGGGATATTAGGGGTAGTAGTCCGGTGGCTCTGACGAGATGATGTGGGATATTAGTGGTAGTTGTCTGGTGGCTCTGGCTGACAGGATGATGTGGGATATTAGGGGTAATAGTCCGGTGGCTCTGGCTGACGGGATGATGTGGGATATTAGTAGTCTGGTGGCTCTGGCTAACAGGACAATGTGGGATATTAGGGGTAGTAGTCCGGTGGCTCTGCAGATGGGACGATGTGGGATATTAGGGGTAGTAGTCCGGTGGCTTTGACGGGATGATGTGGGATATTAGGGGTAGTAGTCCGGTAGCTCTGGCTGTCGGGATGATGTGGGATATTATAGTGAATTTGGCTATGCGGAGTGGGTGGGGGTCTACACTCAGCTTTATATACATATATAGTATTAGTATTAGGTCAACAGCCATTCTAAGCTGAGCTTGCATGCCCTCGTCAGATTGCAGCCGCTAAGCAGCTTGAGGTCGGGCCAGTACCGGCATAGGAGACTGGCTGGGAATCCCTGGTCCTGTTGACACGTCAACAGCCATTCTAAGCTGAACTTGCATGCCCTCGTCAGATCGCAGCCGTTTAGTACATTATAGTATCAAGAAACTGTCCCATGCAAGTAAATGCAAATTTGGGGCAAACTACTGCAGATGCATGTGACTGACCTAAAACTGAATTTATAATCAAAACCTGGATTAACTATTTATAATCTTCCTTGTTCTCACACTGTTAAAGATAACCTGTCACTTGCCATAAATAAGTCATTTTTCCCTGGTATAGTTGACGCTGTTCTTCTGAATCTGGAGTAATTTTTTTTATTCCTACACCTCACATTGGTTCAAGTGCTATCCAAAAAAAAATTGGATATAACACATGCAATTTATATTCTCGTGTGAACATTAGAGCGATTTCTTATCGTACAGCTTTTGGGACAATGTTATTCAAAAAACTGCATCATGCTGTGATTTCAATCTGAAATTGGAAGACACTCACGCATTCAAGTCTACGGGTAAGTGGAAAACATCCGACTGCCCTAGGATGATATTTGAGCAGTCTGATTTCCGTGGACTCACACAATGGAAAAGATGGAAGAATTTTGTTCTCCATCTTCTCCCCAGTGTGCTACATATGGTTCTCTCAACTGAGAGAATCAGATCACACTTAGCAAACACTTGGATTAGAGTTTGATGAGAGTGTCATTATCATAATTTACCTAATTCTCTCAAATTAAAGAATCTACAGTTATGTGAGCCCGGCCTTACACTGTAGCTTGCAAGATGGTAAAGATGTTGACCCACAAATCCATGCAGATAACATTACTCATAATTTAGTGGAAATGCTGCTTTGCTTTGGGCAAATATTTGTTTTATATTTAAGATTTGTAAAAATTTTGGGAAATCATTATTACCTAACAGAGACATGAGACTGATTAATCAAGTGGTATTTTCTTATATCTATCAACAGTGTGAGAGCAGGAGCTATATTTATCTATCCTGACTCTATTGTGGATATTCTGCATATATTCTCTACTGCTTTCCAAAATGGTGTTTGAGCCAGTAAGTGTATATGAGATAATAGAGGTCCCCCAGGAATGTCTTTGTCTAACGGATTTGGAGAAAACATAGGAAAGTTGAAGAAACAAATCTAAGGAGTAGAGACACGCCTAAACTATTCAGCTGGGCTTAGACAGAATCACCTTTAGCCAATGAGATGTATGTATTCTAATGCCAGCACATATTTAAAGATAAGATGAGCCAATTATGTTGTTACAATGCATGAACACTAATAACCTATATAAGATGATGTTATGGGGTAATAAAGAGAGATCTGCTTTGAGTCTTAAGGGGGTTTTACACATAGCGATATCGCTAGCAATATCGCCAAAACACCACTGATTTTGTGACGTTATAGCGATATCGCTAGCGATATCACTATGTGTGATACTTACCTCCGACCGGCTCCCCCGCTGTCCATCGCTGATCGCGCGAGATCAGCCGGCTCCACTTCTCGTCGGGCGCTTCATGCTGGGCTTCCTGCTGTGTGAGACGAGCGACGCGTGGAGGCGGGCGGGAGGACGTCAGGATCGCTGTGTGTGAAAGGTGAGTATCGTGCGCTGCGTCGCTGCTGCATCGCTGTGAGGTCTGCCTGTGTGACAGCTCACTAGCGATCATTTAGCGATGCACCAGCAATCCTGACCGGGTTGTATCGCTGGTCGGATCGCTGGTGCATCGCTAAATGTAAAAGGGCCTTTAATGTATTAGAGTGCCTCTTCCATGCACGTATTTGAATTTTAAAATTTAATTTGAAACAAGGCACAACATCTCAGAACGTCCAATATTATGTCGTGACGGCAAACAGAAAATTAACAGCAGAATATTCTGTGAAATTTCAAATTGATTCACTGAACCCCACTGACCACATTTATGATGGAAAACTAAAAATGCATTATTTTCTTTTTCAGTTTGACAATAGCAAAAAAATGATCTTATAAAATTATAGAAGGAAATGTGGTTAAAGGATTTAGTCAATAGGCTCAATTCCCAGAGTCCCTTGTGTCTCAGAGTTTTGTAGGTGCACGCTACTGATTATGATGGTGCCATAAGATGTTATTTTCTAATGACACTATGGATATTGTTATATGGATTTATGTAGTACATAGGACTTTATATACCTAGAGTATGGCAATGTCTATGTATGTCTACAGAATGGACTTGTCATCCAGATTCACTGCATGGTGACATTATTGTCATCTAACCAGGTTATGCATGAGTCTGATAGGCATAACCGTTGCCGTGAGCCACCTTTAAAAAATTGTGCATATACGCTTTGTAATTCCTCTACATATATAAGTTCCTTTAGTAATAGATTTATACTATCAAAGCGTACACATTTTTTTTAAATCTTTGATGACATAGACATCAAGGTCAAAATCTAAAAGGGGTTGTCACCTCTGAAATAAATAAAAATAAAATGAATATTTAAAATACTTAAAAATAATAAAATAAAGCATACTCACCTTAGCAAACATCTGCTGCTCTGCTTCCAGCACTATTTCCCCACACTAGCCTCAGAACTTCCTATTCAGTCCAGACAGTCATGTGAATCTTACCGACTGTGTTGGTGACCAAAATGTCACCGCTGCAGCCAGTGATTGGCTACAGCGTTCTCATGTCCATCTGGCTGCAGCAACATGTACAAATACTAGCGGAGCACTTGGGCAGCACTGAAAGGGAAGCTGGCGAGAAGGGGTAAGGTGTGTGTGTATACATTACCTTATTAATTTAGAGAATTCTTAATGATTTGTCAAATTTTTTTCTAAACAGATTTAATATCAATATCCACTTGTTAGAAGGTAATAGGGATACACCGAGAATGTGAACGATTATACAACTCACACTCTGATAAGAGTTAGATCAGAATGTGAGCATAGTGTGATCCGATTGTATCAGATGAGGAGAATATGGAGAAGAAAATGTCTCCATCGTCTCCATTCTATTATTTCAAGAAAATTGGACTGCATTTAGATGTCATCCAAGTGTGTTTGGATTTTTTGATGGGCCCACTGACTTGCATGGCCGAGTGGGTTCAGATTTACTAATACAACTCATGCATGCAGCAATTTTTAACTTGGATGGACTTGGTCAGAGGAAAAAATTTGACATGTGCAAGGCCCCATTGAAAAATATTGGTCGGAGTGTGATTCGATGTTTGTTCGGAGCCCTTAATGTATATAAATCCACCAACAGTCTCATTGTAACACAGGTAGAGATGAGCAAACCCAAACTTAAAAGTTTGGGGTTCATACCGGACAGTTAGTGTCCGCTGCTAAACAAAAGACAGTTGCAAAATTCGAAGTTCCAGGGGAAGTCCGTTGCATAGAGAGATAGATTTTTTTGTAGCTCAAAAGTTTGAGTCCCTGTTATTTTCAATAGGGTAGAGTTTCTAGTTAAAGTTCGGCTGCAGTTCTGGTACATGAACCAAAATTTGGAATAAAGTTTGGGTTGGATACCAGAACCTGAACTTATACAGGTCCTCTCATCCCTAACCACATGCCATTTCCTTCTGCTCACTTAGTACAGTAGGTCAGTAATATTTGCCATCCTTCCTTCCTACTCGAAGATCAGTCCTAGTTGTATGCAGTACATTATACTTGCATAGTCAACTCTTGAAGGCGCGAGAGGAGTTCAGGAATCTTTGGTGCATCCCAATCCACCAGATCTGATTGTTTCCTTGGATTTTTTTGATTGTTACATATACACTATCACCTTGGGGAACATTTCCCATATACATGTATAAGATACTGCTGCAGGACAGAATAAATGAATGTACCTACCTGTCATGTCTTGTTGATCATCCACTATTAACTTTAAACTCTTTCCTCTCCGAATCACACGAACTGTGTGCCATTCATTATCATTGAGGTTATAACCAGCATAAAGAGTTTCTGGGCCTTTGCCTGCAGAATATGCCAAACCATCATTAAACAATCACGACACATTTAAGTATGTGAACCTTTCAAAGAAAAGCAGAAAGTCATAGCAAGAAAAATACACACACAATCAACTGATGATTATATTACTATTAACAGTTTGTTTGGCATAAATTTGGCACGTAAACGCCAATGAAAAATGATACAAGGATGGCAGTGAGAATTGTTTCTTTATTACATTGTGCTTCTAGGTTATTTTAATCAGAGGCAATGGTTAAGCCCTGGGATTATTTAGTCAATCAATCCAAGCTTTATTTTACAATTAATATGGATTTCATTACTTTAATGCAGCCTGTAAATAGAACTTTGCCAATTTCAAAATATCAGACCTCTTAAATCTAATACTGCTTTAGACCTAGGTACAACCATCGACAGAGAAATAAATCTAGTAATAACTCCCCCTCAAAATCCATCTTTCTTACTCATTTTATGTCTTGCTACATTTGCAGTTTTAGTTTTAATTGATGACTAGAGTTGAGAGAATTTCCCGAGTTTTGATTCAGATTCATTCATTTCAGGCAGGGAAATTTGATTTTTCATCAAATAAATCTGGTCTAAATCTAATCTGCCAGGAAGGGATTAAAGGGAACCTGTCACATCGGAATATGATATTTACCTGCATATATAGGGTTAATCGGCGGGTAGTCTAACAATGCTGCCCTTCACCTTACTGAAAGTGCAGCTACTGGAAGAAAATGAACTTATTTCCTCCCATGAGCCACTGGCTTTCAACCATAGCTGTGCAAGCTGAAGATATGGATGAACTCTTTATACATCAAATGGCCAAGTTCTCCCAAAAAATATGACATAGTTGTCATGGGAGATTTCAACTATCCGGACATTTGTTGGGAATCTCTCTCAGGCAAAACTAACAGGTCAAGGAAATTCTTATCCTCTCTTGCTGACAACTTTATCTTCCAAAAGGTAGGGGAGAAAAGAAGGGGATCTGCTACCTTGGATCTAATCCTTATAAACAGGGAGGAAATGGTTGAGGAGGTAAAAGTGGCTGGGACCCTAGGAGGTAGCGACCATGTTATTTTAGAATTTTGGATAACTAGAGGAGGAAGACCTGTGAAGACTCAGACGTCAAGGTTAGATTTCAGAAAGGCAGATTTTAAGGGACTCAGAAAGAGAATTGGAGGGATCCAATGGCTGGATATCCTAAAAGACAAAAATGTCCAGGAAGGATGGGAAATCTTGAAAAATGAAATTCTCAAAGCACAATTGTTAACAGTTCCGAAAAGAGGGAAGAATAGGAAGCATTTAAGGAAACCAGGATGGATGAACACAGAACTTAAGCACATGCTAAAAAGGAAGAAAGAAATGTTTATAAAATGGAAAGAGGGAGGCATATCAATGACAATGAATTGAGGCTTGCAAGAGACATCAAAAGCAATAATAAAGGATTTTGGGGATATGTCAAAAGTAAAAGAAAAGTCAAAGATGCTATAGGATTTTTACAGGATGAAAATGATGAAATGGTAAGACAGGATGTTGAGAAGGCCAAACTTTTAAATTCCTATTTTGCATCTGTTTTCTCTCAGAAAGGAAATGTAACATCAACTGTTCTTCACTGTCCTATTAAGGGAATAGAAGAATCCAGGATATCTATAAACAGAAAGATAGTGAGGAAACACTTAGCTAACCTAAATGAATTCAAGTTTCTAGGTCCAGATGAATTACACACCAGAGTACTGAAGGAGATAGCAGAAGACATTTTTGAACCCCTCTCCATAATCTTTGAAAATTCTTAGAGAACAGGAGAAGTCCCAGAAGACTGGAGAAGAGCAAATGTTGTTCCTATCTTCAAAAAGGGGATGAAGGTGGACCCAGGCAACTATAGGCCGGTGAGTCTGACTTCTATACCAGGAAAGATCTTTGAACAAATTATTAAACAACATGTATGTCAGTACCTGGATAAGAATGAAGTGATTAAACAGAGTCAGCATGGGTTTGTAACTAATAAGTCATGTCAGACTAACTTAATTTCCTTCTATGACAAATCACTGATTGGTGGATCAGGGAAATGCTGTAGATATGGTATATCTTGACATCAGCAAAGCATTTGACAAAGTATCTCACACCATCCTTATTGAAAAAATGACTAGGTATGGAATGGACAAGGCAACTGTTAGGTGGATTCATAACTGGCTTAGTGATCGGACCCAAAGAGTGGTCATAAATGGCTGCACATCCAGTTGGAAGAATGTCTCAAGTGGGGTACCACAGGGCTCTGTCCTGGGCCCTGTATTGTTCAACATCTTTATCAATGATTTAGATGAAGAAATTGAAAGTAAACTGCTTAAATTTGCTGATGACACAAAGCTAGGAGGGATAGCTAATACTAGAGAAGAGAGAGAGGATTCAAAAAGATATAAATAAACTGGAGAAGTGGGCAGCAACTAACAGCATGGTTTTTAACAGGGAAAAATGCAAAGTACTACATCTGGGCAATAAAAATGAAAAAAGCATATCCAGAATGGGAGGAATAGGGCTAAGAAACAGCACATGTGAAGAAGACTTGGGTATACTAATAGATCACAGACTGAATATGTGTCAACAGTGTGATGCAGCAGCAAAAAAGGCAAATGCAATTCTAGGATGTATTAATAGAAGCATACAGTCTAGATCACGTGAAGTCATTATTGCCCTCTAGTCCTCTTTGGTCAGACCTCATCTGGAATACTGTGTCCAGTTTTGGGCACCACATTTTAAAAAAGACAGCAACAAACTGGAGCAAGTTCAGAAAAGAGCGACCAGAATGGTGACCGGTCTGCAAACCCTGTCTTATGAGGAAAGTTGGCATGATTTGGGAATGTTTGGCTTTCAAAAGAGAAGACTGAGAGGAGACTTAATAGCTGTCTACAAATATCTAAAGGGCTGTCACATAGTAGAAGGATCATCTTTATTCTCATTTGCAGAAGGAAAGACTTGAAGCAATGGGATGAAACTGAATGGGAGAAGACACAGATTAGATATTAGAAAAAACTTTTTGACAGAGTGATCAATGAGTGGAACAGGCTGCCACGAGAAGTGGTGAGGTATACTTCAATGGAAGTCTTCAAACAGAGGCTGGACAGACATCTGTCTGGGATGATTTAGAGAATCCTGCTTTGAGCAGGGGGTTGGACCAGATGGCCCAGGAGGTCCCTTCCAATTCTACGATTCTATGATTCTATAGAAGTGGTGCACTGAGCGATTACAGGCATCGCTCACTATACTGTAAGTGGCGGCTCTACGCACGCCTCAGCACTTTGACTGACAACCCGCTCTGCACAGATTGCAGAGGAAGTTGTCAATTAAAGCGCTGGGGCGTGCTAAAGAAGCTGGGCAGAATTGTAACACTATGTGTCTGCAGATTAACCTAATATCTGCAGGTAAATTGCATTTTTTGAGGTGACAGGTTTCCTTTAAATGTATCTGAGCCAATGTCACACTGCATTTATGTCCACTTTTGTGTGCATAAACTCATTACGCATACGCTTGGCAGTGGCTGTAGTCAAGATGTAAGCCAAGTCATCTGTCAACCATATGGATCAAATAAAAAAAAATACCACGTAGTCTATGCTTATAAACTCTTGTATTCATCTCTCCTCAGCCCTCCTGATACCTATCCCACTGACCCTCTCCAGCCCTGCTCCTCCATCATTGATCTTCTCATTCTAGGTTTCCCAGTGCTGACTAGACCACGATGCCCGTCATTAACATCAATAACATGCCCCATGTGACCCCATGATCAATGGTAATCAGTGTAAGCATTATTAGACATGGGCTGAAAAGAAGGCTAAAGAGGAACAATTGGATGATCAGTGGGACGTGAAAGTGGGACAGGTATTGGGAGAACCAATGAGAGGTGAGTATCAAAGTTTATTACTTTCTAACCCCAATGATGTCCCAGTATAAACTGCTCTCTGTCCCATCACATACCACTACACTGCAGTCTTCCAGTTCTAATTAGCTGCTGTCTATAAATACAAGCACTTCACACCTCACAGTTTAGCCTTTTTAAGCCTTCTAAGACTCCCACCTGTCAGGAGGATAGGTGCTTTCTCTATTACAATGGAGGGGAATGGCAGAATTAGTTGAGAGCCTTTTAGCTAGTCCTATAGATATACAAAGAGGTGTCATGTATGAACACTTTGCGTGCTCCTTTTTGGAGTGGCATTCAGGAGTAAGGAGACCCTTATATGGCCAGGTATGTGGTCCAAGAGATGATCACATAGTGCGTCAATAGTACTTTCCTGTCTTTTATTCTGCACCATATGCTCTTTCTCCTCTGCCATGGAAAATGCATGTCAGCAGCCACCAAGTACATTCAATCATGTTAGTAACCAGAAGGTCATGGGCAACACAAAATGGCATTGTGGGCATCATGTAGGCTCCGAGCTGCAGGTTGCGGGCCCCTGCCCTAAATGTGAATATGTCTATGCTTATATGTTCTGATTAAGTCCTGACTTTGCAGTAGATTTTCCTACTCTCCAAGTGCATTTCTTTGCATTTCAACAGCTCAGGGCGCTGCTAAGATAAAGATTGGCCAACACACTATGCTAATTATGCTCTACGTCTATGTTGCAAGTGTTAATGCAAAATAGATTTTAATTATTATATATAAGGACAGCATAATTAGCCATTTCTGTTTTAAGTGGTTAACATGAAAAGGGAGTTTTTGATCGCCTCAAGTCATTCCTGTTCAGAGCAGCCAAGCTTGACATTTACTACAGTTGCTCTGCAAATGGATCTAGTAAAGCTTTAAGGAAAGGAGCCGTATAAGATAATCTGTCTTAACAATAAAACCACGTTTCTAATATTATTAAACGCAGTAAAAATACAAGGTCCTCAAGGCATGGTCCCAACAAGAACTCTGAAGGTGTCCTATGTTTGTGGCTCCAAAATGATTGCAGCAGATATTTTCTGTACATTTTGAGCTGAAGGCCACATGGATCAGAGTTATTTTTCCAGCACATACCAAAAGATTCTTGGTCAGAATTAAATCTGGGAAATTTGAAGGCCAAGTAAACTCTGTCAACAATTTATCATGTTCTGAAAACCATTCCTGAACAGTTTTCGTAGTGTGGCAGGTGCATTTGGCCACTGCCATTGGGAGACATCCTGCAGCATTTGCTTCCTCAACTAATCAACTCCCAAGTACCCAGTAATCCACATGATTTAAAAGAAAATATGATTCATCAGACCAGACCACCTTCTTCCATTGTACAGTTCTAGGGTTCACAAGTCAATTGTAGACACTTATCAGTCATGGACTCAGTGTGGACCAGTTGGCAGCTACATGGTCCATGGTTGCAATTAAAGTGTTTGAACACCTTCTTATCTTAGCCAACCTTGCCTTTTCAGAAATATATGATATAACATCACTTCTTTGGGGTTAGACTAAAGCCCCCATCACACATAGCAATCTTGCTAGCGAGATCGCTGCCGAGTCACAAGTTTTGTGACGCAACAGCGATCTCACCAGCGAGATCACTGTGTGTGACACTGACCAGCGACCGGCTCGCCTGCCGGTTATCGCTGATCGTCCTGGAATGGCCAGGACATTTTTTTGATCGCTGGTCTCCCACTGGCCAGCACACATCGGTGTGTGTGACAGGTGGGAGACTAGCGATCAGCGAGCTGGTAACTAAGGTAAATGTTGGGTTTCTAAGCGGCGCGCAGCACTTGGAAGCCTGATGTGTACCTTATTTACCAGCGCGCTAGTGCAGAGAGCTGGTAACCAAGGTACACATCGGGTTTCTAAGTGCCGCGTGCTGCTTAGAAACCCGATGTGTACCTTGGTTACCAGCTCCCTGCACCAGCGCGCTGGTAACTAAAGTACACAGTGGGTAACTAAGCGACATGAGTCGCTTGTTACCCTCCTGTCGCTGGTGCTGATCACTGGTGAAGCTGCCTGTTTGGCAGCTCACCAGCGATCATGTAGCGACATACCAGCAATCCTGACAAGGTCATATCGTTGTCGGGATCGCTGGTGCATCGCTATGTGTGATGGGGCTCTAAGAGGGCTAGACTTCACTGCTCTGTCCAGCTATATAATTGCTGTCTAGAAAGTCTAGTCATTTTTTTATGTCTCCGTTATTACAGACCTTGTATTTTTGTGTGAATTAATCCTTCATATATTTCATATTGTAAGGTAACAGCACCACCTGCTTGCCGTTTAATGCATATATTCTAGTTTAATTTGCAATGTCTTGTGGGAAGTTCCTAGGGCATTGTGGGATTGTTCCTGTTGCATCATGGTCTTAATATGACACTGTGAAGGGAACAGCAGCCATTATTCCTCCATGTGTCTTAGGAGAAACTACACCATTCGTGTTCTTCATGCTCCTTAAACAGCCTGCTGTAAGCATAGTTGGTAAGCACTATCTAGGTGTTATAATCCTGTGTTTATCAATATGTTTGTTGTACTAAGTAGGTAATCATCAGTTTGTATATTACCTCGTTACCTGTTTATTGCAGACTATTTGTGTTTCATGCTCTGTGCAGTTATATATTCTGAAATGCTCCTGTTATTGCATTCTATAGTTTCACCCTTTCCTGTCACATCTGCTATCAATAAAAGAAGGTTACAATTTCTACAGCCTCTTTTCTTAAAGAAGACAGGGGGGTTAGCTACATGTCTCATTGCACGCCCTGCTAACGTGTATGAGGACAGTATATTCACTCCTCACGGGCGTTAATAAGCCTAAGGTGTCCAAGACTCTGTTGCTAGCTAACCATTTTTTCTTCCTTGAACTACTTTTACTAAATATTAAAGAAGCCTTCATATTACCCAATTTAGCAGCTTTGAATGACCGCAGATCTGTAGATATTTACCTAATGGCAGTCATTTAATTGCCTGTTTACACAGGTAGACCTGGCTTCAGATCAGCACTGAATGTACAGATCATTCATGGCCATCTGAGGGCCATAGGCTGCGATTTTTCTCCTCACTGTAGGTTCTGTTTTCACAGGATGTTGAGCTGATAAATAGTTTGATCCTTCATGCAAATCCAAAGATCAATCCACCTGATGAATAAGCATTTTGCTTGTTCCTGCCAACAAGCAAACCAAATTAGCGTCTGTTTATGTGCACTTCTTAAGGGGGTTTTACACATAGCGATATCGCTAGCGATATCGCTATAACGTCAACGATTTTGTGACGTTATAGCGATATCGCTAGCAATATCGCTATGTGTGATACTTACCTCTGACCGGCTCCCCCGCTGGCTATCACTGATCGCACGAGAATGTCCGGCTCCATTTCTCGTCGTCAGCTTCCTGCTGGGGCTTCCTGCTGTGACGACGAGCGACAAGTGGAGGCGGGCGGGAGGACGTCTTCATCGCTGTGTGGAAAGGTGAGTATTGTCCGCTGTATCGCTGCTGCATCGCTGTGAGATCTTTCTGTGTGAAAGCTCACTAGCGATCATTTAGCGATGCACCAGCGATCCTGACCGGGTCGGATCGCTGGTCGGATCGCTGGTGCATCGCTAAATGTAAAAGGGCCTTAAGGTGGGCTCTGATATTCACTTTGCGCAGCTCACTGGTAAGTTTCAGGTTTACTGTATCAGTAGGTTGTTTGTTCTCTTGCTTTTTTTCTGTTTGTTTTGCGTTATTTTAGTGATCCCGCAATGTACGGTCAGATATTTCAAAAACAAAGAAATGATCAAATCCTATTCTGGTTGATAAAAACGAATCAAGGCTGCATTTTTGCCCTTATCAGCCGCCTATTTATTGTGAATGGCTTCTGATTGCAACGTTAAAAAGAGGGATAGGTGACATCAGAAGAGAACAATGAAATTTTAGCACAGACCATCAACCTCAGCAACATCTGACAACTGTAAACAGGTAATTGAAAGATAAACATTTACTTTGCAATCATCGGGATAAATTGGTTTTATGTATTTGCTACACCCGGTGATAATTGCACAATCATACAACGCAGCGTAGCAGTAAAAAGATATTTCCAATAATCCTCATGAACAAGCAAATATCTACAAATTGCATCAAGCTTGTTTTCTCTTGTTATAGGACACGGAATATCAGGGGCTCAATAAACTGTTACAGTGATTTCAGGCTTATTTGTATTTCTTTTAATAAACAAGAAAACAAGTTTATATTGTGTTTATGGGATAGGAGCTAAATTTCACATTCGATGAGCGTCATGACTGACTGTACAACACGTAGAGAACGTTAAATTGTCAAAGACACCGGTGGCACATTACTAGGGTGTGCGTCCGAATATTCCATTGGATAGAAGGTCCTAGCATTGTAGCAGACACAAGTACGTCATTCGCTTTCAACTTTTATTATAAGGAATAAAGTGAATGTCTGATAAATGAAACCTTTTGTAAATAGCCTATTAAAGCATATATATATATAGGAGTCCTTCATATATTGTCTCTATCATTGATCCAGAGAAAAGATCAGCTACAAAAAGTGGCTCTAGATTTGGAAACCTTTGAAGGAAATCTGTCAGCAGGTTTTGTTATGTAATCCGAGAGCAGCATAATGTATGGGTAGAAGCCCTTTTTCCTGTGTTGTGTTCCCTACTGGGCCGCTTGTTTTTGTTTCAATAAAATCAGTGTTTTATAATCAAGACATTATCACTAGTGGACTAGTTGTCTCGTGCCATCTAGTCCTCCTGCTCTGTATAACCCTGCCCCCATCACTGATTGGAAGCTTTTTGGCTATTCACAGTACACACAGAAAGCTGCCAATCAGTGGTGTGGATGGGGTTATACAGAGCTCATCATTTGGAGAACTACTTGACATGCAACAGAGATAACAGCAATTTTATTTTGTCAATACCATAAGGGATTGTAAAAAGTCAACAACTCATTTCATCTCCTAATTATGTGAAAACAATACTAATAATAAAATACAAATTTTAATTTACTATATATTAAATTATTTTTTGCCATTTAAAATCTAAACACTTGAAAATATATAAAATAATTAGATAACAGTTGAATGGGTTGTTAGGGACTTTAAAATAAATTGGCTATTTGGATAAAAGTAATATCAGATGAGCAGGAATGCACCCGCTCCCTTTACTGTTTAGTAGGCATAGCAGAACCTATTACTGCACTCAGTACCATTCACTTGAATAGAATAAAGTCATAGTAAACTACTAAACTATGAAGCTATGCCTCACAAGAAATAATAACACTATGGCCCTTTTTATCGCTTGTGGCGATGATCACCATCAATACTGATGGCCTATCCTAGGGATACACCGTCGGTTTAAAAAAAAATAACCTGTCTAAAGTTTTACTGAAGGATAGTGTAAATATTACATCAACATTTTTAGTTTTTTCTTTGGTGCCCACTTGGCCATTATAGTCAGTGTTAGACACCGAACATAACTAAAGCTATTGCGAGTTTTGCATTCACACATGAGCTCAGGAGTCTTTGTTGGTCCAAAGGGTCCTTTGGTAGGACGTGAATGGATTAGGCAAAAATGGAATTTTCCTGTTCGCTCGTCTTTTCCCAGTAAATTCTATTATCGGAGAAGGTATTTTTCATGAATTCAATATACCTTAATAAGCTGTGGGGCATCTCCAGATGCCAGAGCACAAAGCATAATATTAGAGTTGAGCGACTTTAGTCGGATCGGGTTTCATGAAATAAAATTTGTTTCAGATGAAACTGGTCCGACTAGGGCAAAAAAAGTTGGAGTTTCGTCCGAAACCCGACCCCAATGCAAGTCAATGGGGAATAAAAGTCGGCATTGAGCATCGGATGAATGTCATGAAACCCGATCCGACTAAAGTCGCTCAACTCTGCGTAATATGTAAAATATTTTAAAAATCGTTATTGTCACCCTCTGCTCACCTCTCCAGCCCCTCTGCTATGCACCATCAGCTGTCCAGTCATTACCCCAATCTCTGATCCCTCACCATTCGTATTGGAATATTTGCTTCTTCAACACTGTGCCATAATTTAAGGTGTTAAGGCTCCTGGAGAAGGTTTAGTGATCTCCCACCATTTGTATTGGAATATTTGCTCCTTTCACACTGTGCCATTCTTCAAGGTGTCAAGGTTCCTGGAGAAGGTTTAGTGCAAGTGCACAGAGAAAGTCGACAACCTCATAACGTCACACTGTGTGCCCAAATCTTCCATGCAACGAACTCTCCCAGTCACCATGACACCTCCGAAGTCTAGCACAATGCGAGAGGCCTGAAGATTCCATCACAAGCGACAAGGGATCAGAAGAGACAACGAGGACTGGATGGTTAGCAGAGAGTAGCAGAGGGGCCGGAGAGGTCAAAGGGAAGGTCAGTATAACAATTTTTGTTTATTTTTTTAATCTTTTGATGGCCCATTATAATTCAGAAAAGTGGAAGTCTGAGACCGTGCAGAGAGGTAATTTTTACAAATTTAGATTTTTGTAACATTTGAGTAGAATTTAATTCCACTCAAATTTATTCGCTCACCTCTACTTTAGTCCCATTTGAGAAGACCAATATCATTAAGGAACTGTGATGGTTAGGGATTTTGCAATGAGGTCCACAAGCTTCAAGTTATGCCCTATTTGGACAGATGCTGATCCAACCAGATATGCCATTAATGTCCATCCTGCGTAAGATAACCTCTTACAATCTACTTATCCCATAAATAACAGTGACTCGGCTGTCTTAGTAAGTTAGCAGAAGTACCTGTTCATCTCAGAGAAAGAATTGTGAAGAAAGAAGATTACAATACGATATGTTACATATATATATTTGGGAACTCACTGGTCCCATTAGGGCAGAGTAATCCCGCAGATCCAGTTCCATGTACTTTTAGCATTGAAGATAGCAATATTAATTATTATCAAACAATCGCATGTTCAAATATTACTATGCGAATAGAAGACAAATTCCCATTGTACAGAAACTGCTGGCAGTAGAAAATCTTGTGGTATTTTCATTTTGCTTTTTTTTTTGCTAAGAAATCCTTTTTTTTATATTTAATGATGATGTGCCATTTCGTGACCTACTCATTTCTATGTCCCAGCTTTCCCCCCAGGCAACATATCCAATTTCACTGTATATTTCTCCCGCTGAGTTTAAAGTCACTATTTATTATTTAATCAAATTTCCTATCTCGCACACCGCAAGGGTAAGAAAAGGTATTTATTGATATTATCCTAAGCCAGATTTTACATTATATGCACCCCGGCTCAGAACTACACATCCTCATGTCTATTAGTCTATTTAAAATAAATATATAACATCATCCTTCTTTCTTTGGCCACTTTCTTCTTTTCATATCAGCTCAATGCAGGTCTGTGAAGAGCAAAATTTATATTATTTTTTTTTAATCCCATTTGCGTCTGACACTTTATCTATAAGAAGAGAAATAACTTTGAATGTTTGACGTGTTACACAGTAAAATGCCTTTAAAGTCGCTTATCGACTTGACTGCCTGAGCGTTTTATCAGTGTTTTTTTATCAACTATTTTATTGTTTTAACGCTTTTTTTTTAGTTATTTTTTATGGTAAATTGGATGTTGTATACTGATATCTAAATGTTCTTGTGTCGGCGACGTTAAACAGAGCATAAAGATTGAATGTTAGAAATCAGAAGAACCTGCTGGGCTGAAAACACCCGAGTACTTGTAACTCAACAAAATAGATGCAAAAGAATATTGGTTTCTAAATAAAAAATCTATGAAACATTTTTCTTTACATTTTTTTTAAATTTTGTAATACAATTGCTTAAAAGGAACATGTTATCAGAAGATAATTTATTGTTTAAATCAAGTTTTTATGGTAAATCCATTTTTAATTAGATTTTGATATTGTCCTTTTGCAATTTTCTGCATAATTATCTATATTTAAGAAAAAAATCTTGCAATTCTTACACTAGGCTCATACTCCCTGCTCTATATAGAAGACATTTAAAGGGAATTTTTCAGCATGTTTTTTCTATATAATCTGAGAACAGCAAAATATAAGCCTGATTCGAAGGGTGTATCATTTTCTGGGCTGCTTGGAGTAGTTTTGATAGAATCCCTGTTTTCTCTGCTGTAGATGTACCATTGGTCAGAATGATGAGATGTATATAACTCCGCCCACACCACTGATTGGTAGCTTCCTGTATACACTGTGACTTGTCAGTAAGCTACCAATCAGTGATGGGGGCGGGGTTACACAGATTAGCCAGACTGACCAGCACTTGAGATCTAGTCCTGTAGTGTTAATCTTCAGTTGATTAAATACCTATTGTATTGGAACTACATCACACAGCCTAATAACTGACACATCCCTGTATTCGGGCTCTTGTGTCCTATATTATGCTACACTCAGATTAAATAGCAAACACCTGCTGCCAGATTTCCTTAAAGCAGTCAATACCTTCAGAAACAGGATTACAATGACAGATAAGACAGCTGATAACATGATCCACCCACTATTTAAAATAGGTGATGTTAAAGCTCACTTCCTCCTCCTCTCTTGACAATGACCTTTAATCAGGAAATGTATAGAAAGCTTCCCGAAAGTTAGAGACGATCTATTGCTGCATACATCCATGTTGCTGGTATACAGAATGGGAAATAAAAACCTAATATTAGGCCTAGTGGCCAGTATGAAAATTGGAAGATTTCTGATTTTTTTCAGTGGCTATAGATGGTAACATAGAAGATAAAAGTCAAAAGAAATAAAAAAAATGCATTATACAAAAAAACCTGATATAAATAATAGGTTCTGTTTTATCACATATTCTTTTTAAGATAATGACATAATAAATCTACTTTTTTATTAAAGACCAAAATGTTGAGATCCAACTGATCTTGTAGAGGTGGAGAATTAAATATTTTATTCACTGTGGCCGTAAGACCCAATTATTCAACATACATCTACAAAATATGACTTTTATTTTCAATATAACTCCGCTTATAGTGAAAACTAATATATTCCACCTTTCACAAAAGACAATGATGCAAACCCGCAAACTGAAATTTAACATTTCTTCCTCGTCACTTTTCAGCTTTGCTGTGTAGAATAGGAAAGAGTCAGCAGAGTCATCTAATTTTTATTAATGAATGAATGAAAAGCTTATTGACTTATGACACTTGTATTGGAATATAGTAGAATGGTGTAGGTAAAGCAGGATAGCAACACTATATACACAGATAAGGCTGTACAAGCAGCTCCCCTACCAATAACTCTGTGGGAGCAGGCTGTATTTGATATATCTTCCGAAGAAGGAATATGCCTATGGACACATTTATGTCCATTAACTCCCACTCATTGAAAGACATAAAGGATAAACCCTCACGTACCATCTTAAAAAATGAAACATATATGAGCCACCAGTTCTACAATATTTAGCTACAGATATGGAACATTTAATTTTTGGGCAAAATAATATATGGAAAATATATTTTGTATATCAAAAATATATCAATAGCTCAACCTTTCAGGACTTATGGAATTCATCTGATGTATTATAGCTTTTTCTATATCATCATCGTAGCCCATTTATGCCAGACAAACGTGGAATACTTTTATCATTAAAAGGCATTATTATTGTATACATCATAGTAACATTCAAAATCCACATACAAAAAAATAGAATGTGTTAATTTGATTAAATAAAACATTGTAGGAAATTTGGACTGTGAAATTATTTTTAGAATATAAATGTGTCAAAGTCAATTCTTGAAAATTAAACAAATTATTTACTGTTTTAATTAAATATAACATTCATGTTAATTTACCAACTATAATGAAAGCTAAAATGCACCGGTAACGTCACAGGTCAGATTATCTATTTTATAATTCCGCCAATTATCCATTTCATGTAATCCTATCAATTTGCCAAAATTTCAGGTTGAACCAATTACAGAAAATGGTACAATGAGAGACAATGAAGGTCTTATGAAGGAATCATCTAAAATTATTAGACACATTTACAACTTTTTGTTGTTTATTTGTTTCTATTAACACACAGTATGTGTACTTGTTTGTTTTTATGTGCTTAAGGAAAAAGACAACTGTTACATTTTGTGAAGCCCATGCCATACTTCATTAAATTTAAGGTTAACAAAAGGTAAGGTGTTAGAGATACCAGTTCTATTCCTACTGCCCTGGTAGGATATCTAGTCTGGTTCTCCATGGCAGCCTGTGTTCACTTCTGCACCCAACATCTTGATCCCGGCATCCAGAGGGCTTCAGGTGCTTACTAGACCTCTAGAAATCAAAGCAAGCATCGACATCGGAATGTCCAGGGGACAAGTAGGTGCCAGAGGTACCCAGAATGCCGGGAAAAAAAACTGGGCACAATCATTAAAAGGGTTGTCCGGGACTATAACATTGATGGCCAATCCTTAGAATACATCATTACGACATAAATGTCTGGATAGTGAGGGTGCAACACTGCACTAATGACGATCAGCTGTTTCCACTGTCGGCGGCAGTCATAACTCCTCAGTTACGGATCTGTACAGCTATGTCTATGGAATTGTCACTGCGGTTGGATACTGCACATCCATCCCTTTGCAGATCAGTAGCTGAGCAGTTCTGGCCAACACCAGAAACAGCTGATCAACAGGGGTGCCAGGTGTTGCACTTCCACCTATCAAACAATGATGACCAATCTCTTCACACAAACCTGGGGAGGATCACCTTCTTCACAGTGTCCATTCTTGTCTCTCTCCTACAAACAACTCCCTACAAAAACAGAAATAGACACACAGGTCCCCAATCCTCCTCTCCAACTATGGGCTGGCCCTACAGTTAACCCTGTTAAGCCTGACTAGCAGGAACTGCACCCTCCAGAAGGATAACACAGGGATGCAACGTCATCTTCTCAACCCCTATACTAAGGAGATACCATCGATGTTAAAGTCCCAAGCAACCCCTTTAAGACCAGTTGACATTGGAGGGTCGGACTGGATACTGGACAAGGGTGAATAGAATTGTTCATCTTTATAAGGTATGTTTTTACCAATTGGAGAATTGTTGTAAAAAGCTAAAACTTAATAGGTTAACTCATCGGAGCAAAGAAATTCCAGTGTGATTTGTAGCTTTTTTTTGTCCTTTAGTTAAAAGGGTTTTTCAGTATTTTTTTCTTTTTTAAGTTCTAGAGAGTAAGGATTCTGACAGATGAAAGAAAGAAAGCCATACGTAGTACTGGAATCTGCCCCCACTTCAGTTTCACTGGACATGAAGTGATGATTTACCAACCACCAGCGACCTGGACACTTATGCCACTGATTCCTTCTTGACTGCATGTCACAACTTCATCAATTCTGGTCCAACAGAATCCATTGGAGCAACAACTTTAGAGACAGTTGGTGAATTCAAGTGGTAAGTGTGGCTTGTTTCTTTTCTTTAATAATGATCCCTACCCTCTAAGAACTTAAAAAAAATAACAGAAACCCCTCTAATTATGAACAATTGTATAATTTTTTTTTCAAGATGTATATCCACCATAAGATTAGTTTGTCACATAAAAAAATTATTGCTCCGAGATTTATGTATACAAATGTATTATTTTTTTTACATTCAACATATTGTCTAAAATGTAAAAAATACTCTGTATTCTGTTATTAAAGTCATAAAGTGTAACCAGAATTAGATCTCATAATCCTACTTATTCAAAATAGCCATTCAGCAATTATAAATCAGTATTAAAAGTGGACATCGACTCCTATCAACAATACAAAACATTGCATTTATAATACTAATCCAGATAATGTATTATTTTAATTTTAAAATTTGAGAATCCTCAGTGGTTGATACCTTTTAATTTTTGTAATTTAGCAATGATTATAAAATATACCGTGAGTATCATATTAAAACCATATAATTATATTTGCTGTTGGTAGTAGTCTTAGGCGTTTAGAAAAAAGATAATAAAACACGGTACATTATATATTCCTCCTAACCTGTCTAACCCTAATTTAGGTCTCAATTATTATAGAATGACTAATATTTTCAATACAAAATGTGAATGGGCCGAAAATGAGTACTTTAAAAAGCTAACAATATGATAATGAGTAATATATACAAAACAAACAATGAAATGTTTGAATTAAAGTCATTATTTTCCATTTAGATTATTAGCACCGAACTGCAATGATTGCTCTCCTTGATTATCCAGTACTTACATATAAGCTAAATATAAAATGCTATATTTACTTATGGCTTGTAGTGTCAAGAAGAAGTAATAACTAGGTGCTTGTAGGCAAAATGTAATTACTGTATATTACAAACTTGCATTAAAAGTTTAACTTTCATATTTCAAAGTGGAAAATGGCTTAATGGGTCATCCAGTATAGCTCAGTTCCACATCGGGAAATGAGCAGTTCCGATCACATTGAATCGCCACATACCTGTCGGGATGTGTGTATGATTAGTAAGTACAATGCAAAACTCCATGACCTGCCACATTTTATTATTAAAAAGGCAATAAAAGCTTAAAGAGCTTGTCCAAAGTGTTTATATTGATCCTTAGAACAGGTCATCAATATCTAATCGGTGTTGGTGCGACACCCGGCATTGCTGCCATTCAGCTGTTCCCTATGAGTTCCGTCAACTGCATCGTGGCCTTGGCCAGGTGCTACACATCTGCCCCCTAATGACTAAAATAGGGGGTGTATCTGCAGTACCCAGTTGTGGCCAATATTCCATTGGCAGAGATGTGCTGTGCTGTTCCATAACTCAGCACATCCAGTCGCCGGCACTAGAAACAACTGATCGTCAGGGGTGCTGGGTGTCGCACTCCTACTAATTAGACATTAATGATATCAATATGAAAGTCCCAGACAACAACATCATTAGACTTTAGCTAAACTAAAGTTAAGGCATTTGTTCGGTGTCATTCCCTTTCAACTCGAAAAGTGAGCGAAGCTGTTGATTTCGCGTCAATATATACCTGCTAGAACTATGACGTCAGCAGGTAGCGCTTATGTGTCCTAGTCTAAAGAGGGGAACGTCATCAGCACCTCAGACCTCCCAATGCAGAAGAGCAAAGCTGAGAAATCCCGTTTAAGTATAATATTACATGACTAGAAACTCTAGGAATTATAAAAAAGTGCATATATGGAAAGAATCTAATTAAAAAAATCTCAATTCGGAATAGATGCAATATTATTTTTGTAGCAAGACTAGAATTTTATTAATGAGATTCTAAAAAATTAATTAGGCCACAAAAGTGCAAAATATTTAAAATGATACAATTTAATAACCAAATTGAAGCTATTTTAAGCCAACAAACCTTTGGATAATGATAATTTATAATATTAAAACACCATTATGCATTTTCTTTAGGATGTGGGATACTATTTCACAACAACATATATACTAAAAAACACAATATTTTACTTTTTCATTTCATTACTTACAAAAAACGACCTTACCAGTACTTTACTTACCATTATGGCAAGTCACATTTATCCACTTAATAAGATATTCTAAACCAATTAGCCAATCTGTTAGGAAATGGAAGACTAAACTCTTGTATGAGCATCACTTCAAGAAAAATGAGAGCAGACAACAATCTCAAAGAAAATTATTTTGACACCAAAAGCCACTCATAATAAATGTCTTTAAAAAAATGGAAAAAAAAGTCACACAAGTCACACAACTAAAATTGCTCAACAATCTACAAATTAGAAGAGATTTTAATATGACTGAACACATGTAGATATGAGATAAAGATTTAGGGGTACTTTAATTCTACAATATTACCAAATAACATTATAATGGGATGGCTTGTTTCTACTGTTAAAACATATCCAATATTAAATAATTAAAATTTAAAAATTATACTCAGGCTATGTTTACTCTTGTAATTGTCTCCATGTTCTTTTGATACATAATTTGTAAAAAAAAATTAAACAAAGAATGACAGAATGTGTAATTTAACAAAAACAAAGAACATATGCCAATTGGCACCAGTTTGGATCCATTCAATCTGTATTTCAATCTCACTCATTAACTGTGCTACATCCAAGCTTATTAACTATGCTTTAGCTACAATGTAATGATAGGTTCACATTTTTACAGTGCTCACCCACGAGAACTACATCAGTGTTTTTTTCAGAATTTTCAAAAAACAGTATTCTGAACCCCGACTGAGGCATTCACTTGAATGAAGCCAATAAAGTCAGTGTCTGACCTCAATCCTGGCTGTATTGGTCTATTTCAGACATGCACAAAACATGTATGCCAGAAAATACTGTATATTCCAATATACATGTGGACAACCAAACAGATGTGAAAAATGAAGAGGTGTGTGACACGTAATAAGTTCTGCTTACCCTACTCCAGTGGGTTATAGGGTCAAGACGGGAATAGAAAATGCAAATCTTGATAAAATTCTCTTATGTGTTTTGTTACAAACCTATTAACTTACAGTGTATTGTGGTTTGTTACAGAATCTTAATGCACACAGATGAGTGAATCGATTGCAAAATTAATTGAATTAGCTTTCAATTTCCTCAAAAATTCAGATATCAATGAATCAGAACTTTTGGGAATTAAATTTCTTTGAATCCAGCAAAATGGTGGTCATTGGGAAATATTAAGAGATGGGAAAGGGCTAGCAAAACAATGAACTCTTATACTCATCTCTCTGCTGCCCTTGGAATATCTGTCCTGGTGCCGCCATTAATCTTTGTTTTTTCTAAAGGCTCCTCTTACTTTATCTCCGGTCTTACTTTGCTGCAGGCTTTTGGTGGATGCTGCAGTCTCTGACTAGTCCCCATCAGTCATTTGGGGAGTGATGCATGTCAATGACGTGCATCGCATCCCATGTGACCACATGGGGTGCATGTCATAGATATGAGTTTGAGGTGACAGTTTAGGGACGAGGTATCCTGATGTTGGCAGGGGTAAGGACCTGCATAGGGTTATAGGTGAGAGCAGGGACAGGCTCAGGTTGGAGCTCAGGAGGTGACCGTCCCTGGTTCCCTATTGTCAGGGACTTCCTCTCCCCTATTCCAACGGCATTGAGTTGCTGTATCTTTTGGTTACCGACCAATCATTGGGTCGTGTCAAACTGGGCCAGTCACTCCGTGACATTATATACATATAAAAACATGTACAGTTCCTCGCTAATGTTTTAGGCAAATGTGAAGTAATGCTGCAAATATAAGAATACTTTAAACATCATAAATGTTAATGTTAAAAAGAGAAAGTTAAACCAAATCAATATTTGTTGGGACCACCCTTGGCCTTCAAAATAGCATAAAATCATCAACTCTTCTAGAAATTTCCATATAGGTCATTCCACATGTCTTGGAAAGATATCCACAGATCTTCAGTAGATGTCATTTGTATAAATCCTTCTGTCTGAGCATATTATCCCAGACAGACTCAATGATGTTGAGATCAGGGCTCTGTGGGGTCGTATGATCATCTCCAGGACTCTTTGTTTTTCTTTATAGTGAACAGACTGTGGTTCTTTATGACATTTGTTGTATGTCTGAGTTCACTGTTCTGCTGGTTTTGCATGATGGATAAGTATCTGCCTAAATTTCTCAGCTTTGAAGACACCAAGAGATGTCAACGTTGAGGACCGTAGATGTAATGGTCAGTCAAGAAAATTGGAAGTTGTGTCATCAGCTCAAAACTGACATCAACCAGTGTGGGACCCAGGTAAACCTATTTACTGCTTGGAGAAGTTTGGACAAAAGTGGTCTTCATGTAGGAATTGTGACCAAAAATCTGGACCGTCAACATGAAATAAGGCTAAGTTACTCAACTATGTATAAAAACATAGGAACTGGAGTGCAGAAAATTAGCCACACATGCTCTGGACTGATGAGTCAAAATTGAAATATTTGACCAAAATAGCAGTTTTTTCACCAAAAGGGCTTCATAGTGGCACAATAATGGGTGTCTCCAAGTAACTGTGAAGCATGGTGGAGGATCCTTGCAAGTTTTAGGCTGCACTTTAGAAGCTGGAGTTTGTGATTTGGTCAAGATTAATGGTGTGCTCAATGCTGAGATATACAGGCAGATACATATTCATCATGAAATGCCATCAAGGAGGCATCTGTTTGGCTCCCAATTTATACAGCAGCCAGACAATGACCCCAAATGTATAACCAACGTAATGAAGAACTATCTTCAGCATAAAGAGGAACAAGGAGTCTTTGAAATGATGACGTGGACCCCACAGAGCCCTGATCTCAACATCATTGCATCCGACTGGGATCGCATGAGGAGCAAAAGGATTTAAATAAGCCTGTATCCAAAGATCTGTGATAGTCCTCAGAGATGTTCGCAACAACCTCCCTGTCGATTTCCTTCAAAAAGTGTGTGCAAGTTTACACAGAAGAAATGAAGCTTTGATGCTGTTTATTTATTTTACTCATTTATATAGCGCCATTAATTCCACAGCGTTTTACAGACATTATTGACACTGTCCCTGATGGGGCTCACAATATAGATTCCCTATCAGTATGTCTTTGGAGTGTGGGAGGAAACCGGACTACCCGGTTTTGAAGACATAGAATGATCACACCAAATATTGACTTGATTCAGATTTTTCTTTTGTTCATTCACTTTGTATTTTGTTAATTGGTAAAAATAAACTAAACATTTCTGTTTTTAAACAATTCTAACATTGCAGCATTTTTTCTGCACCTGTCAAAAATGAATGCACAGTCTTATTAACATTAGTGATGAGCGAGTATACTCGTTGCTCGGGTTTTCCCAAGCATGATAAGGTGGTCTCCGAGTATTTTGGCGTGCTTGGAGATTTAGTTTTCGTCGTCTCAGCTGCATGATTTGCGACCGCTAGACATCTTGAATACATGTGTGGAATGCCTGTTTGTTTGGGAATTCCCACATATATTCAGCCTGTCTACAAGTCGCAAATCATGCAGCTGAGACAACGAAATCTATATCTCCGAGCACGCCAAAATACTCGGAGGACACCCGAGCATGCTCGGAAAAACCCGAGCAACGAGTATACTCGCTCATCACTAATTAACTTCTTTCAGCTGGGTCAAAAAACAGGGTCTGCACAACTTTAGTCTCCAGCCAAAAAAGATAATCAACTGTATGCATTATTTTTAACATTGAAGTCCATAGGAAATGGATTGTAACAGATGGTTATCATTTTGCATTAGTTTTTGCTTTGTAGTGAATTTAAAGCAGTCTTTTTTATACTTGATCTGATACAAATGGATGACAACCGGGCATGATATCAGACCCCCTATCCATCATTTGCATTTCTATCACTTTCCTTTTTAATATTGTCATATTAGTTGTCATTGCTAAAATCTTCAAAATGGCATATGCGATTCATGAATTTGCCACAAAGTAAAAACTGTCTCTTTTTCTGTCTTGAACAGTTTTTGCCCAAAAACTCATGCATTTCGCAAAATGGAGAAAACATTGCACCAAAAAAATACATCAGGAAGGAGGAACTGAAGTGAGTTGGGCCAAATTTTGCAACTTTCAGTCTCTGCCAGAGATGATGTTAATCAGTTTACAAGACTCTGACCATCAGCCATGATAGTAATCTGTGATCAGTGGATGGAAGCCCTGTGAACCACTTCTTACCTATTGGCAGTCCTGACTCCACTTTTATTTAGCCACCCTGACGTGACATCATCATTATAGTGTGTTGGACATACTGTATGATGTTGGAGGTAAGAAGTGCTTCACTGGGCTCCCATCTAGTGGCTACAGATAAATGACGTGGCAGCTGGACTATATCCTGTGAATTGATTTGCACCATCTCTAATCACTGCATTAGAATAGAACAAAACCATACTGCAAAATGGAAGGGCCAAAAAATAGTAACAAAGTGAAAAGAAATGAATGCCAGGATTTGTAGTCTATAGTGCATGCTATCTAATGCAAGAAAAACCAGGGGCACAATTCCTATCATATTGGGGGGTTTGTATATGTTGAAAAAAAGAACTTTTTTTTTGCCTAAGCGATGCTTGTGAGGGTAAAGAAAGTTGCTTACTTATGATTTTCAGATTTTTTTATGCCTTTGGACTAACCCTTTAATATCATTGTAATCCTATACTGGGATTCTAATGATAAAACTTGAAAAGCGTAAGAATATTTGAGAATCAGTGGACAGCGTGAAACCTGCAATGACTTAAAACTCCCATTAGGTTTTTTTTCTCCCACTAAATCTGTGTACATACAGTCATGACAAAAATGGTTGGCTCCCTTGAAATTGTTCCAGATAATGAAGTATTTCTTCTAGAAAATTACACATTTATTTCCTTGGTGTGTATCGGAAAAACACATGAAAACTGAGGGAAAAAAAGGCAAATTGAACATAATTTTCACCCCTAAAATGATCTGGACAGAAATATTTTTCACCCTCAACTTAATATTTGGTTGCACTGCAATCAATCGCTTCCTATAAGCAACAAGCTTCTTACACCTCTGAACTGGAATTTTGGACCACTCTTCATTTACAGGTCTCTCATATTTGAAAGGCGTCTTCTCCCAACAAAAGTTTTAAGATCACTCCACAGGTGTTCAATGGGATTTAGATCCGGACTCATTGCTGACCATATCAGAATTCTCCATTGCTTTGTTTCCATCCATTTCTGGGTGCTTCTTGAAGAATGTTTGTGGTCTTTGTCTTGTTGGGAGACCTATGACCTGGGACGCAAACCCAGCTTTCTGACACTAGGCACTACATTGTGACCCAAAATCCTTTGGTAGTCTACAGATTTCGTGATGCCTTGCACACAGTCAAAGTACCCAGTGCCAGAGGCAGCAAAAAAACAAATCTTTGAACCTCCATCATATTTGACTGTAGCTACTGTGTTATTATCTTTGTAGGCCTCATTCCATTTTCAGTAAAAAGTAGAATGATGTGCTTCACCAAAAAGCTCTACCTTGGTCTCATATGTCCACAAGATGCTTTCTCAGAAGGATTTTGGCTTACATGCATACATTTTGGCAAACTGCATTCTAGCATTTTTATGTCTCTGTGTCAGCAGTGGGGTCCTTCTGTGTTTCCTGCCATAGCGGTTCATTTCATTCAAATGTTGGCATATACTTCTAACTGACACTGATGCACCTTAATCATACAGGATAGCTTCAATTTCTTTTGAACTTGATTGGGGATGCTTGTCCACCATCCAGACTGTCCTGGTTGCAACCTTTCATTAATTTTTCTCTGCCATCCACGTCCAGGGAGATTAGCTACAGTGCCTTGGGTTGTAAACGTCTTGATTATGTTGCGCACTGTGGACAAAAGTACATCAAGATCTCTGGAGATAGACTTGTAACTTTGTGATTGTTGATATTGTTCAATAATTTTGGTTCTCAACTCTTCAGACAGTTCTCTTCTCTTCTTTCTGTTCTCCATGTTTAGTGTGGTGCACACTGATGCACAAAGCAAAGTCATCTTTTCCTTTTTTTCTTACTTGCCACAGGTGAGTTTGAATGAGCATCACATGCTTGAAACAAAATTGTTTACACACAATTTTGGAAAGGTGCCAACAATTTGGTCCGGCCCATTTTTGAGGTTTTTTTGAGGTTTTGGGTAAAATTATGTCCAATTTGCCTTTTTTTCAGTCTTTTGTGTTGTTCCAAGACACCCAAGGGAAATAAACATGTGTTTAACAAAATGTGTAACTGCAATAATTTTCTGGGAGAAATACTTCATTTTCTGGAACAATTTCAAGGGTGTCAACACTTTCAGCTATGACCATATGTATGTGCTGTAGTTAGAATGTGTTAATATTCTCACCTATCGCTATCTTCTCCAGTATCCAGTGCCATTTTGCTCCTCTTCTTAGTGTTGTCCCTTCTCTCCAGACTCTCCGTATCACTCTACGAGTGTGTCGAAATTCTCTTTTACAATGTAAGCATTTGGTGTCTCATTCTGACACTCCATAGGCTTACACTGTAAAAGCCACTACCGGGTCACACAGAGCGCAGCGTAATCCTTAGAATCTAAAGAGCAGTGAAGTCACTGAGAAGAGGAGCTGAACATTGCTGGATCCTGAAGAAGACAGTGATAGGTGGGTATATTATCACATAGTTGGTAGGAGGATAGAAATAGTAGGAAGTGCTGCTGTGCTTCCACTTGTTCTCAGCTTACAATCTGAGAATAAGTGGAAGCACAGCAGCACAGACTATTAGGGTACCGTCACATTTAGCGATGCACCAGCGATCCCGACAACGATACGACCCGGTCAGGATCGCTAGTGCATCGCTAAATGGTCGCTAGTGAGCTGCCAAACAGGCAGATCTCACCAGCGATGCAGCAGCGGTCATTACTTACCTGTCAGATGCGGTGATGAAGACGTCCTCCCACCCGCATCCACGCATCGCTCGTCGGCGCCAGCAGGAAGCCCAGCAGGAAGCGGCCGACGAGAAATGGCCCAGGACGCTCTCGCACGATCAGCGATAACCAGCGGTGGAGCCGGTAGGAGGTAAGTGTCATACATAGCGATATCGCTAGCAATTTCGCTGCTGCGTCACAAAATCGGTGACGCTTAAGCGATATCGCTAGCGATCTCGCTTAGTGTGATGGGGCCTTTACTCCTATCCTCCTACCTATTGTTCTCCTACCAATTGTTCTACACAGTGGGATCTCCCAACCAGAGGGTACTGCAGCAGCCGTCATACCTTGATTTCCCAGTTGTGGGTCAAACAACCCAAATAGGTGAGCATTTCCTATACCTCTCACTTACACCAATTTCTCCACCGGATAAGACCTTATTGCTCTTGGTGTCTCCGCCTCTTACTATATTAATACACACATACACATGCTATATTACATACACACATATATGGATTTAGTGAAAATAAAAATTTTCAAGACAGGGCTTCTTTAAAGAGAATAATGCCAAAAATAAGGCATACAATTTAGATTCAAACAGCTAGGTATTAGAAAATCCATTCCATTTATTGCAAAAAGAATAAGGAAAATGCGCTTTCCTTATTTATTTATTACTTTACATCGATTTTAGTGGAGTAGACACTGGATAACTGCTGAAAGATAGGCACAATTTCTGCAATTATTCATGAACACAAAGCCGATTTCAAGAGTAAACATAGCCTGAAAACTTGCTGAGATTATGTGAATAAAAAAAAATCACGTCTTTTTTTTTTTTGCCTTAGAAAAGTTTAACTGGATTGTTTCCATTAAAAAAAAGAGATCATCATTCAATGAAAAATAAAACCATTAGACAATGAAAGCAATAATCTTGTTTAATAAAAGCTTTACTTTTTAATCAATATGTTATGATAATAAGAAACTGTTTTATAACGGCTGATTAAATAATTCAGTGATAAGCAGTCATTTAAAAATATTTTACACTAATTGTTTTGCTTTTTAGGCTTTTTGATTTTGTAAAAAGTTTTCTTTGTAATAATTTTTATTGATATTTGCTGATTTACTTATATTTATTCCACTGGAAAATGTAAAAATCTTTAAAAAAAATTTTGAAAAATGTTCTAGTTAACAAATGTAAAAATAAAGTCACAGTCCACATTTCCTGTCTAATTAACTCAAGGAGAAAATATAACAAAATATATTAATTATAATCCATGCATTAAATTTTAGTTTTTTTTTAAAGTCATAGCATAATAATAGTTACAATAAACAGTATTAAACAATGTATTTAAAAAAAATAAAAAAAAATCCATATTTAGAATATAATACAATAGAAAAATAAATAAATAATTGTTGAATAGGCACTTACTGGAATTACAGTTAATCCTGATACAGTCTAGATAGGGAAGAATAGATGAGAAATGAAAATTTATCCTTCAAGGTATTAGCTGCAGACATCCAATAAAATTACAGTCCACCCTTCCGGGGACAGACACATGCACATGTGGCCACTCGACAGAAATGTATTCTTGTGCCACTAAAACTCTTAGACACAGAATTTCTCTGAAATATTTCAAGTTGAAACTCAAGTATATTGGCCAATCCAACTGTGCTACACGGAGACAAACCTCAGAATTCATAAAAGCAGTCAAAGACGTAGATCAAGATTGGCAGCCACTTTCTTCCCATATATGCCAGAACAATAAACAACTGAGAAACTTGGTATTTTAAGTTCCGTCACAATGGGGGTATAGGGCTTGCCAAAAAGATCGTCCATCTTGTCCGGCAATGTTCTACCTCAAAGGAAAAAAATATGTCTGTGACGAGAAATAGAAATGATCATTTTTTTAAGCAATGGAGGTAAAATATAATATTCCTGAATTAGAGTACTACTCTTTAAAGCTTAGACAAAAATAGATAAATAAATAAAAAATATATGTAATAAAAAAAATTAAATAAATAAAATAATAATTTTTTTTTACAAATATTATATATATATATTATTTCTTATATCGCTTGTTTAAAAAAAATCATATTTGGTCCATTGGGGAGAACATATGTTTTAAAACTAAGATTTCAGTCCCATGTAGCAAAGTTTGTCATGTGTCGTCAACCGCATCAGAAAAGTGGTGGCAAACAGTCTGGGATCAATACTCGCGCACATCTTGCTACAAAATACAACTGCAGTGATGGGTCCTAATAGACTAAGGGGGCAAAGGGGCATCTTAAAACATACACGTGATGAATTTTTCAGCCAAATATTCATGTTTCTATCCAAAACATATTCTAAACTACCGCGCAATATATCATGTGTTCCATTTCCCGAAAAATTTTTTTACTATACCAAGGCTCTAATATATATTTTTTTCTTTTTAATTCTTTCCTTTCATCTAAACAAAAATTGCAACAATTCAATAAAAATTCTAGTTACGGTACCTTCGTACCATCATTAATGGAATGAATAGTGAAAATTCTATGTAGGATGCGGAACATATGGAAATATAAATTTGTATGTAAGGAAAATCTGCATCTATATTTCTTTATATTCTTATCATTCACTTCAATTTACTTTTTATTCTGAGCCACCAGTGCATTATTTTGTGCAAGAAATTGCGCGGATGATGCTCTCCAGACTGTTTGCTAAGGGCCGCAGACCTTGGTCATTGAAGGGTTATTGTTCACTTTTGATTGAAAACTTAAAAAAATGCAACTACAAAAGAAAAATAAATAAGCCAAATGAGGTTTTAGTGTGGAGTAGTGTAGATCGTTCTAAAAGAGAAGCGCAAGAAGTATAATAATAGCCTAAAAAGGAAAAGAAAAACTTTGTAAAAAAAAGTCATTCACATCAAATTTTTGTAAGAACTCCTTAGAAACCTTATAAAAAAAGCTTTTTTTTGTCTTCTCTTTTTTAACTGTTAGGATTTGAGTTTTTGTGCAAGCAAAATAAAAACAGAAAGAATGTAAATAATAAAAATGGAAATTGAGAAAACAAAAAGGAAATGATGTGAGAGCAAGCAAGAGTAAAAGTGATCTGAAATGAGACAAGTTAATTTTGGGATTTTTTTTTTAGCGTTACCTAAATTGACCGTTAGTTTTACACGTCCAGCATCGAGCTCTAAACGCAAGGTGTCTGCCGAATCTCTGGATGTAGTCGCCATTAATATACCATAAGCACGCTGTGAGCGGAAACGCAATGACACATCTTCTGCCTCTGTGTGCATGACCACAGGGAGCTGAATCTTCATATACATACTTCCGTCATAGCTTAGAACTGTTGCCTCTGCAAAAAGAAAAGATCATTTTTTACAATTCATTTCAATTATTTCACATTTTTGCAAATTTTACAGATCCATTGCTTAAAAGGGTTTTCCCATCTCTAAGGTCCTATCCCAATATGTAATAGATGTAATAATAATAATAATGGCATATACCTCCAGTTAGAAGTGTAGTATACTTCTCCTGATTCACTGTGTTAACTTACCCCATGCGCAGGGCATTGCAGTAGCGTAGACATCCATGGTTACAACAACCACTCACATACTGACAGTTAGTTTTTAGTGGTCATAACCATGGATACCTAAGCTACTGCAATGTCCTGTACATGGAATAAGCGAAATAGGGAATCAGAAGAACTATACTACATTTCTAATTGGAGGTATTAGACAATATTATTATTATTACACCTACTACATATTGGGGTAGGATCATGGAGATAGAAATACCCCTTTAAGTTAATGTGAACCTGACAGCTGATACATGCTGCCCAATCCATGGGCAGAATGTATTGGACTCCGAAACACTGCGGTGTTTCACATTAAAACATGCTTTGACCGAGCCGTGCTGTAGACTAGTCATACCTGTAGGTCCCGGTAGCTTCATCCCGTCCATTGCCCTGGATTGACAGGTTTCTGCCTATGCATACATGTAGGCAACTCAGGGCAGCAGGCAGAGAGAAGGCACTGGAGATCAGCCTGTCCGACTAGTCTACAGTGCGGCTCGGTCCCCGGCGGCGATTAAAGCATGCTTGTTCTACGAAATTTTTTCAGACTCCAACATGCCTGCCTGGGTTCTTATAGTCAGTGTCTGTTACATGCAGCCTATGGATTGGGCATCACGTATCAGCTGACAGGTTTCCTTTAAAGGGATTGTCCACCTTCGCGGCCAATTCTTTTTTCTTACTTAAATCCATGCGATTGGGGATAAAAATCATATTTATGATTGGGTTTCCTTAAAAATATTGCACAATTTGCCTTCACTAGCCGCTGGATTACACGGTCTATTGTGTATTATTTTTTATTGCTATAAGTCAGATGCATGGTAAACGCCAACTACAAAGCATGTATCACTCAAGTAGTGTTTCCTTAGTACAGATTTATGCTTTGCAAACAACCTTGAAATAAAGGATTCCAGTCTACAGTAAGCTCAGATCTTTTCTATCCAATTTAATTAATATTGCGTAAGTTGTATTTTTTTCTCCTCAACAAGGATCGAAAGATCATAACATGAAACTCCTGGGCCCATCGACCATATCATAATTGGAATCCCTATGGCACCTGGGCTTGGAAATAACCGTTACCTCTGCAGTAATGGCGTAAGCTGAAGTACATTTATTTTGTTAGTTCATTTATTTCTTTACTCAAATAAGAGTTGGACAGTCTAAATATATGGTCAGAATCGTAATGTGACGCTCCTAGATAGGAACCTATCTTCCATATTATATTGATGTCTGTGATAAAGGGGCCTTTGGAATCCCTCTGAGACTGGGGCTTGGAAGTAACTGTTACCTCTGCAGCTACTAAAGCTTAAAGGGAATCTGTCAGTAGGTTTTGGCTACCCCATCTGAGAGCAGCACGATGTAGGGGCAGAAACCCTGATTTCTGTGATGTATCACTTACTGGGCTGCTTGTTTCAGGTTTTGATAAAATCTTTGTTTTATCTGCTGTTGATCTACCAGTTCTCTAATGCTGAGCTCTGTATAACCCCGCCCACACCACTGATTGGAAGATTTCTGTGTACACTGTCCTGTAAGCTGCCAATTAGTGCTGTGGGTGTGGTTGAACTACATGGCTGCAGTTTTACTAGTCCTCTAGTGATAATCTCCTGCTGATAAAACAGTGATTTTATCAGAACAACAGCAAGTATCCCACTAAGTGACATATCTCTGAAATCAGGGTAGCTGACCCTACCTTATGCTGCTCTCTCGTTAGGTGGCAAAAACTTATTGACAGAGTCCCTTTAACCAGTGGTTTAGATTAAGGTTCTGAGAAAGGGAGTCTTCTTCAGGTATAAATGAACAATCTTAGTGCTCTTTTTCTGTTTCATAATGCTCGACGAACCTGCTATAAGCAAGCGATACGCTCCATGTCCTTCTTGCTGTTTTAGCTTATTTTGGCTCCCTATATGCACTCTCCCAACCGCCTTTGATTTCCTCAATAGGAATATGGTCGGTGATCGTCTGTCCCACTTTTGTGGGTAATGCAGGCATGCAGGGACAGTTCATTATTCTGGATGTATAGTGAGTATGGACTATTGACCACTATACTTTACTGGCTCTGGCGCTCATGTTTTCCTACTTTTTGCTAAATATTCTTTTTTGTGTGCCCTGTCAGTGAATATGTTCTAGTGCACTTGTGGGTTCTCCATTCAGGAGTACATATTTCTCTCCCCACAGTGCATCTTGACAGGTTTTACTTCTTGTAGTGGTTTGGCATTTGCAAAGGGGGACTATTATACCATTTATGGTTGTATGCTACATCTGGGCTTAGGGGTGTGACACTGCTACCTTCGTGGTTTTGTTTTAATTGTGTGTCCCATTTTTCTCAATAAAAGCATTATTTACATATTCATCTTTCATGTATTGATTCGGTGTGCATACCAGTGTTTTGCATGGTCTTAGTCCTTTTTTATGGTTTCATGTATTATCCCATGCAAGGTTTCTGCACCCGTATATTTAGACATTGATACTTGGTGCACCCTCTATTTCTCTATAAATTGAGTTATTTCCTCCCATCATTGTAATATTATAGGGTGTATGGAGAGAGAATTCCAGCACAGGCCCTTACCACTCATTAGGGACGCATCCAATCTCCAGGAGTCCCATTGCACCACATCAGTTGCCTATATAATACATACACTTGATTTTCATTATTAAGTACTATACTGTAAACGATACTTAGTGCTTATTACTCCTGAAAAAAAAGTGATTCACTGTTATAATTATACAGCATCCAGAAACATTGCATGACTCCTATCTTTTGTGTCTTTTGGATTCCTATGTCAGGCATCACAACCTTTAGGCTTGCAGTGGATACACAATATATGTTCCCCTAAGCCCATTCACAATAGATAGTTGATAGCTGAACTACTGTTTGGCCGATGTTACAGAGGACATACACAACTTCTCTTTTAAATTCACTATATATATGAACACTTGGCTGAAAGCTCCTCCTCCTCCCTAAGATAAGCCGCCATCAGGGAAGCTTGGCAGTGGCTCTATCTTCTAGAGCAGTGGTCCCAAACCTTTCTGACCTTGAGAGCCACATTCAGCTTAGAGAGAGGGTCGCAAGCCACATCCAGCTCGCACCACCTGAAACTAGTGTCAACTAAAGCCCCCACTACAGGTATAATCATAACCAAAGCTTTTCCACATAAATCACTCCAAAGCAGTACACTGAGATCCAGAGGTTCCCACAATACCCCCATTCAGTATTCTCCCATCAAGGACTCCCAACACACTGTCGCATCCAGCTTCAAGAACCTCCTCTAACAGGTAGTATCATCCTCCAGCGTACCATAACTAAACCCCAAGACAGTATATGTGCATCCAGATCTGCTCTTCTGTGCAGGGCTACTCACGTAAATCACCCGTTTGCTAGACATGGACCTAATGCACCAAGCTGGCAAACAGCCGCGAGACACAATTCATGGGACCGCGAGCCACATGTGGTTCCCGAGCTATAGGTTGGGGACCTCTGTTCTAGAGAATAAAGTGATCAGCAGTCTGAAATCAAAATTCCTTGATCCTTTTTCACCATGTCTTAATCTGTTGAGGGACAGTGTGGAGGCCCCCCTTACACATCGGTATGGGGGTCCTTAGTGTCAGTTCTGATGGTTTTGTCTTGTTATACTATCATAACCATATAGCAGAATACCTGAAACTAAAGCCAATGGGGAAACCACAATGGACGTCTCTACCGCTAAAAGCTACAAATCATTATCACAATAGGAATAACGACAGACAGCAAATACAGTAGTAATAGTCATTACAAACAGACACAATACAGACCACAAATGGAAGAAGAAAGCATAATGGAATATTAGATGAGGAGCAATTACATAAACTAGTTACATTCACATAAATATTACAGTTTCACACGGGAGACACGCTTTGCTATGAACACACAAATTCTCATATTTTTCCAAAAGTGCAAGGCAGCATTTACTAGCGCACTAGGGAGAAGATATAGCTGAGGCTAAAACCTACAGCATATATATTGTATACCTACGAGAGTCTTAACCTAAGGAAAGGCTCCTGCTGTGTTCAACAATGGAAATGAGAGTGTGAGCCAAATTATATTGATGTGACATCTGTCATTCCATCTGCCGCATTCCATAAAAAAAACCCAACTCCGAGATTAGATGGATGTTTTTTGTTCTATGTATAATCAGGGAAAGATCATAATGCCAGAATAAATCATGCTTACTTTTATGGCAGCAAGATAAAAAAAAAAAAACAAAAACAAAATAAAAGTACGTGTTGTTACCACCATAAATTGTGGGTTTTTAAAACACTTATAAAGCCAGATTTAGAGTCAAATAAACGAAAGACAAAGCAAATGTAAGGCAAAAAAAAAATGTCTGAGAAGTCATCAATGTAATAAAAGAAAGTACCACAGTGATGAATCGCTGGCTGTGACTTATAGTATTTAATTCTCACTTTTGGTAAAGGAGATAATGGTGTTATTGTTTGCTCCCTGCTGCAGCTCTTGGGTTTATGAGGTTAGATAAAGACTTGTTCCATAATCCAACATCATCTAATATGAAATCTATACTAGTCACATAGGAACTGCTGACATAAATCTACATCTAGTTCAGTTCAACTGATGGCCCGTACAAATAACGCCTCAATGGAGGACAAGGACATAACTATAGGGGAGTAGGGAGGTTGTGGTTGCATCTGGGCACAAGGGTAGAAGGGAGGGTTCATATGGCTAATAAAGAGCAATATTAGAAATCAGGCATACTATTTGTAAGCACTTTTAAAAATCATGCATTCAGACCCAGAAGCTTTAGATACAGATTTGTCCACCCTTAAAGGGGTTGTCCGGCCTTAGGCAACAATCTGCAGTCACTCTATGTGACTGCAGACTTTTGAATTCTCACATCATGTGCACTGAGAGGATTATCCGGTGCCGGCGCTGGGAGCAGGTGGTCATGTGAACACAAGTATACGATTTGAACACTTCTGACCACATTCCGACTAGGTTTGTGCGGATTTGCTCAATATATTTGCATTCAGCAAGAACGTCCCCATCTTGTTGGCATGTTACCGAATGTATGCAAATCGCACACTTGTGGTCATGCAACCACCACTTCTGATTATGGCAACAGAGTATCCTCACAGCGCACAGTGCGCACGACGTGAGGGTTCAGAAATTTACAGTCACATAGTGTAGTTGTATACTTGTAGTCTAAGGCCCGACAACCCCTCTAACTATTCTTGAATTGCATTAAATTGAACTGCATCACATATTTTTTGAAAACGACAGGCCCTATCTATCATATTCTTCCGATGAGTATGGTCCTGAGTCCTGAGACCACCACCGGTTAGAGTTGCAGGACCTTGTTTTGGGAAAACGTCTGTAGTCCGTGGCTGCTAGAACGGAGCCTTGCAAACCTCCTACTGCCTGCAACATTCCGGGTGCCTGTTCTGGTTATTAGGATGATGCCACGTCACGACATTGAGGTGCACAATTAATTAGACTAAGTGCTGAATATACCGCAGGTAGTAGTAGGTAAGCAGGGCTTTAGTCCGTAACCAACTGACTAATAAATTGAGGGGTGGATCAGGTTCCTGCAAATCTATTTGATCAATTGTACCACCCAAAAAAAGCTTTGGAAAGTGCAATTCCATCAGGCAAGAGAACTCAGCTTTTGTCTGAGAACTGTATATGGCTCAACAAAAAGTCTGTGAGCCCAAACTCCACTCTGCATACAGGCTCCTAAGCTTCATCTTCACAACCTCAACACTCAGTGTGCACTCTCAGGCAGGATTTTAGTGCTTCTGCCTAATGAGCTACAACGTTTTGAATGTAATTGACTGTTTACGGACAGTTTAGGAAAAGACATATCAAGAAGCCTGTGTCAAGTCCAAAGTCAAGTTTGCTTGCATTCTTACACCCTCTTGCCCTTTTCCTTTTCCATTATCACCCATAAAAGTGCATGCACATAGACATAGCAGACATTCATTAAAGGGGTTGTTCAAGATTTTAACACTAATGGCCTGTCCTTAGGATAGGTCATCAATGTCTGATCGGTGGGAATGCGTCACCCGGCATTCCTGAAGACCAGCTTCTCCCGTTGTTCCATTGGAGCAGCACAGGTCCGTCAATGGAATAATGGCTGGCTCTGGGTAATGCACATCCGCCCCCCATTGATTTGAATAGAGGACAGATATGCAATATACAGCCATGGCCATTATACGGTTGATGGAGCTGTGCCAGAAACAAACGGCTGATCTGCAGAGGTGCCGGGTGTCACACCTCCACCAATCAGACATTGATGATGTTTCCTAAGGATATGCCATCAATGTTAGAGCTCTGGACAACTGATTAAATAAGACTGCCCACTGGACATATAATAAAATAAAGAGTGGGCTATTATATGACTAATATACAAAAATGTAATCCTAACCCACAAAGCTATATACAGTTGTGGCCAAAAGTATTGACACCCCTGCAATTCTGTCAGATAATACTCAGTTTCTTCCTGAAAATGATTGCAATCACAAATTGTTTGGTATTATTATCGTCATTTAATTTGTCTTAAATGAAAAAACACAAAAGAGAATGAAGCAAAAAGCAAAACTTTGATCATTTCACACAAAACTCCAAAAATGGGGCAGACAAAAGTTTTGGCACCCTCAGCCTAATACTTGGTTGCACAACCTTTAGCAAAAAAAAAACTGCGACCAACCGCTTCCGGTTACCATCAATGAGTTTCTTACAATGCTCTGCTGGAATTTTAGACCATTCTTCTTTGGCAAATTGCTCCAGGTCCCTGATATTTGAAGGGTGCCTTCTCCAAACTGCCATTTTTAGATCTCTCCACAGGTGTTCTATGGGATTCAGGTCTGGACTCATTGATGGCCACCATAGAAGTCTCCAGTGCTTTCTCTCAAACCATTTTCTAGTGCGTTTTGAAGTGTGTTTTGGGTCATTGTCCTGCTGGAAGACCCATGACCTCTGAGGGAAACCCAGCTTTCTCACACTGGGCCCTACATTATGCTGCAAAATTTGTTGGTAGTCTTCAGACTTCATAATGCCAATTACACGGTCAAGCAGTCCAGTGCCAGAGACAGCAAAGCAACCCCAAAACATCAGGGAACCTCCGCCATGTTTGACTGTAGGGACAGTGTTCTTTTCTTTGAATGCCTTTTTTTCTCCTGTAAACTCTATGTTGATGCCTTTGCCAAAAAGCTCTACTTTTGTCTGATCTGACCAGAGAACATTCTTCTAAAACGTTTTAGGCTTTTTCAGGTAAGTTTTGGCAAACTCCAGCCTGGCTTTTTTATGTCTCGGGGTAAGAAGTGGGGTCTTCCTGGGTCTCCTACCATACAGTCTCTTTTCATTCAGACGCCGATGGATAGTACAGGTTGACACTGTTGTACCCTCGGACTGCAGGGCAGCTTGAACTTGTTTGGATGTTAGTCGAGGTTCTTTATGCAACATCCGCACAATCTTGCGTTGAAATCTCTTGTCAATTTTTCTTTTCCGTCCACATCTAGGGAGGTTAGCCACAGTGCCATGGGCGTTAAACTTCTTGATGACACTGCGCACGGTAGACACAGGAGCATTCAAGTCTTTGGAGATAGACTTGTAGCCTTGAGATTGCTCATGCTTCCTCACAATTTGGTTTCTCAAGTCCTCAGACAGTTCTTTGGTCTTCTTTCTTTTCTCCATGCTCAATGTGGTACACACAAGGACACAGGACAAAGGTTAAGTCAACTTTAATCCATGTCAACTGGCTGCAAGTGTGATTTAGTTATTGCCAACACCTGTTAGGTGCCATAGGTAAGTTACAGGTGCTGTTAATTACACAAATTAGACAAGCATGACATGAGTTTTCGAACAATGCCAATACTTTGGTCCACCCTCTTTTTTATGTTTGGTGTGGAATTATATCCAATTTGGCTTTAGGACAATTCTTTTTGTGTTTTTTCATTTAAGACAAATTAAATGAAGATAATAATACCAAAGAATTTGTGTTTGCAATCATTTTCGGGAAGAAACTGAGTATTATCTGACAGAATTGCAGGGGTGTCAATACTTTTGGCCACAACTGTATCAATCTGTTCTCAAACCATGATGTGCATACAGTATACATCTATTTTCTAGTTTCTTTAAGTTACATTAATGATGGATATGGTTAACCTGCTAACTCTAACAGTGAAGTCTCGTTCCTCTTTCCGCTTCAGCTTTCTAACTTTTGATGGCGTCAAATAACCCTCTATGAATACTATGGGATCGAGCCTGAAACATGTTATCAGCTGAGCACCAAAGGTATATTAGTTACTCAAGATACAGAATATGTCCAGTCTGTCATATGTCACTTATGATGGTGATAAAAAAAAACATTTTCATTTAGCTTTAATATTAAGTTAATATTTCCTTGCAAGAGTTAATTTCAGCTGAGCGTCAGAAAACGCTGCCATGGCATGTTAGACTAGGTGTCTGGATTGTGCTTGGGTAGAGAGATGAGCAGCCTGAGTTTGATTGATGTCTTTCTCTATTGTGTATCAGAAGCACTGCAGAGTTTCTGCATGCCGTGGTCTTATGTCACTTTCATAAAGCAGGAAGCAGAAGATGGAGTCACATTATATCTTTAGGTCTATTTACTTTTGTTATAGCCAGAAGGATTGAAGAGAGAGTCATGAAACCCAGCGTAATGGGAGAGAGAAAGTGCTAAACTAATCTAATTATTGCATCCATCGTTTTATTATTCATACAGACATATCTATGGTAAATAACATTAAAGAGACGTTCTCTGTTTAGTCACGTCAATGAAAGAATATGGAAACCTTTAGGGGGGATTTTGTTATCCTAAATTCATGTATTTTGAGTTTGGTTTTTATTAAAAAAAAATTGGCACCATTTGACTTTTACAGACTTTGTTTCCTAGTACATAATGAGCTGGGGATAGATGAACTGAAAATCTGTCAGTAACACTTCATCTGCCTTTTTCTGAACTGATTCATGACCACATCAAAGTTCAGCTCAACTTTGATGTAGTCAATGGTCATAAATTAGTACAGAGGAGTTCAGAAAAACACACCATTTAGCCTATAACACCCAAATGTTCCAAAATTTTTAATGAAACCCAAAAACAAAACGTTATTTTGGCCCCAAAAGTTTAAAAAAAATGTCCTGGAAGATTACCATATTTTTTAATGCCAGTTGTATACCTAGGCACAACCACTAAGGTAGCAGGTATGGCTATCGTAGACAGGCAGCAATGGGGTGCCTCTCTGCTCAGAGGTATGAAACAGTGATTACTATAAATAATATAAGGAGACAGTTACACTGAGGTAAAGACATGAGATGAAGTTCAGATTGAAATAAAAAAAATAGCTTTAAGAATTGAGCAAAATGATTCACAGTACCCTGGTTCAATGACCACTTTGGTACTCCGTGGCACCCGGTCCAGAGAATTGCAAATTTCTAACAGCCTGCTGGCATCTTTGGTTCTTTCTGTAATTAGTAGGACTCGTGACATCATGATGTTGTGCTACAATGCATTTTCATGTTGCAAAACTATTAATCAGTGGTGTAACTAGAGTCTGATGGACCCTGATGCAAAATTGTGACCTAGGCTCTCATCTGCATGTTGGTCAGATACATGGGCGCTTCTAGCATTCTAAATCCAATAAAGACATAAGTGTTGCCCTCTGCCATATTTCAGTAATGTCTCGCATCCTGTACTAATGTTGCCATCTTGGGCTCCTTTAGGTAAGAATCTCCCCCATATTATGCCCCTTATAGTAATAATGTCCCCCATCCTGGGCCCTGTGCAGTAATAAAGTCCAACATCCTGTGCACTTTCCAGTAAGGATGTTCCCCATCCTGGGCCCGTTCCAGTAACAATCTCCAACAATCTGGGACCTTCCTGGTATAATATTCCAGCAATAATGTCCAACCATTGGGGACCTTTCTGGCATAATATTAAAGTAATAATGTCCCACATACTTGTATAACGTCTCCAATTATGGTCCCCTTCCAGTAATAATGCCCATTCTGGTGTAATGTCCCCATTATGGCCCATTCTAGTAATATATGTCCCCCCATTGTGGACCCCTTCCTGGTAAAATGTTCCCAAATCCGGGCCCCTTCTAGTAATAGTGGTTCCCCAAACTGGGGCCCTTCCAGTGATAATGTCCAATATCCTGGGCCCATCATGTAATAATGCTCCCCGTTTTGTCACTGTTGTCTAACACATTTTAAAAAAAGAAACAATTCTTCTCAACTTACTCTACTCCCTCTGTGACTGTGATCGTTAGACCCCTGCTCCTAATCATAAGAGGCACAGTAGCAAATTTGCAGTGCTCTAGTCTGCAAATCATTTTGCTAAACTCTAATACCTTTATACCTCCAGAGCACAACAGCTATAAAAAAATTTCAAGCTGCAACTTGCCCTAGGAATGCATAAGGATGGGTCGCAGCCTGAAGAAATGCCGCTTGATACATGTGTCTCAACTGTAAAGAGGAGGAGAAGCATCATGAACAAACATAGCTGATCTGCTCACTCAGCCGCGGAGTAGGGCTGATGCAGGAGGGAAAAAAACTTGGTTGACTGGGCAGAAAGGGTTTTTTTCTCCTACTTCAGTCCAGCTCCTTGCTCATTTGTAAACCTATTCTGCTCAGTCAGTCTGAGAGATTTACAGCAGGTCATGGAGACAGACCATGCAGGAGCAGGTCTAAAGCAGGAGAAAAAAACAACTTCTTCTTGACTAAAAGAGCATCATGGGTTTGCAAATGAGTATGAAGCAGGACTGGAGTGAAACTGAAGGAGGCTGGGGCTGCATTCACTTCTCAGCAACTTCTATCACCCCTACTGAAACAGGATGTCATCAGAAGGCAGCACTGCATTCACTTACCACAGCTTCAGTCCCCTGGTAGCATCCTGGTTCAGTAGAGGTGATCAAGAAGTCACTGCATCTTTGTCACAGCCACAGCTTCTAATACAGATGCTACTTTCCCTAAAATGAATTGTCATCAAGGATCTGTGATAAAAGCAGGGTAAGTGACACCAGCACTGCCCCTGATTGATGACGATTCAATTGAAGGTGGTGAAGTTGTGGTGCGCGATGGTGTCACTCACCCTGCTTCTATCACCGCCCCCTGATGATGTCCCATTTGTTGGAGACACCCCTCAAATAAAACATCATAGGAAGTATAGCAAAGAAAAAAAAACACATATAGAAAAAATAGGATCCGGACTTTGTAATAAAACTAATTGCAAAAGTGGTTAGGCATTAAAGACACAATTATTTCTAAAGTGCTTTATAGGTAAAGGGTTGCCCCTTCAATGATATTTGTGGAAAAGTTAGGAGTAACATATCTGGTTTGTCAGAGAAGTCCAGTGATCAGCTATTTACCGTTGGAGCACTGCAGTACTGAGGCAAATGGGATGCCTATAAAAATCAATAACCAGCATATTAAAACAAGTAATAACACAGGTCTGCGACTAAAAATATTGAACAAAATCCTGGAAGTCAGGATTTGCCACAAAATGCAAAATTCTCTTCAATTTTAGTAAATTTTTCTCAATTTTTGTTTTTTTTATCTTAGGGTTTTGAAAGTCAAAATTACTATTAATTAATTCACATCAATGCATTGAAGATATACAATGCCAAAAAAATATAACTTTCAAAGAAAAGAACTTGCAAAGTGAGCTAAAGAAACCAGCATCAACAAGTTGCAAGCTGAACGAGCGGGCTCTGACATGCCCGGGCTTGTTTCAATTGTTTCATCTTTGTTCTCGCCTGTTCACACTTTTTAATCTTAGTTCGTGTTAGCTTGTCATATTCAACCGTGTTTCCCAAAATTAGCATTATGGCTCAGCGGAAGTGTATTAATTCACCTGACAGTTTCTGTTACATTTGTGGTGAATATACAGTGTTGAAGCAACAGCTGAATATTACAGACTTTGTGAAAAAAAGTATACTTTGCATATTTCGTACTAAAGCTTGGAGATCAAGATAAAGCTTGGGCGCCTCATAAAGTGTGCAAACGGTGTGTTGAGGACCTCCGAAATTGGTTCAAGGGTAAGAAAAAAGCTTTCCGTTATGGGATTCCTATGGTATGGTGAGAGCAAAAGAACCATAGTGACGATTGTTACTTTTGTTCATGCGATGTGAAAGGGTATAATTCAAAATGGAAGCATTCCATTTCATACCCCAATATTCACTCAGCAATTCATCCCATCCCCCATGGCACAGATATACCAGTACCCAAGGCCCCTGCTACCTTGGAAGAGATAACTAGCTCCGATGAAGGTGGAGTCATACTTGACCCAGATGATGAATCAAGTTCTGACTTTGAAGATGATACAAGACCAAAATTGTTTTCCCAGGAGGAGATGAATGATTTGGTAAGAGACTTGAATCTTCCCAAAGATGCCACTGAGTTACTCGGATCAAGGCTCAAAAGCAAGAATTTATTTTTGCCAGGAGTGTCTTTTTCATGGTTCAGACATCGTTAAGACGAGTTCGTTCCTTACTTTGCCCAGGAAGATAAGTTGGTTTATTGCATCGATGTCGTAGGTTTGATGGGTCAATTCAAAATCCAATATGATTCAGCGCAATGGCATCTTTTTATAGATTCTTCAAAAAGAAGTCTCAAAGCAGTTTTACTCCACAACAGCGGTTTTTATGCTTCCATCCCCGTAGGTCATTCCGTACACCTCAAGGAAACCTACGAGAACTTGGAATTTGTTCTTCGTAAACTTAAATATGAAGACCACGGTTGGCAAGTGTGCGGGGATTTGAAAGTCTTGTGCATGCTGCTCGGGCAACAAGCTGGGTATACCAAATACCCTTGTTTTCTGTGTCTATGGGACAGTGGAGACCAACAAAATCACTGGACCAAGAAGAATTGGCAGCCGAGGGTGCTCACAGTTGGTGAAAAAAATGTCGTCCGAGAAACTTTGGTTCCTCCCCATAAAGTTCTTTTACCACCTCTCCACATCAAATTGGGATTGATGAAGCAATTCGTAAAATCACTTCCAAAAGATGGAGAATGCTTCAAATACTTGGTCACCAAGTTTCCAGGCCTCTCGGAGGCAAAATTGAAGGAAGGTGTGTTCGTCGGACCAGACATTAGAAGGCTTATAGCTGATCAAGAGTTTATCAATACCATGACGCATCCTCAAAAAGAAGGGTGGATTGCATTTAAAGAGGTCATAGAGAAGTTTTTAGGCAATAACAAAGACCCTGACTACAAAAAAATCATCGCACGAATGCTGAAAGCATTTCAAGCTTTAGGTTGCCTGATGAGTTTGCAAGTGCATTTCTTCCATTCCCACCTTGACAACTTTCCTGAAAATTTGGGAGCTGTGAGTGAAGAGCAAATGTGAACGATTCCACCAGGACATTAAAGAGATGGAAAGAAGATACCAGGGAAGATGGAGCATTACAATGATGGCAGACTACTGTTGGACGCTTCAGAGAGACATTACAGATGCTACTCACAAGCGTAAATGTACCAAGAGAAGCCTCACAGGGAAGAAGAATCAATTTTAGTGTGTGTTAGTGAGCTCATTGCAGTTAAAAAAATGATTTTCATGAAACATTTGTAATAAAAAATTAATTTTATGAGTCTATTTTCATTTATTTTGAGGTATTGCCTTGTTTAACATAGTTACTTAAATTGTCAGAAAACGTGATGTCCTATGACAAAACGGAGGTAATTTTCGGATTCAGCGCACTCAAAAACATAAAGATTACGTGGAATAACCAAAACAGCTCTTGAAAAATTTTTTTTTGCTGACCTGTGTAATTGATGTTTTTTACTACCGTATTTCTAGTGCATGGTGTCATGTAAGGTCCATTTAGATTTCATAACTGATGCTTGTAACTATAAGTGTGCAATGTAGGAAGGCAAAAAAAAAAGGAATGGATGAGCGTGAGCTTTATTAAAAATTGTCCTGCCAACCTCATTATTAAGATGCATATCTCCTGTTTATTTTCAAATTAGCATATGCTTCCTTTTCCTGTTGAAATGATGGCAAAAATGCAGGCAGTTTTTCTTGCTCATTTATCTCCACTATGACCATATGTAATAGCTGAATTTTGCCACAGGGTGGTACACATTGCCTACCTAATTGAACGATTTTGTAATTTAGTTGACAGTTTGGTTCAACCCTCTGCCAATTTCACTCCACCAGCAAAGGAACAGTCCGCAGTATCAAAGTTGGCAGCCCGTGGACAAAAGGTTCCTGAGATGTAACATCAATTCTGGGATTTCTTGGGATACGTATTGTATATGGCTGAAAAACACCTCTAAAATATAATCTTATCTTTTGTTTTGTCACATTTTTCTTGCTCCTGTGTTAATAGTTTAACATATTGGAATCTACTCTACTGTGGATTTCATAATGAGCCGTGACAGACATAGCTCTTCTATCTGACCCACCTGCCTTTAAAATGAAACTTGTCCATAAGCCAACCTTAAAAAAGCATGAGATTGAAGATTTGGACTATATTACCTGATGAAAGTGAAGATTTTTTATTATAATGCATTTTCTCAGACTTCGGATCTTTAAAGTAAGAATATTTCATTTTACCTCGGAATACCTTTCAGGCTGTCTGCTTTTACTGCTATATATACAGTGGTGTGAAAAAAGTGTTTCCCCTTCCTGATTTCATATTCTTTTGCATGTTTGTGGCACTTAAATGTTTTAGATCACCAAACAAATTAAAATATTAGAGAAAGATAACACAGGTAATCACAAACTGCAGTTTTTAAATGAAGGTCTTCATTATAAAGGGAAAAAGAAATCCAAAGCTAAAGGGCCCTGTGTGAAAAAGTGATTGACCCCCCAAAAAACCCATAAATTAATATCTTTGGTAAGCTGAGTTCAAATTCCCTAGCCACACGCAACCCTGATTACTTCCACACCTGTTCTCAATCAAAAAATTACTTAAATAGGACCTGCCTGACAAAGTGAAGTAGACAACAAGATCTTCAAAAGTAAGACATCATTCCACCATCCAAATAAATTCCCAGAAGTGGCTGGCCGACCAAAATTACCCCAAGAGCGCAGCGATGACTCATCCCAGAGGTCTGAAAAGACCCCACAAAATCATCCAAAGAACAACAGGCCTCACTTGCCTCAGTTAAGGTCAGTGTTCATGGCTCCATCATAAGAAAGAGACTAGGCAAAAATGGCCTGTGTGGCAGAGTTCCAAGATGAAAACCACTGCTGAGCAATAAAAATATAAAGGCTTATCTCAGTTTTTCCAGAAAACATCCTGATAATCCCCAAGGCTTTTGAGAGTGTACTCTGTGGACTGGAGACAAAAGTTGAACCTTTTGGAAAGTGTATGTCTCATTAGATCTGATGTAGAAGTAACACAGCATTTCACAAAAGGAACATCATACCAACAACAAAATATGGTGATGGTAGTTTGATAGTATGGGTTCTATTTTGCTGCTTCAGGACCTGGAAGACTTTCTGTGGTAAATGGAACCATGAATTCTGCTGTCTACAAAAAAAATCCTGAAGGAGAATATTCTGCCATCTGTTCTTGACCTCAAGCTGAAGCACACTTGGGTTATGTAGTAGGACAATGATCCAAAACACACCAGCAAGTCCAAATCTGAATGGCTTAAGAAAAGCAAAATTAAGACTTTGGAGCGGCCCAGTCAAAATCCTGACCTTATTCTGATTGAGATGCTGTGGCCTTATCTTTAAAAGGTGATTCATGTTCAGAAACCCTCCAAAGTGGCTGACTTACAACAATTCTGCAAAGATCAGTGGGCTAAAATTCCTCCAGAGCATTGTAAAAGACTAATTGCCAGTTATCGCAAACACTTGATTGCAGTTGTTACTTCTAAGGATGGCCTAACCAGTTATTTGTTTTAGGGGGCAATCACTTTTTCACACAGGGCCCTGTAGGTTTGGATTTCTTTTGTCCTATATATATGAGTGGTGTATATCTACCAAAAACTTAAAAAGTAGCACTAGCAATTGTTTTAATTTTTATTTCATAGATCAATAGTACACATGAAGAAAAGAATGTTTGTAATGCATCTTATCGAGAGATCTGCTTCTTTCTTCTCCAGAATTGATCATTCACTTTCAAAATCCTCAATTCTGGGGTAAAAACTGTATCAGTGAAGACAGACTTTCCCATTACTGAGATAGGAGATGGCAGCTTGTCCTGTTAATATTTTATATAGATGGGAGGGGATGGAGGAAGATCTCTGGTTCTAGATCCTCCTACCTTTTCCTGTCTCCATAGAATCTTATCAGTAGTAACTGTCATCTTCTATCTCAGTAATGCAAAAAGCTGTCTCCACTAATACAGATTTTATCCCAGTATTGAGAATTTTGAAAATGAATGATCTGTCCAGGATAAAAAAGAAGCAGATTTCTCTGATAAGATATACTACAAAGTTTCTTATTTTCATGTTTACTATTGATTTTTAAATAAAATTTAATAACAGCGGTTACTCTTTAAAGCATGTACCGCATGTGCGCACAGGAGGCTCGACGTGCGTCACAGCATCAGCATCACGTGATCTGCGGGTCACAGAGCTGACTGTAATGCCGGGGAAATGGAGGATGCTGGATGTGGAGGCACACTGAGTACATTGTGTGCATGCGTGCTATTGTGGTACTCCTAATTGATATTAATTGAAATATGATGTGCAAAATGGTCTTATGTTCCCCAAAGGCCATAATGTGGTTTTATACAAGTATGATACTAAAAAAAGCCAAGGTTATCACTGCATTAAATTAATGTGTGTGAATATATTGTAGCAAAATATAATATGTATTGTTTTAGGGCTATTGTATGAATACTTTGTAGAAGAATAAATTATTTGTGGTGTAAAAAAGTGCAAACACTACAAAACATGCAACATAAATACAATAAAATAAGATAAAAAGCCATCTAAATGACAAAATTACAACTGTGCAAGTATATAATGTGCAAATGTGCAAGCATGTAGCAGAATGTGCAAACCAAGCGCATTCAGAGTATATAATATTTAGTGAACTATATCTATAATATAATAAACTAACTGAAGAGCCTGGCGCTGCCCGGGCATAGTAACTAACTGTGGTTAGTTATAGCAAATTATAATTATCCTCCATCCCATAGTCCCATGCCCATATACCCATCATACATATTCGTCATCCCATAGTCAAGTGCCCATATACCAATCACACATCCTCCATCCCATAGTTCCGTGCCCATATACCCATCATACATATTCGCCATCCCATAGTCAAGTGCCCATATACCGATCACACATCCTTCATCTCATAGTCCCATGCCCATATACCCATTATACATATCCGCCATCTCATAGTCTCGTGCCTATATACCCGTCATACATATCCTCCATCCCATAGTCCAGTGCCCATATACCCATCATACATATCCTCCATCCCGTAGTCAACCATTATGACATCATAATGAGCGGCGGGGCTTGCAACCTATGATGACTTCAGTGTCGCCATGGCAACCATTGTGACATCATAATGAGGGGCGGGGCTTGATACACACTTTTTACCCAGTATGTAGATAGGGGCAAAATTGTTTGGTGAATTGGAACGCGCGGGGTTAAAATTTCACCTCACAACATAGCTTAGGACGCTCTCGGGGTCCAGACGTGTGACTGTGCCAAATTTTGTGGCTGTAGCTGCGACGGTGCGGATGCCTATCCCGGACATACACACATACACACATACATACACACATACATACATACACACACTTGAGCTTTATATAATAGATTGTTCAGATGCAAAATCTGCGTAACTATATGTATATGTACACATGTATACTGTACACACAGTATGTGTGCCACATAGACAAGCATGTGCCAAGTGTTATGTTTTTTTATGAGGCAGCCACCCCCTCCATGAATTGGTAGGCTTGTGAGTGGCTGCTTCTATCAGTATTTTGTACCTGTGCTGCCCCCGCCTTTATCAAGGGGGTCTGCTGTGTCTTGCTAGTGCATTTGTAATCTGACTTGTGTTGGTAAGGTTGCTTCTTTTTCTGGGATTTTTTTTAATTGATGTCCTTTAGTGAGCTACATTTGGTAGGTGTCTGATTTGATAACCATTGTTATGTTGCAGGGCTTTTTTATTGGCTGGACATTGTCTGACAAGGTAACTACCATATATGGCGTCGGAGAGAGTTTTCCCCCTTCTTGAAGAGATCTAATTGTGTAAGTAATACAGCCAAAACGTGTGTGATATGCCTCCCTCATCTCCTCTCTTCTCTCTCCCATGCTGTTATACTTAAATACTGAGAGCGAGAAACTGCAGCTGCATCCCCTCTCCCGCCCTCCACTCATCAGTCCTCAATTATCAGTGTTACATAAAAGACTGAAGAAGGATAAGAACATTTGCAGATAAATGGTAGCCACAGGCTCCTGGAATGGGGAAAAAAGGTTGTTTTTCTTTACATAACAATATATAAATTACAAACCTTTATTCGAAAAGGATTTATCTTCATTTGGGCTTCCCATGTAAACTTACATTATGTACAATACATTCCTTTTTAAACGCTGAGTCAGAATATGGGGGATTAAAATGTGATGTTTTCTAACCTCTTTTCTGGTTTTAATGTCACTTTTACTTTATTCTAAACCAAGCTAGTCAGTATGTACCTTAGACGATTTTGGAGAGGACAAGTCCTACTTTATTATACTAAAGAACGCTGTATTTTAGTCTTTGTTTCTTGTTTTCTTGCTTGATTTTCTTTTAAAGTCGACATCACAATCTCAAACACTGATTTCAAACACTATCTTGGTAAGAAGAGCTCAATGAAACCCCCCAGGGCTCCTTGTTTGTAGTTCCTGCTGACAATCAGAATTTTAGATATCTCAAACAGATCCTGTGTGGCAGCACTTAAGCAAGAAAGACATCATGGGGCGCCCATTATCTTGTGCTTTCCTCCTTTCTATCTACGATGATTTTCATGAAACAAGATATATTACTGCAGTGATATGTATTGTATGGAGGTAACCTTACATTTCCTTTTATAATATGCAGCGGCAGAGGAGTGGGACATAAATACATGGTGATAATATTATGTGCTGGCTATAAAAATATCAATGAACTCATCATCTGATGCCACATGACTATCTTGCAGGACTTCACGGCAACGAGGCTTGGACTGGCCCACAGCAGAACAGGAGAATTATCTGGTTGGCCCCTGTGAAGCCACCATACTCTTAGTTGATACAATATACTTCAATTCCTATGTACAGACAAAGGCGGCATCTTATTCATTTAACTATCTACCCTGATCATTGTTATATAAATTTGTGATTGAGGATAATTTCCCATTTACATGGAGTTGAAAAGTGGGGCTCTGGAGTTGGTTACTGGTGGGCCCTTGGCACTCCAGTCCGACACTGACTGCAACTTATCTTATCTCAATACTCCCAGTGACATCACTAGCCCTAATCTGGGGGCTTAGGTCTAAAGTCCCCAATAAACATTAGCTAGCTGTCAACATAACTTTTGTTTGACAGCTCTCTCCCATGTCCCCCATACGCAGGAATGCTCAGACCCGTGTTTTCTATGAGAGAGCCACAGCCAGACACCGTATCTTCCGGAGAAGAAAGAGTTTTCCTAAGTAATCTGACATGCAGATCCTAATCTTCTTCAACATCTGTCAGGAAAGAGTTGGGAGGCCACTGTACACATTAGACAGGTGTCAGCAACATCAGTGGAATTGGTCAACTATTGTCTAATATGTATATTTTGACATTTCTAGTATGCTAAAAAAGTCACAGAGTTATAGACACCTCCGTAGCACTAAGCAAAGGGTGACATGAATTTAAGAAGGGGGAACCAATAAGTTCTAAAGTTTTGTTTGTATAGCATTCTGTAATGCTGTAGATAAGCCCCCAATGAAACGTGAAAGATAAGAAAAAAGAGTAAGATTATACTCACCCTGGTGTTCGGTCCGGTCTGATGGGTGTCATGGTCCTGTCCGGCGCCTCCCATCTTCATAAAATAATGTCCTCCTCCTTGCTTCTCCCTTGGCTCCTGCATAGGCGTACTTTCTCTGCCCTATTGAGGGCAGAGCAGAGTACTGCAGTGCGCAGGCGCCGGAGCTCTCTAACCTTTCCCGGCGCCTGCGCACTGCAGTACTTTACTCTACCCTCAACAGGGCAGATAAAATACGCATGTGCAGGAGCCGAGGGAGAAGCAAGCAGGAGGACATCATCGTATGAAGATGGGAGGTGCTGGACCGGACCGCAACACCCACCGCACCCGACTCCACCCCCCGGTGAGTATAATTTAACTTTTTTTATCTTTCAGGTTTCATCGGGGGCTTATCTACAGCATTACAGAATGCTATAGATAAGCCCCTGATGGCGGTGGCCCCAGCTTATGGGGCAAAAATGGGGTGACAGATTCCCTTTAAGACCCACGGCAACCGTCGGGAGATAAGTGGCTCGCACCGCAGATCTCCCGTCGGTAGTGGTGGCGGGCATCGTTCGAATTCCGCACCAATCAGTGACGCGGGATTTCCGTTACAAACAGACAGACAGAATTAGGCGATTATATAGTAGATTTTACATAGACAAAAAGAAAAGAAACTCCTGCATCATTCAACCTGTGTGTTTTGACTTGTTGTTAAGCCAAACTTTGGACTGAGCAATCAAGCCTGCAGGTACCGGGTGCTCACATAATAAGGTGCAAACTGTATATGAGAAGAAGAAATAGTGGCATTCACAAGTCCTGTAAAATCCAATGTCTTTATTCAGAAAAACAGGGCCGTTGATCGTTTTGTGCTCTCCTGCGCTTCTACTGGTCCTGAACTTCCAGGACCAGTAGAAGAGCAGGAGAGCGCGAAACGATCGTTGTCGCACACATGTGCTCCTTCCCTCACTGCTGCCAATTTTAAACATGTTTTTCTGAATAAAGACATTGGATTTTACAGGACCGGTGAGTGAAACTATTTTTTCTTCTCATATACATAATTACAAATTTACTTCTGTTTATTTAAAGGGAATCTGTCACCCTTTTTTTGGCCTTTCACCTGCCGGCATAGACATCAGGGGCTTATCTACAGCATTCTGTAATGCTGTAGATAAGCCTCCAAAGTAACCTGAAAGAGAAGAAAAACATGTTATATTATACTCACGGTCCGATGGGTGTCGCCGTCCCGTCCGGCGCCTCCCTTCTTCATGCGATGACGTCCTCTTCTCCCGTCCTGTAATGGCTTCGGCGCAGACGCAATGCTCTGCCTTATTGAGGGCAGGGCAGAGTCCTGCAGTGTGCAGGCGTCGGAGAGGTCTGGCGCCTGCGCACTGCAGAATTCTGCTCTGCCCTCAACAAGGCAGAGCAATGCACCTGCGCCGGAGCCATTTCAGAACAGGAGAAGAGGATGTCATCGCATGAAGAAGGGAGGTGCCAGACCGGACCGCAACACCCATCGGACCGGACCGCCCACCTCCGTGAGTATAATATAACATGTTTTTCTTCTCTTTCAGGTTACATCGGAGGCTTATCTACAGCTTTACAGAATGCTGTAGATAAGCCCCCGATGTCTATGCCGGCAGCTAATAGGGGAAATAAAGGGTGACAGATTCCCTTTAACAATTACTTCTATAGAGATTCATGTCTTATTCTATTTGTTACATTAGCTTTTATATATCTGGTGCCATGTCTAATTCTATCATGGCTAGAATGAGTTAAAGATGTCATTAATCTAAGTCGAATGAGGATTTTCAATAGGGGAATTGGGGCCCATACATTTTGAATCAAATTGTCCCTGTTCGGCATTAAAAAGAAGACCTTAAAGGGAATCTGTCACCTTTTTTTGCCCTATTAGCTGCCGGCATAGACATCGGGGGCTTATCTACATCATTCTGTAATGCTGTAGATAAGCCCCCGATGTAACCTGAAAGAGAAGAAAAACAAGTTAGATTATACTCACCGGGGTGGGCAGTCCGGTCCGATGGGTGTCGCTGTCCCGTCCGGCGCCTCCCTTCTTCATGCGATGACGTCCTCTTCTCCTGTCCTGTAATGGCTTTGGCGCAGTCGCACTGCTCTGCCCTATTGAGGGCAGAGCAGAGTCCTGCAGTGTGCAGGCGTCGGGAGAGGTCTGGCGCCTGCGCACTGCAGAATTCTGCTCTGCCCTCAACAGGGCAGAGCAATGCACCTGCGCCGGAGCCATTTCAGGACAGGAGAAGAGGATGTCATCACATGAAGAAGGGAGGCGCCAGACCGGACCGCAACACCCATCGGACCGGACCGCCCACCTCCGTGAGTATAATATAACGTGTTTTTCTTCTCTTTCAGGTTACATCGGAGGCTTATCTACAGCATTACAGAATGCTGTAAATAAGCCCCCGATGTCTATGCCGGCAGCTAATAGGGGAAATAAAGGGTGACAGATTCCCTTTAACAATTACTTCTATAGAGATTCATGTCTTATTCTATTTGTTACATTAGCTTTTATATATCTGGTGCCATGTCTAATTCTATCATCGCTAGAATGAGTTAAATATGTCATTAATCTAAGTCGAAGGGAAGGATAATCTTTTAGCCATGTCCCAAAAAGGGAAAAAATCTCCAGCGCTGGAAACAAGATGAATGTAAGTAAAAGTTGCCTTTATTCCTTCAATTAAAAAGCATTATAGCTTGTACAACACAGAGGGCTAATCAAACCAACACATTTCAGTGGTTAAGCCTGAAGGATATGGTAACTTCATCCTGGGGCACAGTGCTTAAGTACCAGAATGAGGATTTTCAATAGGGGAATTGGGGCCCATACATTTTGCTGACAGCTTGAGTGGAAAGCCAGTGTGTGGTACCCTTTTATGGTTGCAATGCCTGGGGCTGTATGTCAGATACCTGGACATACCACAGCATTGGTGAATCCCAGTGACACTTCCCCTGCCTCCTACCGTGATTATTCTTTTAGGGCATGTTCCTATGCAGTTTGCACAGCATGGGCATTTTTTTTGTGCCTTACTAGGCACCTATAAAAAAAAAATTAAGGGCAATGCTTTATTAATGGTATCGTTCATTTTTTGTGTAAAAACAATGATCTAAAGTAAGACAACCAAGAGGTGGTGTGAGTAATAGACAAATGTCTAACATGAACACGACACATCAGCTCTATGAAAAAGAGATGCGCTACTAGAAAATATTCATAAATCTGCCTAATCGTGTGTCTACACAAAATCACAAAATTTTTCCCCCAAAGCAAAGACCATACGTTGTGCTGCATCCATTAGGTGCACAACATGAGGACAATGCTGATCTCCTAGTAGTGGCATGAAGTGTGTCCAAGGTGGAGAATCTCGGGTATGCACAAAATGATTTATTCATCGTTGGGGTATTAGTTCTCACTTGTTCTAATTTAATGTGAGCTAAGTTCTTGTAAACCAGCAGCCCTGTAAGGCACAAGCTTTTCACAAATAGAAGAGCCCTGAAGAAAACTGTCACATTGGGATTTACGCCTATTACCATGACAACTGGGCAAATTAATGTGCGTTCTCCATCTCCCGCCGTCTACTTGAAAAGCCTCAGAAGCACGTCTCTAATTAAACTGTGCCAATTACCTACAGACTAGTACAATGGGGGCTGCTGAAAAACAGTGCTCCCATCAATCCTATGGAAATGACTTACAAGATGGCAAAATGACTTTCTTCTCTATGATATTAGATAATATTTAGATGAAGATGCATCTTCCATGTGATGCTCCTGGCCGCTTCTCTCCTCCTTCATCACAATACTCTTCTTGTGGTGCATATTATTGGCCTTTTTGAGAGTCAATGAATCTTAAATGCAGATGACTTGAGATGATATTACTGTACCTCTAAGCTTAAGTGGGATACTTCCCCCCCAATACCATACATAAAAACAAACAGGACTTATTTTTCCAGTTTGATTTGGTGTGCATTTCTTCCAATGTTCTTCTGTCGGTGGTCTGCTCTGACCACTGCTTTACCTCCAACACCATCCTGACCTCCACCACTGGTACAACCCAATCCAACGATGATTCCAATTCACTGCCTTGGCATCATAAAAAAAAATCCTGCCCAACTATGTTTCTAAGACTACTCTTGGGGTAGTGGGTCCATGTCTGCAGTCGGTTATTATTGGTGTTGGCAATTCTAAACTTTATTATATAGTACAAATTTTTTCTAATGCTAAAATGTATTGTGTAAGTCTTAAAAAAAGACAGCTGATAATGTATAACAAAAAAAAAAAATTACCTACTAGCTATTTAAATACTTTGTCGTTCTGGACCGAGGCTCCGTGGTTTCCCTTTTGGTTTTTGTTCACAGCACCAATGATGTGTGATGCTGAAAGTGGCTGGTGCAATGAATTATCAAACCTGCTGTAAGCACAATTCCCCAACAAATGGCAACTTAGGCCTTTTGAGAAAAATTGGGCTATTTTAGATACTACAAACTGTTTGTTGTTTTTGCACTCAAGCCCTGTAGCCCACGGCACATCCCAAAAGGTCCACTTGCCCCTTTGACAAAATGAGCATTATACTTGATGCATAAGAGATTACCCTAATTTTACCAAATTTTGCATTGGGGTAATGAAGATTCAAGTTCAGCCAGCCTCTAGTTGGGAGCAGAATTGTAACCCAGGGGTGGACATATCATTGGTGCAACCTGTGCAGCTGCACAGTAGCCCAAGAAGTAAGGGGGCCTATTTCCACCTCCAAAGCAGGTGGGACTGTGCGTTATGATGAGCTATTGGACTGCAAAGGCCCATATGTTGTTTTTAAACAGAGGCCATATTATTTCAAGCATGTTTGAGTGTTATAGCAAAACAAAATCACATGACATCGCATAGGAAACCCTATGTAACCTTTTACAATTAAAGTAGAAGTATGCCAACAGTAATAAACAAAAACTAACCTCTCTCACAAGAACGACCAAGGAAGCCTGTTCCCGAGCAGTCACAAACAAATCGGTTCCAACCATCTCTACATACTCCATTATTTTTGCATGGATTGTTAATGCAAGGTTTACTAGTTTCTTTCGAGCAGGATGGTTTTACTCCAGCTGTGCTTTGATGTTCGGCCATCTGGCGTATGTCTTTGCTCTGACCATCTATAAATAAATCTCTTATGCATCCTACATATCCATAGTTCAGAAGAGCGGTCCACACTTCAGTCGGAAAGACCAAGCCAGCTTTATTTTCAGGTAAGCCTCCAAGATACAAGTCGTCATCAAGGTCAAGAATTTCACTTTCTCCAGGGGCTGTGTAAGGCGTACGTAAAGTATTGACAGATATGGTACCTATGCAGACAGAAATAAAAACAAAAGAAAAAAAAATTATTATCAAACTATATATATAACTATTGAGATAATCAAATTCATGTTAGATCGGCATTTTGTCACTGGTATATACAATATACTCGTTACTAAATTCATCTAATGTACGGTTCTTGTTCACTTTTCTTTTATGTTGGTTGCTGCTACAACTATATTGATTAATGGTAAGTTTTCCGAACTATTTTTTTCTTTGAGGACTCAAGGTATACCAGTCTGAACCAACAATTCATGATTTGAGGAAAGCTCTTAGAGAGAATACCGTGTCAATTCCGAACGCACTGGCAATAACTATATATCACTTGTGAAATACTAGCAATATTCTTAAAGGGAACCTACTACCATGAAAATGCAATCCAGTCTTCAGGCATCATGTTATAGAGATGGGGGAGCAATGTAGATTGATATATAGTTCTGTAAGAAAAGATTCAGCATGACCTGTGATTTCATCATTTAATACTCTTCTTTTTCTGGGATTTTCAGTGCAGTGGGAGGTCATATCAATGACTGACAGCTATCTCTGCATGCACTCTTATACAAAGAAAGCTTTCTGTCACTGGTAGGACTGCCCACTGAACTGAAAATCCTAAAAGGATCAGAGGATTAAATGTCCGTGTTTCCGGAAAATGTGGCATCAATTTTCACACATACCGGAGATAGATACACATGCACACTCATTATAACCTATGGGGCCATGCACATGTAAACATGTCCATTATTTTTTTCCCGGCAGCACAGATGACTATACTTTTTGCACGCGAACACACGGATGACATAGGTGTGATATCTTTGAGTCATCTGTGTGACACATACCGGATTAGAATGCAGAATAGAAATGAAAGATTTTTATGTGTTTAAGATGTGCAAATATTGAGATAGATAGTCAAATAATAGGTAGATAGATAAAGAATACAGTGGGTACGGAAAGTATTCAGACCCCTTTAAATTTTTCACTCTTTGTTTCATTGCAGCCATTTGGCAAATTCAAAAAAGTTCATATTTTTCTCATTAATGTACACTCTGCACCCCATCTTGACTGAAAAAAATAAACAGAAATGTAGAAATTTTTGCAAATGTATTAAAAAAGAAAAATGTATATATCACATGGTCATAAGTATTCAGACCCTTTGCTCAGTATTAAGTAGAAGCACCTTTTGAACTAGTACAGCCATGAGTCTTCTTGGGAATTGTGGCACCCCTGAGGCTCAGTCGCCACAGAGGTACTGCACCTTCTCCTAAGGTGTGGTGCCCCACCAACTAGGTAAGTTGGGAGCTCCTTTCCACACTCCAACACCTGCACCCACACACAGGATAGTTCAGCAATGGACCAGATTGCGGCTCAATGCTTAGAGGGTAGCAGAGCACCTTTTGTGGGTCCTTGCTTCGTAACACAAGATGTGCTGGGAGGTGGGTGGAGTTAGATTTAAAAGAGTGGGAAAGTGTAGGATTACAAGTCAGTCTCAGTTCAGTCTGAGAGAGAGAGCAGGCTGACAGGAGGTCAGCCTGACAGGAGGTCAAGGCGGAGGAAGACAGTCAGTCAGGAGAGGCTGAGGACTGGTTTTAGTGGAACGAACTCCCTAGGAGAGGAGAGAGAGGAAGGAGTGCTGCAGCTGCCTCAGTGACCTGAGCCAGCTGTCACGGGAAAGGAACAGAAGGAGAAAGACTTAGAACTGCAACCTAAGCTTCCATAAGAGAGAGAAGGAACAGCGCGGAACGAAGGAGTAGGAGAACAGAGAGGAGTTGTGGGTTGGAAGAGGAACCCTGCCTATAGGTTCTCAGCACAAGGCCGGGGCCCGGTCCCCGAGGTTGTATAGACACTTATGGTTCTGCAGCAGACACCGGTGGAGTAGTGGGCTGTAAATGCATTACTCCCATCCAAGACTTGGGGCACAACAGCATCTGTATAGGGAGCCGGGACTCAGGAGAAATGGAGTCCCCAAAGTAGGCTACAGCTGTCTGCTGTACAAGGAAGAGTTGTTAGGAACATCTGACAGGAGGAACTTCAGAGTACCACGGTACTGGAGCTCTTCACACTAAAAGGCGCAATATAGGAGTCGTTCAGGACAGGTACATGTTGGCGGAGTGTTGGAGAGGAGAAGCCTGACTTGCCCAGGAGGTTGATTGAGTCTCTGCCCCGGAGGACATGGCACGGAGGCAGGCATGAGTGTGTACCACGAACTGTGAATAAAGCTTTGGAACTACAAGCCCTGGTGTCTTCCAGTCATTGTGTGCCAACACCGTCAGCACCGCTACATCTAGGTATCATCCTTTACACTAACTGCGCCTATACACTGCCCTGGGGTTACAGCTTCACCTGTTGGGAGCTACACCATCTATGCTGCAACACACCATCAGCCCCAGAGGATCTGCTCGCAGCATTGGCTTAACATCTTGCTTGCCAAACACCACAGGTGGCGTCATGAACTATTTCATTTCATTAACTACAAACCACCATTACTTGGGCACCCAGGGCCACAGACCGGGTCACTGCTGCTGTGACACATCCCCCTGACACCGGGCCCGGTACCGAGCACCCCACAGCCCTGGGACAGGGGCGACCCAACTTGGTGTCATGAACAGGATGACGAGACCCGATACCATCGGGTTCTGTGCACCTGAAATTTGTGAGACTTTGTGCTTTTGAAAATGTGCAGAAGACCTGATTTCATAGACTGTAAAATGGACATTAGAAATGGCCGCTGGCGCGGAGAAGAAGGGCGTGAAGAAATGGGAGGACCTAAGAAAAGACCGCAAAGAGTATTGGGCCTTCCCTGCCTGAATTATTATGGACAGATACATGGCCCACCCCCCGAGGGGTTCGCTTACTGGCTTGGTATGGAGGCGCTGGAAGAAGACGCCGCCCCCGGAAGGAGGGGCAGAAGAAGCCAGTGGCGGGAAAGGGGCCGAGGCAGGAAGAAGAACGCAAGAACGCCATTTTGGAGAGTGAGGGAAGGAGGCCTGCGGAGCGCGGGGAAACGGATCTCCCTGGAGCCATGGCTGATGGCTCCAGCCCAAACTCCGGAATGAACCGCCAACAACTAGAAGACAAAATTGCTGAACTGACCACCCATCTGCGGCTGAGGCAGGAGGCCTTGGAGCAGCTGAGACGGCAGCAGGCCCAAGAGGGGCCTATACCTGCGGTACCCGCTCCATCGGTACCTGCTGCCGCTGCACCGGACTGTCCTCCGGCAGCGCTGATCTTCACCTCCACACTGTCTGTGCGGCTGAGCATACTGGAGGATCCGAGAGCTGAGACCTTGCACCCACCCGGACCTGTTGCGGCTGCCCAGGTCCCTACTGAAGCCCCCGCGGACCTGGAGCCGCCATCGGTATCCCCACCGCCGGCACCTGGACCGCCTGCACCGGTGCAGAGGCCGCACCACCAGGAGGACCCAGGTACGTCAGATGTCCCTACACTTGGGAAGGCCCTGGGGTGCACCACAGCTACAGCGACTGGCCAGGTCGTGCTAGACCTGGTCTGGGACCAGGATAACTGTCCCCAGGAGGGGAACACAAGTAAAGAAAAACTTTCAAATCTCGTTACCCAGTAGGGTTTATTTGCACCAGTTGTGCCTTGTTTTTGCTATCATGTTTTTGTTTTTCTGGTAGCACCTTTAGTTGCCCTGTTTTGATTGGCAGCGTTCTTCAATTTTGAGCTAGCGATCATGAACTTGGAGTGATCCAAAAATTTTTATTGTAAATAGTTGCACCTCTTTAGATGCCCTCTCTTGATTTTACTTATAGAGACACTTTGCGAAGACACTTTTCGAAGATGATGTCTACCTCAAAGGAAACTGCAGGAAATCCCGGCTGGGAGCGGTGCCCAGCACTTACAAGAATAACTGTTGAATGTTTTACTGTGAAGTATTAGATAATGTTTTTTATAAGAGTATTAGTAACTGAGAAATGGCGTTTATAGAAGAATTAGGAATGTCTGATCTAGAGATGAGTGATGTGAATAAAGAATTGAAAGTAGACAGGTGACGGACCAGGTACTTGCAGTCAGCGTCTTGCATCTAGAAGAGACAGTGAAAGTAGAAAAATAAATGTGCACTAGAGAAGGAAGCTGAAAAAAAAATGTGTTACAGAGAATAGCACTTTGAATTGAGAATTGCACTTAGAATTAAAAATTTTAGATAGAATTGTTTGTAACGTTCAAGATGAGTACCTTCTATACTAGGAAGATTAGTATAAGAAAAGTTTGGTATGCATTACAGAATGTCTTGTATGTTTCTTTGCTGTCAACTTTGTTGTCTTGCAGCCCACGGACATGCTGTGTTTAATGGGGGGTATGTGGCGCCCCTGAGGCTCAGTCACCACAGAGGTACTGCACCTTCTCCTAAGGTGTGGTGCCCCACCAACTAGGGAAGTTGGGAGCTCCTTTCCACATTCCAACACCTGCACCCACACACAGGATAGTTCAGCAATGGACCAGATTGCGGCTCCATGCTTAGAGGGTAGCAGAGCACCTTTCGTGGGTCCTTGCTTCATAACACGAGATGTGCTGGGAGGTGGGTGGAGTTAGATATAAAAGAGTGGGAAAGTGTAGGATTACAAGTCAGTCTCAGATCAGTCTGAGAGAGAGAGCAGGCTGACGGAGGTCAGTCTGACAGGAGGTCAAGGCGGAGGAAGACAGTCAGTCAGGAGAGGCTGAGGACTGGTCTTAGTGGAACAAACTCCCTAGGAGAGGAGAGAGAGGAAGGAGTGCTGCAGCTGCCTCAGTGACCTGAGCCAGCTGGCACGGCAAAGGAACAGAAGGAGAAAGATGTAGAACTGCAACCTAAGCTTCCATAAGAGAGAGAAGGAACAGCGCAGAACGAAGGAGTAGGAGAACAGAGAGGAGTTGTGGGTTGGAAGTGGAACCCTGCCTATAGGTTCTCAGCACAAGGCCAGGGCCCGGTCCCCGAGGTTGTATGGACACTTATGGTTCTGCAGCAAACACCGGGGGAGTAGTTGGCTGTAAATGCATTACTCCCATCCAAGACTTGGGGCACAACAGCATCTGTATAGGGAGCCGGGACTCAGGAGAAAGGGAGTCCCCGAAGTAGGCTACAGCTGTCCGCCATACAAGGAAGAGTTGTTAGGAACATCTGACAGGAGGAACTTCAGAGTACCACGGTACTGGAGCTCTTCACACTAAAAGGCGCAATATAGGAGTCGTTCAGGACAGGTACATGTTGGCGGAGTGTTGGAGAGTTGAAGCCTGACTTGCCCAGGAGGTTGATTGAGTCTCTGCCCCGGAGGACACCGCACGGAGGCAGGCAGCAGTGTGTACCACGAACTGTGAATAAAGCTTTGGAACTACAAGCCCTGGTGTCTTCCATTCATTGTGCGCCAACACCGTCAGCACCGCTACATCTAGGTATCATCCTTTACACTAACTGCGCCTATACACTGCCCTGGGGTTACAGCTTCACCTGTGGGAGCTACACCATCTATGCTGCAACACACCATCAGCCCCAGAGGATCTGCTCGCAGCGTTGGCTTTACATCTTGCTTGCCAAACACCACAGGTGACGTCACAACCTATTTCATTTCATTAACTACAAACCACCATTACTTGGGCTCCCAGGGCCACGGACCAGGTCACTGCTGCTGTGACACATCCCCCTGACACCGGCCCGGGACCGAGTACCCCACAGCCCTGCGACAAGGGCGACCCAGAATGATGCAACAAGTTTTTGACACCTGGATTTGGGTATCCTCTGCCATTCTTCCTTGCAGGTCCTCTCCAGTTCTGTCAGGTTGGATGGTGAAGGTTGGTGGACAGCCATTTTCAGGTCTCTCCAGAGATGCTCAATTGGGTTTAGGTCAGGGCTCTAGCTGGGCCAGTCAAGAATGGTCACAGAGATGTTCTGAAGCCACTCCTTTGTTATTTTAGCTGTGTGCTTAGGGTCATTGTCTTGTTGGAAGGTTAATAGATAGATAGATGGATAGATAGATAGACAGACAGATAGAAGATAGATAATAGATAGATAGATAGATAGATAGACTGATTATAGCAAAAAAAGAAAAAGCAGCACCAAAATAGTAGTGGTGTGAACTGTTTAATAGCCTAGTGGCGTGGCTATTAAACAGTTCACACCACTACTATTTTGGTGCTGCTTTTTCTTTTTTTTTGCTATTATCTAAGGACAGTGAGGTGTCTGGAGAAGCATGCACTGCTTTAAGGTATTTTGTGCTGTTCCTATTTTTTACACATAGATAGATAGATAGATAGATAGATACATGTGAGGTATATAATTAGTGCCTTGTATGTATAGTTAACTGTACATGTATTAACCTAATAAATAAATGAAAAAATGATGTTGGGTTCCCCCTTTTGGTAACCAACAAAGGTGAAGCACCTCTCCTTTATTGACACTAGAGCTTGATGTCAGCTCTGTTTTTGGACAATTCACTGCTGATATCAACCCCAACTACCATTAAACCGATTGCCAACACTCCAGGGCAATTTGGAAGAGCCAAGGTGAAGTGCCTGTGTTGGAGCATCTCGTGTGATGCACCACTTACTGGGATACTACAGGTTGGTAATTTTAAGGCTGGGAAAGGCCCAATAACCAGGGACCTTTCCAGCCTGATAATATGAGCTCACAGCTGTCTGCTGTACCTTTGCTGTTTACCAAAAATAGGGAAGAGCAAACGTCATTTTTTTCATTTATTTATTAGGTTAATACATGTATAGTAAGCTACACATGTAAGGCACTAATTATATATCTCACAGATATATATTATCTATCTGTCTATCTATATTTTTGCACATCTTTAACACATACAAATCTGTAATTTCTATTCTGTATTCTATTCTGGTGTCACATGGACAGCACATGGATGGTACACATGTGCACATGGATGGCCAACAGAAAACCACATGGACAGTAAAAATAGACAGTCTCACGGGAAACTTTTTTTAAGCTAGCGTGTGAAGGGGAGTCTCAAACACAGGTTATGCTGAGTCAGGAGACCCGTTGCCGGTTCGGTCATTGTGATCCATATGCGGACTATGATTGTCGAATGTGTGAAACCAGCCTAAGATCCATTTTAAGCATGAACCCAATAATGCTAAATACTATTCTCATGTTCACACTTTTTTAGAACAAGTATTTAAATAATGTTTAATTTCTTTTACTAGGATGACCTCTTAAGTGTGTGTAACAATTATGCAAATCTGAGCTTTAATCAAGCTAAATTATTAAAGCTGATTTCAATAGCTGGGAATAATATATGACTTCTATCCTCTAATGAAGTTCTCTGCTTTCATTTCAGAGCTCTATCACACGGAACACTACCTATCGAAGGTCAAGTCTCTTTGGATTCAAGGCTATTAAAATCGGTTTTGGAATTCATTACATTTGTAAATCTGTATCCTTTGACCTTGCTCATCCATATTAAAGAGATTTATGGATAGATATTAAACTGTCAAGATGCTCATCTGCATATCTCCACCCAAGTATGAATGGAAAAAAAACACCAGATATGCATGGTGCCTTCTACAACATCTTTTTTATCATTACCAATAAACCTTTCTCTGATCAACATGAATTATCATTTATCAATGGTAAATGTGAGATGACAGAGCTCACCACCCAGTGAGACCCCCATGATCACAAACACAAGAGTTTTAATTGATCACTGTAGTTTCATGTAACTTGATTTCATTTGATAATGTGATAAATTTCAATTTAAAAATTATGTTGTTTTGCCACTAAAAATAGCTCCAAAGTGGAAGCCATTAAGTGCTTTCCACCACCTGTGGTAAAGTATAATCTGTCTTTAGCAGCAGAGACACGAAAACGGATAACTGGAAGTGGTGGCAGGTCTTTGTCGCTTTGCTCCTTTTCACTTCTTAGTAAACCTGTTTAGAGGCATAACAGAGACATAAGGGGTAATGTTTCTCCTTGTGGAGAGTAACATGCCTGGTATACCAGCTTATAAGTCAGGCAATGCCCCTCTGGGAAAACAAATATGCAAATTGCATCTTCAGAAAGGAAGAGAACTAGAACTCTAGTGACACCGATCGGAAGTAGTAATTCTAAAAGTCAATATCGACCCTTTGACAAGCCTTGCAATATGACAGCCAAACCAAAATTTCAATTTGCAGGCTAGGTATTTCGGGGTGTTGTCCCTCCTCAAAAATCGCAGTCAGAAGCCTCTCACAACACCCCTTGTCAATGCAAAGTATGAACACCATATCTGCAAAGTAGGAACACCATACCTGCAAACTGAGATTCTGGTTTGGCTTTATCATAAGTCATATGGCAAGGCTTGTTAAAGGTTAGATATTGACTTTTAGGATTGCTACTTCCAAGCACTAGAGTTTTTTCCTTGTCCTCTCGGAAGAGAAACTGTGCATATTTAATTTCCCAGAAGACATTGCATGGGATATCAGCCTTGTCACACTGGCATCCCAGGCATGTCACTTTTTGCAGGTAGAAATTTTGACCTTTAGATCCTAGTGTGAAGGCTCTCATACAGCCAAATGAGATTAAATAGTTTGCACTGATGAGGGGCAACACCCAGAAACACAGTGTTTTCAAAATGAGATTCTGGTTTGACTTTTATTTTAAGTCATATGGCAAGGCTCATTAAAGGGTCGATATTGACTTTTAGGATTGCTACTTCGAATAAGTGGTAATAGAGTTCTAGTCCTCTTCTTCTCTGAAGAATCAATTTCCATAGAAGCACAACAAACAGGCAAGATTTTTTAGTTCAGGCAAGGCTAGCCATTGGATAACAGAAGGAATAATGCATGATGGGAAATGAAATTCCTGCACCAACAGTGCGTGAAGAAATGGTAGAAAAGGAGGAACCATCTATTTAGAAAGAGTGGATGACAAGTCCTACAGCACGAGAATCTGGACAGTTCCTACACATATTAGACAGGTGTGTGCTTGTGCTCCATAAACAGTTTTAACGTGTCATGGGAAATGAGGGCAACAAGATCATGTTTTTAGCAGGCTTGTTTTTTTCCCAAAAAGGATAAGATATGCTTTAAGTCTTCCTTTTCATATCAGCATAACCACAGTGAAAAGGCGATGCTCTGACTTGGATCTTGCTATATCTCCCTTTGAATATGTATGAAGTGGAAGTACCATGGTCGACCACAGCTCCACTCACATTCCTGCTCACATTTCTAGGAGAGGAAAGGGAGACCCTCATCATGCTAGTGATTAATGGAAGTCCAAGCTTTAAGATTGGTGAGTTTTTGTTAAATAAAAATGTAAAACTGTTTAAGCTGAAAGTACTATCTAAAGATACCTTAGAAGAACTATATATAAATATTTTTACATCGGGAGTCATTATGGGGACACTTGTTGATTTGAAGAATGTACATGAATCATTTTTGAAAATCAAATACTGATCAAATTTGATGAAAATACTGGTAAATTTGAGTTGGCAATTACGGTAAGTTAGAATTTGATTTACTTTATTTTTATAGTGCCTTCTGAACATGTACTTAGGGGGTTAAAGTTGAACTGTAATTTTTTGCTTCTGGTCTAGTGCAAATTACAAACTTCCATTTTTACGTTTCTGGTGGACGGCACTTATTGCCACATGGGATGGAAATGCAGCAAAACTTTTGCCCATGTTTCCTGGTTTGAAAAGCCTCAGAATATTAAATTGTCAACATTGCGGGTCAATTTTTACTAAATATCAATCATACGCTGCAAAGGAAATCTTTAGTGAAAATTGTCCGGTGCTAAGAATTTGAATTGTGCTGTGGACATTGCAGTGGATTTCACCCTTCACAATGCAATATGGAAACTTCACAGCATTTCTGCAATGAAATCAGCAGCAGTTTTTGCCTATGTACTTTTGATTGCGGAATTTCCTCTGGGAAAATTCTCATACTCCTCAAATTTTATGTTGAGAAAATACATTTCTCTTTGTTAACCAGAATTAAAAATTGTAGCATTAACTGTCATATTTTGGAGCTATAAAAGCACTGTGTAGACAATGTGACTGTGTAACTCTCCACACCTCTGTCATCAAAAGTACCAATCTCTTTCTTTTGATCCACTCATAATATTATTTAGTGAATCTGCCTGTATCTATTGCATAATTAAGGTGTATTTAGATGGACCAATATGCATCGAAAAGAACATTCATTTCTAACTAAAAACGAGTAGAAACCTGCCAATGATCAATTGACACACGAGCCAGACGCCCATTTGTCAGCTGATCGGATCTATTATATAATCATTATTATCGGCAGCAAATCACACAAGTGAAGCCAATAACTTGATGATGTATAGGGGCAAGACATATTAAAGAGAACCTGTCAGATGAAAAAACACTATTAGCCTGAAGATATGGGGTTAATCTGCAGGTTAGTAGTTTTCTGAACCTTCCCAGTGCCTATATTTAGAGCCCCGCTGCCAGGAAGAAATTAACTTTATTACACCCAGCAGTGTTCAGGTTTCTGTCATAAGGGTGGTGGCGGCGCAGGTTCAGTCACTGCTCTGTGTATAGAGTGTGGCAGCTGTAACCACACCTCCAGCACTGACTGACAGTCGGTCCTAGTTCCGAGCCTGCTGTCAGTCAATGTTGGCCAGTCTCTATACACAGAGCAGTGACTAAAGGTGTGTCAGCATCGCCTCCATGACTGAAATCCAAACACTACCGGGAGTAATAAAGTTAATATCCTCGTGGCAGCGGCGCTCTAAGTGCTGGCACCAGTCATTTTCAGAACGATATTAACCTGCAGATTAGCCCCATATTTGCAAATTAATAGCATTTTTTGAAGGTTCCCTATAATGACTATTCTGTTACCATCAGTATTTGTCAACCTTTGCAAGCAGGACGGTAAGCAAGCACCAACTGATTTGCATAGAGTCAACCGGAGCTCATTAACGGGCCATACTATATAAATGCACCAATGGTGTATGCAAATTTTTACTTTTCCAAAAGCTGTCAGGAGTAGGACCCCCATTAGTTAGAAAAAAAATGCAAGGCGTCATAAATGTTTACATCAATTTTGAGAAAAAGAAACATTTTTGAAAACCTTTATTTGCCATAGATCCCCCCAATTAACAACAATTCTTCGTACAAAGGACTCTTCTCTTTTTTAGGAGTTGACATTCTGTTGAAATTCTACATTACCGAACTAAATATTCTAGACGTATGTTGTTTCAATATCATGTTAATGATGGCTCAATTCCCATTAAACACCCTTAAGGGATTCTTCTTAAATATGCCTCACATGCTTGTAATAGTCCTTCCATCTCACAGAAGCTGAACTTTAATGTGTCATCGAGGCACAGCGGACAATGAGCACTGCATCTGTTATATTACCGCCATTCTCTGTTCCTGCCTAGCTGGCAGTACTGTACAGCAGATCCAGCCAAAATAACTCCCACAGGTATGTTTTAATGAGCCTCTTCAATGATTCATTACTTCAGCAATTTTGTTTTCTTTAAGCCTGGTTGAAATAAGGGCGATACACAGTGACCGCATTCTACTGCTTTACTTTTCTGAATTGTAGGAACCATCCAGCCAAGAAAATTAACTAAAATTTTTATTTCTTATTTAACGTTATTTTACTGTTGCAATCCTGAGATTTACAGAATGCTCTCTGAAATCAAAAGACCAAAAGAGCTTCTTTTTTTCAGAATGTGTTATTAACTTCCTTTACATGAAGAATATTTTGCTAACAGTAGAGAATAAGATTCCCACTAACTTTTTTTCTGTAAGTTATAAATTCTAGAGTTATAAATAAGTTATTGTGATTTAGGTTTTAGGATAAATGGGGTACGTTCAAATGGGAAAAGATTCATGTGTGTGGATTTTGTATTGTAACATTTGAATTTTGCTCCACATATTAAAACACTAGATTTCAAATTATGCAAAAGCTCAATAGGTCTTATCCAAGTAGTAAAGATGGATCAATAGAAAATTATGCTCAACCTATTGGGTTGAGTAAGACACAACCACTAAAAATTCATAGGTTCCTGCTGCTGCAACTTCTATAGAATTAGAAATATCCACTAAAACAAAAGCAGTCATATAGTCCAAAATTACAAATGTGCAAAGAAGCTTTATCAGATAGTGTCAGGTAAAAAAAAACAGCGGGTAAAATTGTGCCAAGTTTCAACGTACACAAAGGGGAGGAAGGATCTATCCGAAACACGCGTTGGGGTGGGCAGGGGCTGCACGTGTGGTCTGGTATATTGCTTTTGGTATGTATATTTGTTGCATCGGCATTTCCAATACCATGTTATAGTGATCATACTTGTATCTTGGCATATCTAAACCTCCATACTATTAATTACTATATATAATCTTTGCATTGTAATACTGATATCTGAAGGAGGTATTATTAATTTTATTGCCCACATGTGTTTCCATCTGCCCCTTTGTGTATGTTGAATCTTGGCACAATTTTACCCACTGTGATTTTTTTTACCTGACACTATCTAATAAAGCTTCTTTGCACATTTGTAATTTTGGACTATATGACTGCTTTTGTTTTTGTGGATACATAGTTGGTCAGATACGGTCCTATCCAGTCTGGGATTACTTAATTATATGGTATATATGACTTTTGATATGAAAATAAGGTTGATTCTGTTATAGATTGGTTATGTGTTCCATATATTATATGTGGTTATCTTCTTTAGAATTGTATGTGAAATTTGCCACGGACGATGGAAGTAATCTGCGTTGCCGGAGGAATTATAAGCAGCTTCGGCGTCATTCCGACTCCTTGTTAAGGACAAACAAAAATTTATAGAGGTAAGTGTTCACACTAGGCAGTTAGGTCAGGGACCCATCCGATCCATGAGATTACCTTGGCGTTGGTGGATGGGCTCACAATTTTTGGACAAATTTTATGCTAAGCATCTCATGTGTTTTTCTTTTACAAAAGACATTATGCTATTCACACTTCATGTATCACACACTGATTTGCTTTAGTGCAATTGAGTGCAACCTTTGCTCCATTTACTATGTTATTGTTTTTGGTATGCACTAGTTCAGACTAGCTCTTTGTTTGGTCAGTTTTCCATTATTATGTCCTGAAGGAGTCAAAGTGACTCTGAAATGTGTTGACAATAAATCAACATTCCATATTCCATCGATCGTGGCTTGTCATTTCTCCAGCAGTGAAGAATACTTCCATGATCCGTGGCAAATTTCAGATTTAAAAGATTGACATTTGTGGCTAAAATCTGCATCAGAAATTGAGAGGTTGTGAATTTAAAAATTTGTACTGCAGTGTACTACTGTGTAGATGTAGTCTTAAAGAAGACCTTTCATCACATTTTCACATTGAACCTGACACAGGATGTAAAAGTAGATGCAAAGCGAACTTTTTTTCATTTTGCCACTCTATTGTGGAGATATTTTCAAAGTATTTGGCACCTAGTGAGTCAACTTTTGTTAAGTCCAAGTGGATGTTATCAGAGTTTTCACTAGGGTCTTGCAATTCTTCTCTGTGACTGTATGAGTTGCCCAATCATAGGCAGGCAGCAACACAATAGAAATAAAATTGCTTTGCGTCTACTATTACATCCCGAGAAGACTAAGCTATAGTGGGGGCATGTGTGTGAGATGTAAGGATACAGCTCTGATCTCCTGGTCTAACATCCTGCATGATTAGAAAGTGGTGGGAAATTAGAGTATAGACACACACCATTCAAATAAGGTCTCTGTGGGGGTGGTGGGGGGTTTGGTGCATCTGAGTTTAGCTGTGTCACATTATAAACTCCTCCATCAGCACTCCTCTCATAACACTGTCAACTCTACTGTACTGCCCATTCCCCACACTGCCTGTCTGGATATGAGTCTCCCAATGTCTGTTGTGCTAAGGGAACTTTGTAATCACTCTGTAATTAGCGCACATCAAGCTCAATGAGACCCAGCTCTGCCCTCACTTCAGAAGGATTACAAAGCAATGTTAGCACAACAGAAGTAAGTGGGTCTCATCTCCACACAGGCACTGTTAGGGTTTGATTTAGGTTAATAAATGTGTTAAGAAGGAGGCCATGCACTTCAACGTCAATGAATGCTCTAACTGCATTTTTAAATCAATCTTAGCCAAGTACCTTCATTCAAATAAACTTTGCAAAATTACTCCAGTTCCTAACCTATTATTGTGGGGAAAACAATTTTTCTTCCCTGAGAACCGATTTTGGCCCTTGTAAAAGGGGTTAAGGCTATGATGATCATTCTCTGAGCTGCACAAAAGAATCACAGGGTAAAAATAAAAATAGTGCAAGTACCCCCTTGTATATATGATCTGAATCTCTGGGTTATGTATATCATAGATTGAGAATTTAAGCTCTAAAGGACTAAAACTGGCTATACGGAAGATAACTATCAGTTGAACATTTCTTTATCCATCAGCTCTCTCTTTCGAGAGCATTAAAGTGAATCTGTCAGTAGGATTATTCTATGTAATCTAAGGACAGTATGAGGTAGAGGCTGAAATACAGATTTCAGGGATGTGTCACTAATTAGGCTATATGCTGTTGTTTCTATACAAAGAAGGTTTTATCACCAGGAGATTGTCACTGCATGGACTACAGCTCACCCTGGTCTGAACACACACCCTCCTCTGATAAGCAGCTCACTGTCAATGGACAATGTACATAGAAAGCTGTTGCATGGGCAGGCGCAGGTTTCTCAGTTCTGCTGAATGCTACATCTAAAAACTCTGATTGGGTCACAACTGCTGCAACCAGTAAACTAAGTGATATATCACTGGAATCAAGATCTCTTTTCCTACACTTTACTGCTTTTAGATGCAGTATTAAAAATCTGGTGATAGATTCCCTGTGAGGTATTTTCAGTGGGGAGATAAGATAAAGCTGCTGCCAGACTCTTATGGCAGCCTCTTATCTCACCCACAACAAAAGGATGGGGTATTTTAATTCCAATTGCTTGATCCTTCTTTCCTATGACGTCATGTGGCAGTGCATAGCTAGGAGACATAAAATATCATGTTGGTTCCCCTGAATTTGACATTGGGTCCATTCTGGCCATTACCACTCAGTCACTGCCCTAATACGTAAGTGATCAATCTGCCCCTGACAATGAAAATAAAGAATCCAAAGATTACGCCACCTTTCATGATTTAGTTTAGAAAATAAAGTTTGATTTTTTAGCTTTTCAACATTCATACTAGTATTGTATCTAAATTTTCATCCAAAAGTATGCAGTGTACAATGCAAAGTATAGAAACTTTTCCTTAGACAGAGTGATAGATACTTCTCTACTTTGAGGTCTCGGCCACAATGTAGTCTGTTCTAATCATACCCTGATGTAAGCGGGTCACGGAAACCTTATTGCACAGTGTGATTTTAACAAGATTCAAGTCACACTACGGGTTTTCAAAATCAATGCAGATTACGCACAACCATTACAATACGGTTGAAGTTTCATCACAGATTTCTATTGTAGCCTGACTATCATTATTACCATTTTTGCACCTTATTGAGTCATTGTGTGACATTCTAATAGACCCAACCATTTCCCAGGAATGGATTATGCTTGACTGAATTGTAGACTAAGCCTAAATAATGGGATAATTATTGCATCTAACATTTATTTGTGCATTATGGAATATTTGCAATTTGTGTACAGTGTACAGTAAACTGCTTCAGCACCTCAATATAATAAAACTACTTCTTATCGAAATTGATAAAAAAATAGTACACAGGTCCACGTTGGATTTCTTACGCGTTTTGAGCATGCGCTGCTCTAAGACACAGGATGTTGTTCTATGACTAAGCACAGTGTAGGCTTGAAACACGCAAGAAAATCTTTACTGCAATCAATTAAAACATAGCACACTGATCCGTGTTGATTTTCTTATGCGTTTCAAGCACATACTGCTTTTAGAAATAGAATAACGTTATGCTCGAAATGCATAATAAAATCTTTATTGTAATCAAATAAAATATAGCACAGTGAATCATGTCAGTTTTTACTCATTTCAAGCATACACTGCTCTTAGTCATAGACTAATGTTATGCTCGAAACGCGTAGTAAAATCTTTATCACACTCAATGAAAACATAGCACATTGATCTATGTCAGTTTTCTATGTGTTTCAAGCATACAATGCTCTTAGTCATAGAATAAAACTATGCTCGAAACGCGTAAAAACAAATATTTATTGTGATCGATTAAAACATAGCACAGTGATCCATGTCAGTTGTCTTACACGTTTTAACCGCGTAGGAAAATCTTTATTGCTATCGATTAAATCATAGAACACTGATTCATGTTGTTTTTTTATGCGTTTCAAGCATACACTGCTCTTAGTAACAGAATAAAGTTATTCTCGAAATGCATAATAAAATCTTTTTTGCCATCTATTAAAGCATAGCACACTTATCTATGTCGGTTGTCTTACATGTTTCAAGCATGCACTGCTCTTAAGGCCCCGTCACACACCGCGATCTCGCTAGCAAGATCGCTGATTTTGTGACGCCACAGCGATCTTGCCAGCGAGATCGCTGTGTGTGACGGAGATCAGCGACGGCCCCCCCGCCGGGTATCGCTGATCGTGCAGGATTGTCCTGGGCCATTTTTTCATCGTTGCTCTCCCACTGGTCAGCGCGCATCGCTGCATGTGGCAGCGGGAGCCAACAATCAGCGAGGCTCCCAGCGCTCTAAGCAGGTGCTGGGAGCTGGTCTCTAAGGTAAATATCAGGTTACTAAGCAGCGCGCGTCACTTAGTTACCCGATGTGTACCTTAGAAACCTGCGTACTGGCAGCTCCCGGCGCGAGCACGCAGGTTTCTAAGGTACACATCGGTTAACTAAGTGACGCGCACCGCTTAGTAACCCAATATTTACCTTAGAGACCAGCGTCCTTTCTGGTGCTGATTGCTGGTGAAGCTGCCTGTTTGGCAGCTCACCAGCGATCATGTAGCGATGCACCAGTGATCCTAACAAGGTTGTATCTTTGTCGGGATCGCTGGTGCATCTTTATGTGTGATGGGGCCTTTAGTCAGAGAATGATGTTAGGCTCAAAATGCATAGGAAATCCTTATTGAATAAATAAAAACCTTTCACACTGGTCCATGTAGTTTTTTTACGCGTTTCAAACATACACTGCCCTTAGTCATAGAATAACATTATACTCGAAATGCGTAATAAAATCTTTATTGCTATCTATTAATATATATCACACTGATCCATGTCGGTAGTCTTACTACTCTTAGTCACAGAGTGATTTTATGCTTGAAATATGTAAAGGTCCCATTACATTTAGCGATGCACCAGCGATCCCGACAACGACACGACCCGGTCAGGATCGCTGGTGCATCGCTAAATGGTCGCTAATGAGCGGCCAAACAGGCGGATTTAACTAGCAATGCAGCAGAGGTCGGTGGTCGATACTTACCTGTCACACGCAGCGAGGGTGACGTCTTCCGCCCTCGTCTATGGAGTCGCTCGTCGGCACCAGCAGGAAGCCGATGACGAGAAATGGACCATCCCGTTCTCACACGATCAGCGATATCTAGCAGGGAGCCGGGTCAGAGGTAAGTGTCACATGTAGCAAGATCGCTACCGATATCGCTGTTGCGTCACAAAATCGGTGACACTTTAGCGATATCGCTAGCGATCTCGCTATGTGTGAAGGGGGCTTTAGAAAATCTTTTTTTAATTGATTAAAACATAGCACACTGATCCATGTCGGTAGTCTTACGCGTTTCAAGCATACACTGCTCTTAGTCACAGAATGATTTTATGCTTGAAATGTGTAAGAAAATCTTTTTTGGAAATTGATTAAAATATAGCACACTGACCCATGTAGTTTTTTCTTACGCGTTTCAAGCATACTCTGCTCTTAGTCATAGAATAATGTGATGCTCAAAGTGCGTACGTAATCTTTATTGCACTTTGTTAAAACATAGCACACTGATCCATCTCGATTTTCTAACGTGCTTCAAGTCTACACTGCTATTAATCATAGAATGATGTTATGCTTGAAATGCGTGGGAAAAAAATCTTTAATGCAATTGCTTAAAATATATCACACTGACCATTGTCAGTTTTCTTATGTATTTCAAGCATCCAGTGCTCTTAGTCATAGAATGTTATTTTCTTACTCGTTTCTCTGACAAAGAGCAGTGGACGTTTGAAACGCGTTAGAAATCAGACATGAATCAGTGTTCTATGTTTTAATCAATTTCAATAAAGAAGGTATTTTATTATATTGAAGTGCCGGACAGCTTTTTCTATTGTACTGCGTTCACAAACTTGGATTCAGCAAGTATTCCTATCAGCACCCTACTAAAACGGGAAAAAAGTAACTGATGGAAACCACAATGAGAATTTGAAATAATTTTAATGACTAGCAATCTTCCTACATTTATATGTCTTATGAAAGGCAATTTGTGTAATGCCAATACTGTAAACAGGCGGCCTTGCTATGTAAAGTGAGCAAGTTCATTTTAAGGCTAAGTTCACACTAGGGTTTTTTTCAGCATTTTTGTATGCATTTTTTAATTCAAATTTTCAGCTACATTTTACAGTATCAGCAAAGCCTATGATATTTCAGAAATCTCATGCACAAACTTTATTTTTGTCATCAGTATTTTGTGCTTTGCATGATTTTTTGGACATAGAGCATGTTACTTCTTTCACCGCTTTTTCACCCTTTGACTTGAATGGGTGGTGAAAAAACAGGGAAAAATGCACCAAAAACGCAGGTATCATATTTTGCTGTGTTTTTTTAGTGCAAAAACCTGATTCTACAGAATAGAACCCTAGTCCATGCCCTCATCATCTCCCGCCTTGACTACTGCAACTTACTGCTCTGTGGCCTCCCCTCTAACACTCTCGCACCCATCCAATCTATTCTAAACTCTGCTGCCCAATTAATCCACCTGTACCCCCGCTATTCCCTAGCCTCTCCCTTCTGTCAATCCCTACACTGGCTCCCGATTACCCAAAGACTCCAGTTCAAAACCCTAACCATGACATACAAAGCCATCCACAACCTTAGTCCTCCATACATCTGTGACCTCGTCTCCTGGTACTTACCTGCATGCACCCTCCGATCCTCACAAGATCTCCTGCTCTCTTCTTCCCACAATCGCATACAAGATTTCTACCGTGCATCCCCCCTACTCTGGGACTCTCTACACCAAAATATCAGACTCTCACCTACCGTGGAAACCTTCAAAAATAACCTGAAGACCAAGCTTTTCCGACAAGCCTATAACCTGCAGTAACCACTGATCCACCAATCCGCTGCACGACCAGCTCTACCCTAGTCTACTGTATCCTCACCCATCTCCTGTAGAATGTGAGCCCTTGCGGGCAGGGTCCTCTGTCCTCCTGTACCAGTCATGTCTTGTATTGTTTAAGATTACTGTACTTGTATTTATTATGTATACTCCTCAGATGTAAAGCACCATGGAATAAATGGCGCTATAATAATAAAAAATAATAACAATAATAGGACTTTTTTCAACAACAAATTTTATCAGCATACACAAGAGACAAATGTAGCATGCCAAAACCGCTGCAAAAACGCACACAAAACCTCATCAAAATATGCAAGAAAACCAAGGAAATCATGCTTTTTTTTCTGCAGCTTCTTTCCTGCCATGGAAAAAATGCCTAGTGTGCACTTACCCCAAGATTGCTAAATCTGTCAAGACAAGAGAAAAGGAAAGCAAGGACACAACAGTTTATTTAATTTTACATATTCTTATCTATATTCTTTTCTATCATTATTATTATTTTAATTTATGTTTTAAAGCTTTTTTCTTATATTAATGGTTTTGCATTATTTTATGTTGCGCGTATGTTTTCATTGACTTATGTGCCCCATGCCTGTACACAATAAAGCAGATATTTACGGCAGCACAAATAAAGCCACACCAGTTGAGAGTGTTAATTTTACTCCCCGCAGGTTAACGGTTTCCTCAATAAAGGATGGTTTTGTCAGTGTGAAATCCCTGGAGCGTGTTGTGCAATTTCAGGCAATTTTTATTTTGTATTTTCGATGTATTCAAATCTGTAGAAATCTCATTTCCTGACAAATGGACAGAACGGTGATTCATTACACTCTTTCAATAGACTGGCTATAACTCACCTTTAACTGTTAAGAGGACATGATAAATAACAGCCCTCTGAGACAAGGATAGTATTGCTTTGTATATCTGTAAATGGAGTCATCTGTCTCCTCAAGTTTATCTCTTCCCACAGGATAAAGAAGAATCCACTTGGAGATATGAAACTCAGTGACTGTGACCTACTTTCTACTTAATTATGTCTAGTAACTTTCTACATAAGAAGAATACAAAATGCATCCATAATATTAAGGTCAAACTTTCTCATATTTGATATTCAAGCTAATGATTATATATGTATGTTACCTTTTTTTTTTAAACCGGATTTTACAATTACTCGTTATCATAAAAGACATAACCCCCAAAACATGTGATAATAGGTATATAGGAGCTTATCTTAGAGGACAAATAAGCTACCCTATTTTTCAGATAATAAGATGCACTCTTTTCCCCCAAATTGGGGGGGGAAATGGGGGTGCGCCTTATAATTCGAATATACAGTACCTTACCGGCGGCGGTGGAGCGGGAACCCAGGGTCACTGCTGGAGGAGGCAGGAGTGGCCGCAGGTTGGGATGAGGGGGTGTTTGGAGGTGCAACACTGCAGGTGTTCGGTGGTGCGGGGGCTCCACCGACATTTTGTGAAAGTCCGGGACCCCGACACATCCATCGCCCCACTACTGCCTCCGCCATCAGCGACCCTGAGACTCCGCTTCACTGCAGCCACCACCCCCGTTAAGCAAAAAGACGCATAGATTATAAGAAGCACCTATTTTTCCTATTTTTCTCTTCAAAATTTGGGATCCGTCTTATAATCCAGTGTGTCTTATAAAGCACAAAATACGGTACTTTCTTCTTGCTTCCAATACCAGTTGGTATTTGGTAGCCGGCAATGGGCAACTTTATATTTTTCAATTTGCCGGGTTTTTTTTATATTTTAGACATGTATTAGCAAGTGAAATTGAGTTTTTCAGATTTTTACATTTTCCTTACTGAAAAAGCAGAATTGCATTTTTTTCTTAAAATTAACAACCCAATACTACAGTATTGTAGAGATACTATTTCCATCAGTATAACAGTTTATTCCTATCATTACATATATTTTAGTATATCCTTAACTGCATTTTGGAGGTTAGAATAGTTAACTCCAAATAAATACAGTAAGAGATGTCTTTTTATTTCTGTAGAAAAACAATGGAGGCTAAAACTGAACAATTTTTAACGTAATGCAAAATACACATGGCTGTATCATAGTCTGTAATGTGGCACGTTAATAAATCTATGCTGTACCTCTGTATGACTTTATATGGAATCCAAGAGAAGAAAAATAATATCACAAGAATATTGGGGCAAGCTCAGACTGACCCACAGGGGAGCAGGTGAATCCCCTGGTGGGCCCCTGGGCATGAGTTGGCCCTCCACACTCCTATGTCTACAGTACTTGACACAACACACTTGGTTCATTACTTACAGACAAAGGCAGCATCTCATCATTCATGTACCGTAACTATCTAGTTTATTATCTATGGTATACTAAACAAAAATATAAATGCAAAACTTTTGTTTTTGCTCCCATTTTTCATGAGCTGAACTCAAAGATCTAAGGGTACCGTTACACTTAGCGATGCACCAGCGATCCCGACAACGATATGGATCGCTGGTGCATCGCTAAGTGTTTGCTAGTGAGCTGCCACTCAGGCAGATCTCACCAGCGACATCGCTGGGGTCAGGGGTCGCTACTTACCTGTCAGACGCGGCAATCCTGGCATCCTCCCGCCTGCACACCTCGCACGTCGGCGCCACAGGAAGCGCAGCAGGAAGTGGCCAACGAAGAATGGTCCAGGGAGTTCTCAAGCGACCAACGATAACCAGCAGGGGAGCCGGTCGGAGGTAAGTATCAGACATAGCGATATCGCTAGCAATATCGCTGCAACGTCACAAAATCGGTGACTTTACAGCGATATTGCTAGCGATATCGCAGTGTGTAACGGAGGCTTAAGACTTTTTCTAAGTACACAAAAGGCCTTTGTGGACGGATTATCTCGGCAAAGGAGAAGAGCACAATATCACAGATTTAGACAAATTTGTGAACAATATTTGGGAGAAAAGGACTTTTGTGAGCATAGAAAAAGTCTTAGATCTTTGAGTTCAGCTCACGAAAAATGGGAGCAAAAACAAAAGTTTTGCGTTTATATTTTTTTGTTCAGTATACAAGTGTTAATGAGGATAATGGCCTCCAGAGTTGATGTTATTGTTGGTTTCGTTGGACCCCAGTCCAACACTGTACTGGTACACATTTCCTTTTTTAGTCTAGTCTTAAATGGATTATGTCACCAGGCTTTTGCCACTTAATCAGTAAGCAAAATAATGTAAATATTAGGACCCTGATTCCTGGAATGTGTCTCTTATTAGGCTGTGTGTTGTAGTTTCAATATTTTTTTTTTCAGCAGGAGATTATCACTACAGGACTAGGTCTCACATGCATGCCAGTCAGGCTAATCAGTGTAACTCCGCCCCCACCACGGATTGACAGTTTACTTACAATGTACAGTGTACACAGGAAGCTGCCAGTCAGGGTTAGGCACTGCCCAGAAGTCTAAGCTCTGCCACATCTACAGAGAAAACATGGAATCTAGCAAAACTGCACCAAGCAGTCCAATAAGTGACACATCACTAGAATCCGACTCTCTGTCTCATCATATCAGATTCCAGAGCAAAAACCTGCCAGCAAATTCCCTTTAAATGGCTTATTCACTGCTGAATTGATTTTACAAACGGGTACATGGTAGTCCTAATAGGTAAAATACCGAAACTGCAACATTCTTGCTTAAGTTGCCTGTCGGGCTCCTTGATTTGAGCTTTGCACCGTTAGAGCGGCTGCTACTGCTACCCATGGATTGGAGATGCGGCTTGCATCTCTGTTCAATGTTTGCATACCACTGCTGCCATAGATAATAACAGCTGATCGGTTGGGGTTCCGAGTGTGGGACCCCCAGCAATCTAATATTGATGTCTATCCTCAAGACTATTTGTGAGGATAATCAACAAAGGCATATGACTTGAAAATCCCTTTATGGACATTTTAGAAAATTTTTCCAGAAATTAACTAACCTTTTTAATGGATAATTATTAAAAAAAACTTTTATTATTTGAGATTTGTCATTATATTTTTCCTTGTACTGAATTAAAAATGCACATAAAACAATGTTAAAAAAGTGAAAAAATGAATCCATTGTTTTTTGGTTTTTTTTAAGTAAAATAAATATAAATACTTGACATTCTATTTATTATAACTTTTCACAAATATATATTCTTACCTGTGCGTCCATCCCGTTGGAAATCCACATGATACCATTCTCCGTCATTTACTTTTTTCTGTATTGCCTTTATTTTAATGGTTCCTGATCCCATGTCAAGAAGAAGATACAGATGGCCGTCAAGCATCTCTATAGCAAAAAAGTCAACCTTGATCATTTGGGGATTTTTTGCATCTTTTTGGTGACGAGGTTTACCATGACTAAACAATATGAGTCCATTGGGCTCTGTTGTGCGGAAGTCAAATGATATGGATCCGGTCTTCTTTGCGTTCCATTTTGGTAAAGAGATGAATGATTCTGGAGTCTCAAAGGTGATTGGGTCCAATGTGGCCACATTCTCACATTTAAAGGCGACTACACCATGAACTTTCATTTTGGCATCACCTTGCTTGGCAAGACGTGACAATTCTAGACGGACATCATTATTTTTATAAACAACCTGGAATAGACAAAAACATAAAAAAGTAGGTTACTACATATATAAGGAAATGCCCATTACGGTTCTTGTAAATATTAGACACAAAAAGCTCAAAACCTGTTGTCAAAAAACATTTTGTGGTCTATTTTTTACGGTATGTACAAATTCATTATCAACCTCCCCCAACTCCAATCCTAAAAAGCCACCAACAGATCGTGTTTTCAGGATTACCTCAGTATATACATGTTAAAATTCCATCATCTGGGGAATACTAAGAAAATCCTGAAAACGTGATCTGTTGGTGTTTCTTGAGTTGGGGAACACTGGAATACGACAACTTGACTACTTGGGCTTGTTTACAGAACAAAATTATCTGGACATAGATGAGGCATTCAAATTTTACATCTACAATAAATCTTAAGGTTAAAAAGCAGTAAGTTATAGCAAATGTCTTCAAAAGTTTGCAAATAATTATAAATATGTGATATACAGCACAGCATATTTTAAAACCGCCACCATGAAGTGCTAAAAAATAATTATTTTGAAGATGTTGTTAGAGGCTTGAGACGGTGGGGGGTCCAAGGTCACTTGTCATTTTTGCCCTTTTATAATCCAGACCTGACACCAATATATGCTGCAGTAATGTACATCCTGTAATATAACTCAGCCCCAACTGTACAAATTTATTTTAATTTCTCGACAAAACACATACTCACTCTAGGAACTAGTACAAGGAAAAACATATAAAGCTATCAGAATGGTTTGGGTGTAAGGGACAGACACCAGCGCTCCCTGAGTGTATCTACAAATAATTATTTTATAAAGTTTCTACTCAACCAGCATAGTAGCTCCACAAATTATAATTATAACAGAGTTAAGTGAGCTCTTTATTAGAGATGAGAAAATACATTAGAGTGGTATTGAATAATAATCTAATTTTACAAAAAAATGCATTTGCCAAAATGAAGATTTTTTGTAATTAGTTTCCTGTGGATTCACTAAAATGACAACGACGGGCAACCATTTTGCTGAACCATTATAAGCCATTAAAAAGTAAAAAAATTAAAAAAACACTCCCATTCACTGTTCACTTTCTCAATTCCTTATAATTACCCCCTGATTCTTGTTATATCTTCTGATCACTGCTTTGAGCGCTGAATCCCTGGCCCTCTTCACACCATGCCAGTGTAACGCTGTTGGGTGTGGCCCACAGGGGCCACGGGCCGGGTTTACCCTGGAGGGGTGTGACTAAGGCCCCCATCACAAATAGCGATGCACCAGCGATCCCAACAACGATATAACCTTGTCAGGATCGCTGGTGTGTCACTACATGATCGCTGGTGAGCTGCCAAACAGGCAACTCTCAGCAACGATCAGGACAGCGACGATGCGGGTAACAAGGGCATACGTCGCTTAGTTACTCACTGTGTACCTTAGATACCAGCGTGCTGGTGCAGGGAGCTGGTAACCAATGTAAGCAGTGGGTTTCTAAGCGCCACACAGCGCTTAGAAAACCGCTGTTTACCTTGGTTACCAGCTCCCTGCACCAGTGAGCTGGTATCTAAGGTACACAGTGGGTAACTAAGTGACGCGCATGCTTAGTAACCCGCAGTTTACCTTGGATACAAGCTCCAGCTCGCTAATCGCTGGTCTCCCACCTGCCACACGCAGCGATGCGTGCTGGCCAGCGGGAGACCAACGATCAAAAAAATGTCCAGGGCTTTCAAGCATGATCAGCGATATCTGGCGGGGGGGCGGTCGCTGATAGGTGTCACACACAGCGATATCGCTGGTGAATCGCTGTTGCGTCACAAAACTTGTGACTCAGCAGAGATCTCGCTGTGTGTGACGGGGGCTTAAGTGTCTACTAAGTCTTCACTAGTGTGATGATAGACTGGGCTTCTGGTAGACACCCGGTAGCACTCAAGGTAAGTCCCCGGAACTACCACAGCTGACTGTAGTGTCAGAGGCGCAGGTATGAGGTACAGAAGGAGGAAGACAATGATGTGGTCAGACAATCTCAGGTCAGGGCAGGTAGCACAGGTTTGATACACCAAGCCGAATTTAGGATCAAAGAGGTCAGCCAGGATGGGTGAACAAGCCGGGTCGATAACAGGAGACAGAGCATGGAGGAATTTGTTAACAAGGTGTTAGAAGGCTAGGAACCAATGTTTGAGGAAGTAATGGATGGTGGAAGGTGGAGACACATGATATATCACATATCATATATATAGCAGGTGATAAGCTGGTGAAGCAGATTTCGGCAGGACAGGATGGATACAAATTCCTGCAGAGTTTGGCCTTACTCCCCTATGGCTCACAACCAGCACAAGGCAACTCAGAGCAATGGTCAGGTACTGGATGAAGCAGAGCGAAACATATGGTAAGAAGGGCGGCGCTTAAAAGCCTTGTGAGTGGCCAGTGTAACAACCAGGACTTCCGGCTCTGATTAGCCCTAAGATGGTTTTGCACTTGCGTGGCGCTGAGTCTTTTATTAGCCGGAAATATCAGAGTTGTATGAAGAGGCCAGGAGATTCAGAGCTTGTGACTGTGATCAAAAGATATGACGAGGACCAGACAGTGAGTAGCGGAGGGTGCGGAGAGGTGAGGGGTGAAGTAAGTATAAGGGTTTTTTCTATTTTTTGCATCTTATGTTTATTATACTCTGGGGTCAGGAGAGTCTCCAGAGCAGAATAATGGACATTCAATGAGCAGAAAATAATCAGCAAATTGAATTTCCTGGGAAAATCAGTGCAAACAGGCAAATAAGAATTTTACCTGATCCGCTCATCTCTGCTCTTCATGCTTATGCATTACTCAATAATAACGATTATCAATCAAAGCAAAGGAAAATACTGAAAAAACACAAAACTCTGTAGCTACACAACTGATCACCAAACATGCTGTTTCATATAATGACACAAATATGTCATTTCTTCAGTAATAACCTGAGCAGTTCACAGCCAAGCACTGTTAGGGAGGTGATGGCGATTATGTGACACAAAAGGACCCCTATAACTGGGATGTTTTTGTATAATAGAACTTATATGTTTTACTGCGGAGGATAAAAAGTAAAATGTTGATTAACTCATTTTCTGTAATTCCCCAGTTCCCATTCTGTACCATGCATAAATCATAAGGAGGTGGAGCAGACATGTTGTTTTATGCAACAAAGTGTTTTATTTTACAGCTCACAGGAGCTTTCAATAACAAAATGAATAATTCATCTTTATAGTAGGATTATGGCGTAACTTCCAGGGATGCTGTACAGCTGGGGTTGTCTAGCTTTGCACACCACGCACACCACCGGTACTAACCTATAGAAAATCATCAGCATCATCATAAAAATTACAATATTTATTGTAATATTGAAAGATTTACACAAATTGACATTTCATCTTAGGGTACACTCACACTAGCGTATAACACGGCCGGGTGCTCTGTGTTGTTTTATCGGATAGCACTCGGCCCAATGTTATGCTATGGGAAGTGGAGATCTGTGATTATTTTCTCATTCGGATTCGGTATGAGAAAACAATTGAGTGCATCCAAGAAGCAGATCGTGTGCACCAATACAAGTTTATTGGCGTGCATGAAACATCAGACCGCAGTCGGATCTCATCTGAGTGCAGTCCGACATCATGCAAGAGAATTGAATCACAGTAAGATAACACTCAGATCAGAGTTTGATCCGAGTGACATTAGTATAATGGGTCCAATTCTCTCGTATTTTGCATTTTTTTTTTTCCATTCTACAACCAGCTATATAACTAAACCCAATCAGACCCCATAATAATCAATGGGGTCATACTACCTCCTTTTGCATCATACTCGTAAAGAAAACCTTTTTTTTTTCAATTATCTGTTCCCAAAACAAACCACAAAAATTAAATATCCAAATAGAAATCTGAACGAAGATTAATAGTAGAGATGGGCGGACACCGCAGGTCAGCCCGGCTGTGAACGCAGCCTCAGTGACCGGAGGTAACCTCATCACCTTGAAAAATAGAAGAAACTATTAAGCAAAATCCTTGGTTTATGTACTTTAGAAAAAGGTGTAGACTATTCATCTCTATTCTACTTCATGGGCAAAATTATGATCACTTGATTACTGTGGATTTCATTTTTTCAAACCCCAATGATAAGCTGTAGTGACACAATAAAACATATTATGGCTCTAGGCATCACCTTAAATTAGGGCTGTAGGCATCACCAATATATCTGTCTGTAGGCATCACCTTTATTTCTGGCTGTAGGCATCACCTTTATTCCTTGCTGTAGGCATCACTTTTATTTTTAGCTCTAGGCGTCACTTTTTTTTTTTGCTCTAGGCATCACCTTTATTTCTGGCTGTAGGCATCACCTTTATTTTTTGCTCTAGGCATCAGTTTTGTTTTTGGCTCTAGGCACCACCTTTATTTCTGGGTCTAGACTTCAACTTTATTGGCTGCTCTTGGTAAACCATACTTTGCTACTATTTGACCAATATTTAATGAATAGTCATGAATCGGTCGGCCAGGTCCACTGCATCAGCCAGAGTGGCTGCTATAATATAGTTTTTAATCTCATAGGTGTTCCCATAGGACCACTATTTACTATGCATAAAACCTTTTATGATGGCAGATTAATAAAAAAAATATAGTGCTCATAATTACATATAGAGCGAGATTAATGCTGATGTGCTCCGTTGCATAGCAATTCTTCGGTCTCTCATACACATATACATTTGATGTTCATTTGCCTCAAATACATATGCAATCTGTATAAAAAATGCACGGCACTGAACCAATGTTAATTTAAATTTCATTTGGGTAATCTCTCTAGCTATCATCCTCAAATTAAATTTTGAGGGAACTTGATTGCTTAAAAGCCTTTTGCGCAGGACCATTTGGCTGATATATGATATTAGGCTCCCTGCATCTCCAAGCTTTTTATGAAACTGTAGTTAAGTGTTGAACTTTTACTCGCTAACTGTCTCAAGGTCAAAGTCACAATAGTTCCACCCGGTGCAGAACCGCTAAGTATCGCAGTCTCCCAGAAAACAGAACATTAATATCTTTATCAATTGGGAACAGTACAGAGGATGAAATTATCTAAAGAACTGGAAGTCAATTTCTTATTGAGAGGATTTTGTCTGAATTCATAACAGTTTTGTCATTTCTCTCCGTGTAAGTATGCATAAGTATCTTCAGAAGAAATGGTAACATAATGTTCTTATGTCCAAGTCACAGAGCGCTGTCTGCATCCATGGTGCTAATCTCTGAGATAGGGCTTTGTAATTAACCACTAGAGCTGCTCTGTTTTCAAACACCATTTACAGAATCTACAGCCTCAATTCACGATGTCCGGTTCTTAAAAAAATCTCATCACATTTCACATTAAAGGGGGCATCAATATAGGATAAGTATGAAACAATGTAAGAATCTGCTGAGTATTAAGATTAGGACTAGAGGAGTACACTGAAAAAAGAGACCCCGTAACATTTGGATATGTAACGCACCACTCATCACCACCTCGAAAACCAACCCAAAGCAATGAATTATAGATGTGTCCGCCCTAAAATGTTCTGGAATTTCGATAAAAGCTTATTTTCTTTTGGACACTGTTGGAACTCATATATTTCTAATGCTAGGGTCACATGAGTGTATACACTCTCATCCGAGAGAATGGGGGCAATTATGCAAAACACACTCTGATCAGACTCTTATCATGGTACGATCAAAGTGTGATGATATTGTGCTCTGATTCTTTGGAATGAGGAGAAGATGGAGAAAAAAGGACTAACACCAAAAGACATAAAAGGAAGGTGATTAAAAAAAATATGAATTGGGACCTAAATGTTTAAAATGTGACAACCCCTTTAAAGAATCCAATTTTTCCCCCAAAGCAATTCAAAGCAAAATCATGATATACCTAGCAAAACATCACAACCACCAGGTGGCCAAACAATGGCAAATATTGCATAAACATCTCCCAACAGAGTATCACAAAATCATATATATACAATTATCTGTGCAATGAAAATAATTCCATAGTACAAGAAAGAAATAGTGGTTTTCCCTCAGCCTACACAAAATAAAAATAAATAAATAGTCCACAAATCGCAAAAGTTAAAAAATCTAAAATAAGTTTTAATGTGTAGTTCCACATTAATGTAATAGCATACAGCCTATGCGTCTCAGTCTCTCAACACATTTTATGGTAATTCATAGAAAAAGATATCACTTTGGATAGAAATCATGGCAGTGACTACTCAACATCCGTAAACTGTAACTCAAGGTGAAGCCGCAAAACAGATCTACTTGAGACAAATTACAAATTCATGTTTTTTTCTTACAGCCGGTCATCACACACTTCTTTTTCAAGTAAGTAATCGTAGGATATGTTGTGCCAACGAAAAAGTCAAGGAAGGACACATCTGTCGATCACTAACCCCCATACACAGTACAACACTACTGATATAGAGAGGACCCATCTGTAGATCACTAACCCCCATATACAACATTACTGATATAGGGGAGGACACATCTGTATATATCTAACCCCCTATACAACACTAATGATATCGGAAGGACACATCTATAGATCATTAACCCCCATATATGACATGACTGATATAGGAAGGAAACACCTGCAGATCCCAAAGCCCCAAATAAAAAACTACTGATATAGAAGTGGCACATGTGTAGATCTCTAACCCACATATAAACACTAGTTGTGAAGAATATGGGGGGAATCTAATGGCAGATTACAATCCTCTTTCATAATGTGTAGCTGTAACAGGATATCTGGTTCAGCAGGTGGTTTAGCCTCCTGAGCTTCAAAGTGAAAACTCACACCCCTACCAACTTAGGCCTCTTTCACACATCAGGTTTTCGCCGTCAGGCGCGATCCGGCGCTTTTGACAGAAACCGGATCCGGCGAAATGCAATGCCGGATCCGGTTTCCCCCCCATTGACTTGCATTTGCGCCGGATCGCGCCGGATGGCCATGCGTTTCATCCGGTTTTCGCCGGATCCGGCAATGTGTCGCGATCCGGCGTCTGGAAAAAACGGCTACTGTAACGTTTTTTGTCTCCGGCGAAAAAGCCGGACACGCCGGATCCGGCGCGTCCGGCTTTTTCACACAATGAAAGCCTATGAGCGCCGCAATGCGCCTGATCCGGCGAAAGCCGGATCCGGTGGCCGGATCCGGTTTTTTGGTCTGAGCATGCTCAGTAGCTCTGCCCACAAGACATATATAAAAGCAAGACAGTGGGACCCACAGTCACACCCAACATGCCACCCAAGAAAGCAACCAAGCGCAGCAGGAGAAGGCAGGAGACCACTGCAGCACCATCAGCACCACCACCACCCCAAATGGAGCAGCAAATGGAACATGCTGAGGAGGGGAGGCCAGCAGCAGATGAGAGACGGTAATTATCAAATCCCCCATTCCTCCAAACTAGGGCTATTGAATATCAAGATATTCATTGGCCCTTTGTTTCTCTTTATTCAACAGCCGCCCAATAGATGCAGCAGCAGCAGCAATGGCAGCAGCTGGAACACCACCCACAGGCATGGAGTGTGGCCACCAGGAAGACAGCACATCATCTTCTGGGAGCCCTCCCTCGCATCGTCAGCGTTTGACGGTAAGTTTTTATTTCCAAAATCCATCATCTCTGTAATATATGTCTATTCATTGCCTTTTATTTCAAAACAGGATTCACAAGATGAAGAGGAGCTCCCAGAAGAAGAAGGAAGGGGTGGACAGACACTTGGAGTGGGCTCACAATTGGTAAGTTTTTTGCATCAAACGCAGAAACACAACATCACACTACACACAACACATAGAAAACAATGTTCTGCAGACCACACACAGCAAACAAATGCCTACATCCAAAGACATAACATTTTTTGTTTTCTTCTCTAGTCTTCCCAATCTGGTGCTCGGCCAAGAGGTCCTCGCAGTGCCTCCCAGGGTCGTCGGCGACAGCAACGCGGCGGTCACCAGCGTGTAAGTATAAATATTTTTGCTTTTTTTTGCACTTTTTATTTCATTTCTTTTGTGGAGGCTAATTATGTTATTTTTGTCTTTTTCTTTAACAGCCTTCACAGCGTGCTCCCGACTCTGACGGTGAGGATGGAGGACTCAATGTGGACCACCTCATCGATCTCGTCAGAGAAAGGGAGCCGCTCTGGAATATGGCTGACCGCCGCCACGCTGACCTTATCGTTACCCGACGACTCTGGGAGGAAATCTGTTCGCTCCTTGTGGGCTGCTGGGAGGACCTCGATGTTCGGGCCCAGATTAAAGAGCGTAAGTATATACAGTACCGGTTGCTTGATGTAAACCAGTGTTTCCCGAACTCCAGTCCTCGTGGTCCCCACGGATCATGTGTTCAGGATTTCTATTTACTATGGAAATCCTGAAAACATGACCCCTGGGGACCATGAGGACTGGAGTTTGGGAAACAATGATGTTGTATACTAACCACTCCTTTCTCGTTTCAGGGAACAGAATTGTGAATCGGTGGTGGTCTGTGAGGGATCGTTTCAAGAAGGAGTTCAATAAAGAGATGCGGGCCCCGAGTGGATCTGGAGGATGCAGGAGCAAGTACAAGTACGCACAAGCCCTGTCGTTCCTCCGGGAAACAATGGTCACTAGAAGGTAAATATTACTCACCACATGTGAAAAAAAATGTTAGATGTAACTTTTTTTTTTCAGCCAGGGCCATACCATGTCAGTATTTTGTTTTTTTTTCTCTTTATTCCACAGCACGGTGAGCAGCACTCGGGAGCCTGCACGATTGGACCCTTCTGAGGCGATCCCTGAGGAGACCGGCACCGAGGGACACTTCGACCGCCCCGGTACATCTGCACCTTCCCAGCCTTCCCACACATTCGACCCATCTGTCCCATCCACCAGCACAGGAGCATCGTGGCCGCCTACATTACATGAAGCTGCTGGTGAGGAGATCGCTTTCCCTTTACCCCACCCTTCTGCCCCTGCCACCTCTAGTACACCTGCGGGTACTGGGCGGCAGCGGCAGAGGGGTCAGGAAAAGAGTTATGCGCCAGAGTTCTTGCATCTGAATGCATCTTTCCAGAACTGTCTAAAAGTCTTGTCAGAGCAAATCTCCGCAGGCTTTCAGCAGATCAACTCCAGCATTCTGGAGGTGAAGACACTTCTGCAAACCATGCATTCAGAAGCAAGATCTTCGCCAAACCACACCTTTTTCAGGTCTGTTGTGGAGCGCATGGCAACACTATCTCCTACCCAGCAGATGCATGTAATGCATTCGTGCCACGGTGCTCTACAGCAGGTTACCTCCCAACCTCCACCTCCCACCACTGTAGTTCCTCCACCTGCACCCCCTCCAGCCACTTTCCATCCTCCCCCTCCTATTACATCTGCACCCCCTCCAGCCACTTTCCATCCTCCCCCTCCTATTACATCTGCACCCCCTCCAGCCACTTTCCATCCTCCCCCTCCTATTACATACCAGCAACCTCACCAGTACCAGCAACCTTCCCAGTACCAGCAACCTCCCCAGTACCAGACATCTCCCCACTTCCAGCAACCTGCCCCGTACCAAACTCCTTCCCCGTACCAAACTCCTTCCTCGTACCAAACTCCTTCCCCATACAACTTTCCATCAACATCATCTGCTCCTACAGTCCCTGCCCAACCCTCCACTCCACCGCCCACCACCTCTTCTGCCTCCCACATGTCCACCCATTCTGTAGCTTTTTCCACACCATCACCTCTAACTGTTCCTTCCCCACCACGATCCCAGTCCTCTCTCCACACTCCCATTGTCGAAGTGTCCCGCAGCCCCTCCAGCAGTATTTCCACCCAACACTACACCGAGTTATAATGTTTTTTTTGTAATAAAAATGCCCATTTGGTTGGTTTCAAACCTTTATTAAAAAAGTTTTTTTAACTTTAAAAACAGTTTACACAAAAAAAAATATTTTAAATAAAAGTTAAATTATTGTTTACACTGGTTGTCTGTCATTTCTTTCTGCGGCGAAATATGTTTAAAAAAAAGGTTAAATACAGGGTATTTAAAAGGTAAAAAGGTATTCAAAACCAGGTATATAACTGTGGGTAAATTTTAGCTTTTTGCCACAGTTGTGTTCCTGGTTGTGTTTGAAGCAAAGTATTTCACCTGAAAAGTTGTGTTTATTGTTGGTGATTTCCTAACAATGTACACAACTTTTGTTAAAAGGTGAAATACTTTGCATAAAACACAACCAGGTACACACCTGTGGCCTAAAGCTAAAATAGTAAGACAATGACAAGATAGCCAACTTTGGTTGGCAAAGGTATATACTGTTGGTCCAGAAGGTACACAAGTTTGGTTAGGGCACAAATCTTTCACACTCTGTCATCCTGCCAGTGTACTCTGCCTTGAGGTGACATAAAGTATAGTGCAAAATTGTCCCTCATTACTGAAACCGTCACAGAACTTCTAGTGGTAATATTTCCAATGACAACATCCATCTTCGCCAGTAACTTGCTCTTCTCTCCAACCTGCACTTTCTCCTCTACAACCTGTCAAAGAAGGGCTGTAGGAACATGCTATATATAGTTTTCCAGTAGCCAATCCCGTTCGGAAGGCCACAAGGGTCAATTTTAAAAACCAGATCCGGCGTAATCCGTCGAAAAATGGATAGAAAAACGGATGAACCGGATGAGATGGATCCGGTTTTGTCTGTCAAGAACAAGACGGATCCGGCAGAAAACCGGATCCGGCACATCAGGTTTTACAAAACATTTGCCGGATCCGGCATTCCGGCACGACGCCGGATCGCGCCTGACGCCGAAAACCTGATGTGTGAAAGTAGCCTTAGGTAATATCCAGCCTACTGACAAGATGGCCCCCTGCAAAGCCCACACTGTGTAACTGCTTCATTCTGTCAGATACGTTTTCATAAATAGATTTAAGTAAAGTATGCAGCTATCATTTGTCTTAGTTGTACACCAGTTAAATTTTTGAGATCTCGTGAACAGGCTGAATGCCTTCCAGGTCTTGATAAATTATAGCACCTCAGGGTGGGGAGTTACGTAGAACGGTTATTAGAAGCTTAGTAGCAAAGCAGTGTTTGGTCTCCAAGCGTAACAGGGGCCCAGCCGGATCCGATAGCGCCAAAACCGCCACCCTATGACCTTCCGTTGGGAAGATATGATCACTCATAGGTTTTGAAGCTTTAGCTACCAAGAGTACAGGGGAGGGTGAATAAAGCCACCCCGGGCAGAACAGGGAGTGACTGAACAAGGGGTTAAATACTTGAGAAGGCCATGTGCTTTTTCTCTCTTCCCTTTGTCATGCCTGCTGTTCTTTTCTAAAGAGGAAGTCACATCGTGTAACATGCTGGAAGGAATTGGAAACAGCTGGCAATCCAAGCCCCCCATGCGGTCCAGTTACATGGGTGAACACAAATCAGTAACTGACATGTTTCATCTGCTAATACCTTTTGTACTACTATTTCTTTTTACATATCTGACCATTGTATATGTACACATGTGGTCAAAATTGTTGGTAACCCTCGTTTAATGACAGAAAAACCCACAATAGTCACAGAAATAACTTGAATCTAACAAAAGTAATAATAAATCAAAAATCTATGAAAATGAACAAATGAAAGTCAGACATTGTTTTCATCCATGCTTCCACAGGTTTTGAAAAAAATTAAACTCATCAAATAGGCTTGGGCAGAAATGATGGTACCCTTAACTTAATATTTTGCTGCACAATCTTTTGAGGCAATCACTGCAATCAAACGATTCCTGTAACTTTCAATGAAACTTCTGCACCTCTCAATGGGTATTTTGGCCCACTCCTCAAGAGCAAATTGCTAAAGCTGTCTCGTGTTTGAAGGTTGCCTTTTCCAGATGGCATGTTTCAGCTCTTTCACTTCAGAATAGTCCAATATTTTCCTCTTAGCCATTCTTGGGTGTTTTAGCAGCGTGTTTTTGGTCATTATCCTGTTGCAAGACCCATGACCTGCGACTGAGACCAAACTTTCTGACACTGGGCAGCACATTTCTCTCTAGAATCCCTTGATAGTTTTGACTTCATTGTACCCTCACAGATTCTAGACACCCAGTGCGAGATGAAGCAAAGCAGCCTCAGAACATAACAGAGTCTTCTTCATGTTTCAAAGTAGGGACAGTGATTTTTTCTTGCTTCATTTTTCCATCTGTGAACATAGAGCTGATGTGCCTTGCCAAAAAGGTAAATTTTTGCTTTATCTGTCCATAGGACATTCTCCCAGAAGCTTTGTGGCTTGTCAACATGTAGTTTGACAAATTCCAGTCTGGCTATTTTATTATTTTTTTTCAACAATGGTGTCCTCCTTTGTCGTCTCCCATAAAGTCCACTTTGGCTCATACAACGACAGATGGTGCGAACTGACACTGATGTTCCTTGAGCTTGAAGTTTACCTTTAATCTGTTTAGAAGTTTTTCTGGTCTCTTTTGTTACTATTCATATTATTCATCTCATCAATTTTCCTCCTGCGGCCATGTAAAGGGAGGTGGGCTACTGTCCCATGGAGCTTAAATTTCTGAATAATATGTGCAGCTGTAGTCACAGGAACATCAAGTTGCTTGGAGATGGTCTTATAACTTTTACCTGTAACATGTTTGTCTATGATTTTGTTTCTAATCTCCTGAGACAACTCTTTCCTTCGCTTCCTCTGGTCCATGTTGAGTGTGATACACACCATGTCACCAAGCAGCACAGTGAGTATCAGTAACCCTCTATACAGGCCACTCACTGATTCCAAGATTGTAGACATCTGTGATGCTAATTAGTGGACACACCTTGATTTAACATGTCCCTTTTGTCACAATATTTTCAGGGGTACCATCATTTCTGTCCAGAACTATTTCACGAGTTTTATTTTTTTTTTTAATTCTGTGGAAACATGGTTGAAAAGCAATGTCTGGCTTTCATTTGTTCATTTTCATAGATTTTTGATTTATTATTACTTTTGTCAGATTCAAGTTATTTCTGTCACCATTGTGGGTTTTTCTGTCATTAAACGAGGGGTACCAACAATTTTGACCACGTGTGTATAACCATTGTGTATATAGTGTTTTCGCCTTAAGGCGATTAAATATATAATTTAACCCTGGGCTGCTCTTTTATCTCGATCATCAAATCCAAATGTCTGTGATCTCGGTTGAACTTCACATGCTACCTTGACTGTTTTTTTGTCCCGATATAATCCCATTAGTGGATCAGGATAATATCTAAAGAGGAACTGGTGACAGTCCTACTGGTTTGGCAGGGCTCTCTTTCACTGGTGCTAGTGAAAGGGTCCTCTCACCCTGTCAGGGTTGTGAGCAAGTCTTGTGTCATGTCACCAGCTCTGTGGGCCACATTTTCTCACTCCCCAAAACTCCATGGGCCTGTGTGGATTGACAGTGTCTGTGTAAAACTGTGCCAAGTTGATCTTACGTATTTCAAAGGGGTGTGGAACGTCACATTGGTGAAAGTGGGGAGACCGTACCGTGTCATCCCTCTGAAGTAATAGTGACATCAGGCGTGGCTATGAGGTGCAGGTTCTTCACATGTGATGGCAGTGCTGGGATGGATGCGTGATCTCTCCGGTGCCATTCCTGACAGTACTTATATGGGAAGGACACATCTGTAGATCTCTAACCCCCATATAAACACTACTGATAGAGGGAGGACACATCTATAGAGCAATAATTCTATGGACAGCACTACAGATATAATGAGGCCAAATTGTAACCATTCCTTTTTCCTCACCTCTAGATCCCCAGATAATATCATTGATTTATAGCAGATATTTCATCCACATGGCTGGAAAATGAATGGGAGAAAGTAGGGTTCTATTCACCCGACCAAGGCCAGAGGACTTTTTAGCATTGGTCAGACCAGTATTCCACAAAGTAGTAAAATATAAAATAATGCAGTAGAATAAATTATTCTCTGCAACAGCATCCAAAAAAAGACATATAAGAGTACAATGTGGTATACTTTTTTTCTCCAGTGGAATCTAAAGGATATGGATGCCAATGTTGGTGCAAATTATTCTAAAGTGGCTTTACCCGAATAATATTCATTTAAATTATTATTGCCAATAATGGCATTGTTGTAGCTCAGAGGAGCAAATATCATGTAGGCAACACACCTAGAAATCTACTTATCTATTGCAGATATGGCATCATATAACCATATGTTTTATGTTCTGTACCTCAAAATTAATTCACAAAGGTAACACAATGACTAAATCTGATACTTTTCTTTTTCTTAAAGGACACAATATTAACACTTGACTTCAGCTGCGATCTAATTGGAATTCACATGTTTCACAACTTGCAAATGACCCGTTTTGTATCTTGATAAAATGGAATAGTTTACCTGATAAAAGTCACACGTGTTAAGCTTTGAATGGCTCATTAAAACCTAATACAATGCTGTTCTAGAGAACTCATGCTACTTATAGATCCTGCTGCCTTAAGGCCCCGTCACACTAAGCAATATCGCTAGCAATATCGCTATAACATCACTGGTTTTGTGACGCAGCAGCGATATTGCTAGCGATATCGCTATGTGTGATGCTTACCTCTGACCGGCTCCTCCGCTGATTATCGCTGATCGCGCGAGAACGGCCTGGGCCGCTTATCGTCATCAGCTTCCTGCTGGGCTTCCTGCTGTGGAGACGAGCGACGTGTGGACGCGGGCGGGAGGACGTCTTCATCGCCTCGTCTGACAGATAAGTAGCGACCGCTGCTATGTCGCTGGTGAGATCTGCCTGTTTGGCAGCTCACTAGCGACCACTTAGCGATGCACCAGCGATCCATATCGTTGTCGGGATCGCTGGTGCATCGCTAAGTGTGACGGTACCTTTAGAAAGCTTTTCCAGCTGTCTCTTATGTGTACTTATGATAATTGCATGACCTATACTTTTAGTTACTGCAGCACTATTTTACGCATTTTTACTAATTCAACATCTGGGATTAGATGCAAACTGACACTTCAACTGGCATTTGTAGTAAGAGAGGAAGCTGCAGAGGGTAAATTTACAAAATAAGAGAAAATTATACTGATGTGTCCTTCCTACCCTTTCCTCTCCACTCTATATGTTTGTAGCCAAATGACCAACTAAGAAAAAAATGTTTATGAGTTTGTGATATTCTGTCAGGAAACTCTTATACTATATGTGTTTACAGGTGACCACCCAGTGGATATGACGTGAGTAGAAGCCTGACAATGGTTTTGATAGTACGTCAAAGAATTTGTTGAGTTTGTAACCTAAATCTTGTGAGAAAGGTAAAGATGGACACATCCACCATTTTTCCATTTCATGCAATGTACAATTTAGGATGTATGGATTCATAGACACCATACATAGGTTAATATTCTGCAACCTTCCAATTTTGTCCCTCCCTACATCTGACTTGTAGGGTAATATTTAGGCATATTTGATATATCAGCCCCGATTCATAAAGATCAGTATTTTCCACACCGGGCGGGGTTGAGCATGAGGCGTCTGATTCATTAAGTGGTGAAGTGGCGTGCACCTCTGTGTACGTATCGCCACGGTCCTACCAGAGTCAAGGACTGGAGTTAGTTTTGTGGTGTAACGAATGCCGCTGTTCTTCATGAATTTGATGAGTGGGGATCATCATGTCCCAGATCTGCCCACTCTGTGAGAGCTGGGTGAAAAAAGGAGCGAAAATTACCAAACTTTTTGTGACTTTTTAAAACTTTTTAAGCCAGATTTCTGGCAAAAAAAACTTTTGGTGAATCGAGGCTATAGTATACAAAAATACAGAAAATATCCAAGGTTCAATGAATTTTTCCCTCCGACTGCCCATAGGCACAAGACCACTGTGTCTACTGGGTAAATTGGATAATGGATGTCTGAGAAATTAAAGACCAACTTTATGCGAACAGTAATGAGTACCAATATTGGTTTTCATCAAGAATTATAGTTTATGATAAAAAATAAAAATGACTGAAAAATGTCTGAAAATAATAGTAAAGTAATTTACTATTGACTAGTTCCCACTTCACATATCACAGAAATAGAATGTTTTTGTATCAGTTATCTATTACATCCTCTATAAGGAAAAAGATAGAGATAAAAAGTTTTCTCAAAGGAACAATAGAGCAATGATCTTGAAGTGGTAATTGAAGACAGGCCTAGCGGCTCTCGCCAATTGTGGTATTCATCATTCCCTTAAAATGAAATGATTTGGGCAAAAAAATTGAAAGGACCGTTGTAAAAGTCACATCCTCTCCTTACAGTCATTACTCAACCAATAGAGCTAATCCTAAAACATTGCACGATAGTATTGCTTAGAATAGCTGTGGCATAGCTAAAACCCATAAAAGTGCCGTCCACTACACTCTATTATGCCTCCCACTGAAAAAGCTATTATTTTTTTTTCATTTCTAACTCGAATAATACATTTAGTCCAAAAGGGAAAGCTTAGAAAGCAAATAGATCTCTAGTTCATTCATCTACTTTTGCACGCAGTTTATCACCAAAACAACCACTTTAAGGCTGTGTGCCCACGATGCGATTTTTAAGCGTTTTTGCCGTGATTTTTGGCGCGAAAACGCTGCAAAAACATTTAAAAATCGTGTTCAGAATGCCCCCCATTCATTCCTATGGCATTCCGTACATGCTGTGCTAATGCTGCACTTTTTTCCGCGGCGGAAACGCATCGCGGAAAAAATCGCAGCATGATCATTCTTTTGTGCGGAATCGCAAAGAATTGCCGCGATTCCGCACTCATAGGAATGCATGAGAATCGCTTACTTCCCGCATGTGGCTATGTCCACCATGCGGGAAGTTAAGCGTCTCATGTGCGGTTGGTACCCACGGTGTGGAGGAGAGGAGACTGTCCTCCAGGCCCTGGGTACCATACCCCTGTAAAAAAAGAATAAAAAATAAAAAATCGGGGTATATTTACCTTCCGACGTCCCGCGCTGCATTCCCGGCCTAAGCGTTCCCAGTAATGCCTTGCGGCAAGGTCCTGTGATGACGTGGTCTCGCGAGATCGCTATAGTAACGCGAGACCAACGTCATCACAGGTCTCGCAAGGCATTACTGGGAACGCTGTGGCCCGGGATGGCAGCGCGGGACGTCGGAAGGTAAATATACCCCGATTTTTTATTTTTTTAATCATTTTTAACATTTTATCTTTTACTATTGAGGCCGCATAGGCGGCCTCAATAGTAAAAAGCTGGTCACACTTGTCAAACACTATGTTTGACGAGTGTGACCAACCTGTCAATCACTTTCCAAGCGATGCTTGGAAAGTGCTTGAGAAAATCGCGGCAAAACTGCGGTAAAATCGCGGTGAAATCGCGCAAAAAAAACGCGCGATTTCTGGGAAGGAGTCTGGTTTTCAGTGTGCGTTTTAACACGCAACGTTGGTACGTAGCCTAAAGGTTTTACAGGATTACAAAACATGACTGTTTGCTTTCAAAAACACTGCCACATTTGTTAGCAGGTTGTAAGTGGTATTACATCTCAATTCCATTCTTTTCTACCGGGATCAGTTTCAATACCTGGCACAACCTAACACAACCCATGGAGATAGGTTTGTAGCAGTGCCTTGAAAAAGTGTAAATACTTCATGAACTTTTCCACATTATTTCACATTACGCTCACAAACTTAAGTGTATTTTATTGGGATTTTGTGTGATATACCAACACAAAGTAGCAAGTATTTGTGAAGTGTAAAGGAAATGATACATGGTTTTATAAATATTTTAAAAATATAAATCTGAAAATTGTGACGTGCATTTGTATTCAGCTCCCTGTACTCTGATACCCCTAAATAAAATCCTGAGTGGCCAATTGCCTCCAGAAGTCACATAATTAGTAAATTAAGTCCACCTATGTGTAATTTATTCAAAGTATAATTACAGCTGTTCCGTAAAGGCCTCAGAAGTTTGTTTGAGAGCATAAGGGATCAAATAGCATCATGAAAGCAAATGAACACACCAGACAGGCCAAGGATAAAGTTGTGGAGAAGAGTAAAACAGTGATTTTATCAAAACTACAACAAGCAGCCAAGTAAGTGACACATCGCTAGAATCAGGGTCTCTGTTGCTGCTCTTAGATTAGGAGGCAAACACCTAATGACAGATTTCCTTTTTTGCAGGATTTCATTCACTATAAATTCCTGCTCAAAATTTTTAACTCTGCCTTTCATCTGACCAATCAATCCTACTTCTCCACCCTTATCACTTCACTAGCTATCAATTCAAAATGACTTTTTGAAACCTTACACTCCCTCTTGAGCCATAAAGCACAGACCCCCATCACTAACCTCAGCAGTGAGGATCTGACCTCTCATTTCCTGGAAAAAATGAATCACATCAGTCAGGACATTTCTGTCCAATCTCATCATTGTCTGGCTCATTTGCTATCTTTGAGCCTGTTACATAAGAAGAAGCTACCCGGCTATTCACTTCCTCTCGGACTACAGCTTACAACAGTGACCCTATTCCCTTACATCTCCTGCAGTCTCTCTCACCGGTTGTCACCACTCATCTAACTAAAACATTTAACCTCTCACTTTCTCCTGGTATCTTTCCCTTCTCATTTAAACATGCCATCATAATCCCTTTTAGTTAAAAAAAAATAAACATCCCTCTACCAGAACTGCACTGCTAACTACAGACCTCTCTCTAATCTTCCTTTCATCTCTAAACTCCAGGAACGCTTGGTCCACTCCCGTCTAAGTCCTGTTTCACACTTCCGTTTTTTTGTGTCAGTTAAAATCCGCCAAAATGGCGGAAAGCGGATCCGTTGTTAAGTGATGTGAATGGATGCTACTGGACCGTTTTTTTGACGGATCCGCTGAATGAAAAATTTTAAAGGAACTGCTGTCCGGGAAGAGGAGAGAGAGAGAGAATTTTTTTCTGTCCACCAGAAATGATTTCAGGGTTAAATTTCCTCCTGACTTCATTCCTCCGGGCATGCGCACTATAAAAAGGCGGATCCTTCAGCACAAAAAACGTTACATGGTCCGTCCAGGCATCTCGGCGAACGCAAAAAAATTGACGGATCCGCAAAAAAACGGATCCAACAGATGGCCATCCGTCAAGATCCGCCGGTAATGCAAATCAATGGGGAAAAAAACGGGTCTGCCCAAAAAAATGGCGGATCCGTTTTTTTGCAAAAACGGCGTATTTTGACTGATGGTCAAAAACGGAAGTGTGAAACAGGCCAAATCTCAACTCCACTCAACTCAAATAGGCATCATTGGCAGGACCAAAATACATTTAGTGTTGCCAAAGCAAGGAAAATAGGTGTGACAGGGGAGGGGATCGGGAATTATGGGAATGGGTGTTGGGGCACAATTTGGGAAATAATTGTCCATTTGGTGGTTTTAAGTTCCTCTCGCTTATGACGTATAGTGACATATTGGGCGGCGATCTCCACTGTTGATTCCTCTTCCCCCTGCTGTCTCTCAGATAGCTCTCTTCTTGACCCTCTACAATGTGGTTTCCGCTTTTCACACTCTACTGAAACAGCCCTTACAAAAATCACATAAACAATTTTTAATATTTAAATGTTGTCAATTGTGTTATTATTAATAATATATACATTACTTTAGTCGTCATGTGGGATATTCATACTTTAATTTAAAGATTATTAGGTTCTATTATTCTTATAAAATACAGTATGCATGTTAAATACACCAGCGGGGTGACTGGTCACATAAGAAACACGTTATTTGTTCTGCTGTAGAAGATGAATTGGACATCATGTTAGACCTACTTTTGTGACTCAAACTGTTCTCTTTTTCAAGTTGGATAGATTGATAATAAATATGTTCTATACAGACCTGCACTAAAAGGATGGTTTTTGTTCTATAGTGACATTGAAAAAGAGTGAGAATGACTCACCATGTTCTTCAAATCTTCCTTTTTATCACCTCTTTCACCTTATTAACTCTCCTTCCGTAACTATAATCTACTGAGTGTTCCACAAGCGCAACCTTTCCTGACACTGAAAGTTTTATCACTCAAAAGAGCAAACGGATTGGGAACACTTATTTGTTTGATGATCACAGTGGTCATCCCATCAAGAGAAAGACACAATCGTGCACGTGTCGAGGCATGCTGCAAACCAAGGCTTCTTACAGTTATAGTAAAACCTGACATATATCTCTGAAATTGCAAAGTAAGAGATTAAATAGCAGTGGAATCAGCCTACTAAATTACAGAAGGGGGGATTCCTGGTTTTCACATGGCTGAGACAAGGGATAGGCAAGCTAGACATACAGCTATGACAAAAGAACAACATCCTAAAGGAGTTGTCCACTACTCGGGCAATCCATTCTAAATCAGCATGCTTCCCCTAAGTAAGATAAGAACACAGACACACCTCTGTCAGCACTGTTCCAGCAGTGTCAGCACTGCCTCTCCAGGGGATTGCATGACATTATGTCACACAATCCCTGTGGCCAATCAGCGCTGATTTCACTCTCCCCACTTTTGGACAAATTAAACATCCAGAGGAAGTGAGAGCTGGGGTTACTCTCTCACTTCCTACATCTGTCTCGATTGCCTTGAGCCCTGAGGGAGCCAGTGCCAACACCGCTGGAACAGCGCCGTCACCAGAGGTGAGTATAAATGTTGTTATTTTAATGGGAGGAAACAAAGGGATTCAGAAAGGGTTGCCTGAATAGTGGACAATCCCTTTATAAGTGTTTTCCTGTGATAAATATCTGATCACTAGTGGTCAAACCAGTTTGATATCAAAAGTAGAACACAGTGGTCCAATCTCTTATTGATCTTCAATGAAGTCAATGACCTTTGCTTTTCCATTTCTGTCAGTGCTATGGACATGAATGGAGATTGGGGTATCAGAACCGCTTTTCTAGTTATTGCTGGGGGGTCTCGGTTTTGTATAGGCAACAAATGTAATTTGTGGATAAAGGACAGAAATAATAAATAATGGGCAACCCAGTAGGTTTTGAAGTTGCCACTATTGTTTTGTATGACTTGAGTCCTTAGCTCAAATCTAACTAAAAGTCAAGTATTCCATGAAGTTTCTGAACTTTCCCCTTTATTTGGATGGGTTTCAATGTGTATTATCATTTGCTTCTACCCTTTAAAGTTACTGACAGCTTTGCTGGCTTCCTATTGTATGTACAGTATGTCTGATAAAGATGAAAGAAAACTAGGTTGGGGACAGAGAGTGATGCAAATGGTGACACTCTCTGTGTAACACTGCAGAATGTGTTGGTGTTATAAAGGACACAAGAAATTAAGTCATACATAAGTAACTAAAGAGGTTCTTCCATAATGGACATTTATCACCTTCCCACAGGATAGATAACCAATACCTGATCGCTGGGTCTCACCTGATCACCAGAATTGTGATCCAGTAAGGAGTTCATAATAATATAATAATAATAAATTTTATTTCTATAGCGCCGACATATTCCGCAGCACTTTACATTTCAGAGGGGATTTGTACAGACAATAGACATTACAGCATAACAATAATCACATACAGTAGATTATAACAAATACCAAGAGGAAAGAGGGCCCTGCTCGCAAGCTTACAGTCTATGAGGAAAGTTCATATGGCGCGGTGGTCATACATATGCCCTGTAATTCTATCTCTACAAGACTAACAGAAAAACTTGAAAACAACGCCATATCAAGTAGCTTCTATAGGGTTAATATTCTAAGACATGCGTAAAGACCGCCTAGTGAGTCATACCGACATTGACTGCACTTTAGAGAATGTATCAATCTTTTAATAATAATATGCCTTGTTGGACATATGAAATTAATTGGCCTATTATGATCTACAGGGTGGGCTATTTATATGGATACACCTAAATAAAATGGGAATGGTTGGTGATATCAACTTCCTGTTTGTGGCACATTAGTATATGGGAGGGGGAAAACTTTTCAAGATGGGTGGTGACCATGGCGGCCATTTTGGATCCAACTTTATTTTTTCCAATGGTAAGAGGGTCATGTGAGACATCAAACTTATTGAGAATTTCATAAGAAAAACAATGGTTTGCTCAGTTTTGATGTAACTTTAGTCTTTCATGAGTTATTTACAAGTTTATGACCAAGGCAATTGTCTATGCTGTGAAGATACAAGATGTGCAACATTTGAAACAACGGATACTGGAAGCCTGTGCTAGCAATTCTTCATGGTGTTGCTATCAGTGTGTCAAGAGTGGGAGAAGAGGGTTGCACTGACAATCCAACACAATGGGAAGCACTTTGAACACATTTTATAAGTGGTCATAAACTTGTTAATAACTCATGAAAGAATAAAGCTATGTTAACACAAAGCACACCCATTGTTTTTCTTGTGAAATTCCAAATAAGTTTGATGTGTCACATGACCCACTTCCCATTGGAAAAAATAAAGTTGGATCCAACATGGCCGACTTCAAAATGGCCGCCCTGGTCACCACTCATCTTGAAAAGTTTCCCCCTCCCATATACTAATGTGCCACAAACAGGAAGTTGGTACAAAGAGAAGGCTGGTAGTGCAATAAGAGACTGTGCTGCTGTGGTAGAATTCAAGATATCTTTATTGCCAACGCGTTTCCTGAGCCAGTCCCAGCTCACTTCATCAGTTGCCCTGATGAAGTGAGCTGGGACTGGCTCAGGAAACGCGTTGGCAATAAAGATATCTTGAATTCTACCACAGCAGCGCAGTCTCTTATTGCACTACCAGCCTTCTCTTTGTACCAAGTCCTTGCACCTCGTGCAGACCGCTGCAGCTGTTTTATGCGATTATAGGTGTTGTGACTCTCACAACCCTATCAGGTGAGCCTAACATTTGCTGTGCACTCACCTACTTTCCATACAGACCTACGCATTGGAAGCACCCTGTCTCCCCCTTTTTCTGTCCACAAACAGGAAGTTGATATCACCAACCATTCCCATTTTATTTAGGTGTATCCATATAAATGGCCCACCCTGTAGAGACTTTATCACTTTTGGCTAGTGATAAGTGAGTATACTCGTTGCTCGGGTGTCCTCTGAGTATTTTGGCATGCTCAGAGATTTAGGTTTTGTTGAAGTAGCTCCATGATTTGCGGTTGCTAGACAGGCTGAATATATGTGAGGAATGCCTGTTTGTTAGGGAATTCCCACATGTATTCAGGTTGTCTAGCAGCCGTAAATCATGCAGCTACTTCAACAAAAACTAATTCTCCGAGCACGCCAAAGCCCGAGCAAAGAGTATACTCGCTCATCACTACTTTTGACCTTTTTTTCAGCTGAACAAACTGCACCTGAAGAGGCAGGTGTGTTTACTTTGGAAATTCACTATAATAGATTGTCTATGTTATGAGTCCAGCAAGAGTGAGAAATCCCGTGTCAAAGGCTGGAGTCAGACACAACATATAAAAATATTGTCCTTATTTTACGGTTGAAAAAAGCAGAAAGGTTCCCTGAACAGTAATCCGTGTGTCATCCGTTGGCAATGCTAGGACATGATTTTTGCGCATGTAAGCATCCGTATGACATCCGTATTGCATACGTATGCCCAGATTTTCTCGCCGGCTTTCAAAATGGATATATAATGGATAGTTCATCTCCAGTCAGGCGGGGCTCCTGCGCAGACATGATTTAATTCATTCTGCAGTGGTTTACAGCAGGGCCGGTAGTATTAGCACCAGTCCCTGTTGTAAACTAGTTAACCCCTTGTGATGGACTGAACGGCAGAGAGGTATGGATATTGTTGGTTTTTTATTTTATTATTTTTTTTACAGGTGAACAAGGGATTCTTTTGAATTAGCATCATAATAAATTTTGTCAAAAACTTTGTGTAATTATTTCATTAAAAGAATTTGTAGTTAATGTGTGTGTGTCTTTTTTAACCCTTTACTACTATAGGATTAATAATGGATAGGTGACTTATTGACACCTCTCCGTTATTATCCCAGCTTAATGTCAACTTTCAAGATGACATTAACCTATTATTAACCCATGAGCCACCGCTAAAGGCAATGGGAATAGAGAGACTGTGTCGGAATTGGTGCATCTTATAGATGCGCCTTTTCTGGGGTTGCTGGGGGCAGATTTTTTTAGCCAGGTGGGCCCAAAAAACAATTGTCCCTCTTTAGGCTATTAATATCTGCCCTCACCCTCACTCACTGGCTTTCCCTCTCTGGTTGCGAATTTACTGCAGGAGCCCACACAATTTATTTTTAATGAATTTACCCATTCATTTAACACTTACATGTCCCAAATTTTACACACAAACCCTAATCTAATTGTTAGTCAAAGACATATAATAAAATAAATGAAATAAAATGGTTTACTGTATGTAAACCATGTGTCATTTCATGTCGGGTTTTGTATTGATTTTACAGAAGCCAGCAATTGATTTAGCGGCTATTCTGCTATGTAGAACTCTATGAAATATAAATATATATATATATATATCCATTCTATGTGTATATATCTATTCTTTCTATTCTTTATTAAACGTCATTGTGATTTTACTGTATCGCAAACTGAATTTTGTTAAAGGACACCGGTGCGTATTTCTCGCAAGTCACACGTGTGGTCCGTGTGCAATCCATATTTTTCTCGCCCCCATAGACGCATTGGTGTTTTACGGGCGTAATATGGTGACAATCGCAGCATGCTGCGATTTTCTCAGCATGTATAATACGGCAGAGAAAAGATCGGGTGATAGGAGCTGCCCCATAGATTAACATTGGGACGAGTGCAATGTGTTCTTTTTTGCGTATAGCTCTCGTCCGTATTTCTCGCTACTGTGACTCCGGCCTAAGCGTGTCTATTGCCACCGACTCACCCAGCTTGACTGTCAGTTGCAGCTTGCATTGTGCAGTGTGAGATCTCAACAGCAGCAGAGAGGAGGGACATTGAGGAGCTACCAATAAGGTTAGGTGGGCAAAGAGTGACTTTAAACATTCAAAATTACATGGGTTTGATATTATAGTGGTCTCCTTTAAGTTATAAAAAGCAATGACAAAAGTGCAAATGTTCTCCTCTATCGGCACTATACAAGTGCGATAAGAACATAAAGTGTATAAATCTACTCTAAGTAAACCTATAAATCTCTACCCGCTATGCCAAATTGGATAAAACTTTGAACATATTTATTTAGCAATGTTTTGTTTTCTAAATTTTCCATGAAGAGAAAAAAAAATTCTGTATCCCTGACAAGAGGGAACAATTGAGAATGATTTTATGTACCCAGTGCCGGTGCGTACGATTGCAAATTGCCCAAAGCACCAAGAAATCCATTATTTTCCATTACAGTGAGAAAAGTAAATCTTACGACTTCTGCACATTTCTTAAAATGACAATATGACATGCAATGAGCGTTTAACAGAAATGAATTCAACAGAAATACTGCAGAAGTGATAGAAAATCAAAAATGTACTGTACCATTCTAGCGTAATCCGTGTTTATACGGTGATGTAAATTAGATCTGTTGCGTAGTTTACAAGATATCCCCAATTTATCATTATCCCCAGCAATATAGAAATCCTCGCTCATAACTTGCCTACAATACATACTGTATACTGCCTAGAGATTATGGCTGATGGTTAATGATTTTGCTGACTTTTATAGCACCAACATATTCTGCAGCACTTTACAGATACTCTCATCACTTTACCCATTGGAGCTCGCAATATAAGTTCCCTATCAGTATGTCTTTAGAGTGTGGGAAGAAATTAGAGCACCCAGAGGAAACCCACGCAAGATGATGCAGATCTCTTAGCCATTATAGGGATTGAACCCAATAGGATATAAGTCAAACCAAACCAAAAAATTTACAGATTTTGGAAGTGTATTATAAATGCTATATTATATACTTTCTGCCTTTTGACAATGATCTTAGGCTCTTTCCTGGATTTTTGGGCGCAGTATACTGCACCTTCAAATTCCTTATAGTGACTTCTTTTTCCCATCCATTGAAAAGTTTAGTTTACTAAACTATTTCAGACCACAAAAAAACAGTATATCTACCCCATGGAAGACAAAAGAACACTCTTTTGGCCATTCTTGGGTGCCTCCCCTGCTTTGCACCCAATTTGACTTTAAAAATGAGCTGGGACTGTTAGGTTTAGAAAAGAATCTGTCAGCAGGTTTTTGCTACCTCATCTGAGAGCAGCATAATGTAGGAAGATAAATCCTGATTCCGGCGATGTACCACTTAGTTTACTGATTGCCGAGTTTGTGACACAATCTGAGTTTTTACGTGTATCATGAAGCAGAGCTCAAAAGCTGCTCCCACCCACAACAGGTTCTCTATGTACATTATCTATTGACAGTAAGCTTCTTATCACAGGAGGAAGTGTGGTCAGACAACTTGGCACTAGGCAGCTAGTCAGGTCAATGATAATGTCTTAATAATAAAACCTTCATTGTAAGTAAAGAACAAAACCCAGCCTTATTTAATGAAAAATTGCTGAATTCAGTGTTTTAACCCTTACCTCATACTGTGCTCAGATTACATAGTAAAAACCTGATGATATATTCCCTTTAAAGGGGTTATCCCCTACTTTAAAAGTTATTGCCAAGAGGCTCGGAGAGTGGTAAGACTGTAATCGTTACTGTGTCCCTGCCTTTTTTGTCACATGAAAATCAGATATTGGCGTGCACTCTGAGTTTCACTAACGGAGGTGCTAATTGAGGGGGTTGATGAGATCCCACGTAGACCATGTAGAATAAATATCAATTGCACACTCCTTTTGAATGCAAACAAGATTACTTTTATTAAAGATCAAAACATAGTAGCAACCTTTGAATGTCAACGCGTTTCGGCCAAATAGGCCTATTTATTTCCCAACAGTAGCTAAAAAATGAAAAAAAGATAAAACATAACATGAGTTTATACAGTAGTGTAACATGTATCGGTAGTACCCATACATGTGAGTGATTCAGCTTATGCTAATCTTTACATGAACCCAAGTCTGTGGGTTTGTGACAATCACTGACAGCACACCACACTAATTCCGTCTTTTTGCAGTGCATGTGTGTCCGGTTTTAACATTGTAATTGGTAGGCGAAGCTTTGCAATTTTTTTTTCTGGCATACAACAAAATTAAGAGATTAAAATGGATGTCTAAATGAAATCTAAGGAAGAAGATATTTATCAACATCGGTAAGAATGTACGGTGTCCCAAAATAATAAGATGTACTGCTACATCACTGCATAATCCAGATCCGGTGTCAATCTAGGATAACTCACAAAGTTGGTTAATAATTTACTACTCCTTAAGAATCAAACTGACCACAATATAAATCACTGCAAACGGGCTTGTTAGTGGCAGCTACTGAAACTGTCACCGTCCATGTTATATACTCTATAGTCAAAATCCATTAATCTTGCACCTCCACCCGCACCACTAACAATCATTGCCCTAAGTGTTATAGGCGTGCAAAAAAATTCTCTATTTATATAGCTGGTAAAGAAAGAGTTCTCAAAATATTTTATTATTTTTTTTAAAATAATTTTAAAACGTGAAATATTTTCCTCCCAATTTGTCATAATTTAACTTCTGTGTAATTTTTAACACTCCGTGTTTTAACACAGCCAAAAGTGTGGTTATGCAAGGCCATGTGTGATAAAAGCTGAGTGGCAGCTTCTATACAGTCTCCTTCTAACTTCTAACACTTCCATTTTAGAATGCATTTCAAGTGTTTTAATGGAATTTTAATGAGCATTAAAAAGAAAAAAAAAGTATATAAAAAAAATGGCACAAACCAAAACACTTTGTACGTGTATGAACATTTTATATTTAACTCTAGACTTTAAAGGGTTGTCCCCTAATGGACAAATCTTTTTTTAACCTGGCAATGACATAACATTGTTGCGCTGTGTGACCGCTAATTGGCTGTAGTTCTTCAAATATAGGCTAAGAAAGAAGGAAGGAAGGAAGGAAGGAAAGAAAGAAAGAGGAAAGAAAGAAAGAAAGAAAGAACGGATTGAAGGAAGGCAAACAAACCACCATAAAAGTGGTGCGAAAAATTGGGAACAACTCTAGGCTAAAATGGAAGGAAGGAAGGGGTGAAAGGAGGCAGGAAGGAAGGAAGAGTGGAAGGAATGGAGAGAAAGAGGAAGGAAGGAAATAATGAAGGGAAAGAAGACAAGTAAGACACCATAAAAGTGGTGCAAAAATGTGAACAACTATAGGCCAATATAGAAGGATGGAAGGAAGGAGGAAGTAAGGATGGAAAGAATTTAGAAAAGGAGGGAGGGAGGAAGTAAGGAAGGAAAGGAAGGAGGAATGAGGACAGTAAGTAGTAAAGGAAAGAACAGAAAGAATGAAAGAAGGAAGTGAAGGAGGAAGGAAGAAAGAAACAAGGTAAGAAAAATAATAAAATAAGCAAAGGAAGGAAGGGATGAAAGGAGGCAAGAAAGAAGGAAGGGAGGAAGGAAGTGAGGGAAAGTGGAAGGAAGGAAATAATGAAGGGAAGGAAGACAAGCAAAACACCATAAAAGTGGTGCACAAAATGTGAACAAATATAGGCCAAGATAGAAGCAAGGAAGGAGGGAGGAAGTAAGCATGGAAGGAAAGGAGGGAGGGGGAAAGGAGTTAGAGAGGAAGGAACTAAGGAAAGGAAAGAATGAAAAAGGGAGGAATGAAGACAGGAAGTAGTGAAGAAAAGAAGGACGGAAAGAAGGTAGTGAGGGAGGAAGGAAGAAACAAAGAAAGAAAAAGATGATAAGAGACAAAGGAAGGAAGTAAATGAAAGGAAGACACATTGATCTAGAATAACATACAAGAATGTAATTCATGAAGCAGTCAAGGAACCAGGGGAAACGTCTTGAGGAGATCATTTGCATATTCCCAGTGCCTTCTGGGATAAGTAAAGAGTCTCCACGAGCTCAACGATCACTGGATTTTGGTCGTTGCAGCTGAAAAGAGGAAATCGGTAAACCAGGGGAAGAGTCCTGAGGAGATCATTTGCATATTCCCAGTGCCTTCTGGGATAAGTGAAGAGTCTCCGCGAGCTCAACGATCACTGGATTTTGGCCGTTGCAGCTGAAAAGAGGAAATCGGTAAACCGAGCGCCAAATGGCGCTCGTATTTTGGCTCATTTTTCATCGCATTGAAATCTCTTTGACAATATGGAAGAGGCCAGGAGCCATTTGGTGAGCTGCATTTCTTGCTACATGTTCACAGACTTACCAGTGGAAAAGCCAAACTTCACATGCCACAAATACAAGCTTGTGTCCCTGTTGGAGGAAAAGTTGCAAAATCTTGAAGAGAGGTTAGCTACATTGAAGATCATTAAGGAAGGTGTAGAGTTCTTAGACAGAGCAGAATTATCTCTTCATGTTACAGAAAGAGAAGAAATTCGAAGTGCACCTGAAGAAACAGAGGAATGGAAACATGTGACCCAGAAAAGCAGGAGGATCGGGAGGCAGTCAGCGCCCATACTGCTAAGGAACCAATACTAAGCTCTTATGCAGGAGAACGATGAAGAAATACATCAGGATAAGACTTTGCCCACAAACAGCAACCTTGTACGCCTTCAGAGTCCTCCTGGATGCAGAAAGAAAAATGTTGTGAAGAAACGGAGAGTGGTGGTCATGGGGGATTCCCTGTTGAGAGGAACAGAGGCCGCTATCTGCAGACCGGATATAACTTCAAGAGAAATGTGCTGTCTTCCAGGTGCAAACATTAAAGATGTGTCTGACAGGATACAGGACTCTTCAGACCTACAGATGACTACCCATTCCTGCTACTACATGTGGAGACAAATGACACAGCAAGAAACGACTTGGAAACCATCTGCAGTGACTTTGAAAACTTAGGTATGAAAGTAAAAGAACTGGGAGCGCAGGTGGTGTTCTCTACCATCCTCCCAGTGGATGGCCATGGAACAAGGAGGTGGAATAAGATTCCACAGGTGAACAACTGGCTACGTCAATGGTGCCGTCAGCAAGGTTTTGAATTACCTATACGATGGACTACTTGCTAGAGATTGGGTGCACCTTACGAAGACTGGAAAACATGTATTTGGAAGTTGCCTTGCTATACTCATCAGGAGATCTTTAAACTAGAACAACGTGGGAAGGGAAGCAAAAGGCCAGAAAAAGCCATACACCTGACAAATGCTATTGAGAACTCTGCTATTAGAAGTGGAAAGGAAGAAAAAAGACAAAAGAATCTAAATAATAAAAATATTGGAGAAAAAGAAACCAATCACAAACTAAAATGTTTCTATACTAATGCACAAAGCATGGGCAACAAACAAGGAGAACTGGAACTACTAACGCAAGAAAAGAAATATGATGTCATTGGAATCACTAAAACTTGGTAGGACAATACACGATTGGAATACAAGGATAGAAGGATACAACTTATTTGTTAGAAACAGACTTGATAAATGAGGAGGAGGTGTCGCATTGTATGTTAGAAACACGTATGTCTACACAGAGATTGAAGCTTCAGAGAATGGGGGTTCTGTGGAAACTGTTTGGGTAAGAATACAAACCGGCTATACTACAGTCGAACACTCCAACTGGCGTCACGAATCACTACATAAACTTTATTCCCATTCAATTCTATCCCTTTTACATGACCGTCTGGGCCACGGACCAGGTCACTGCCACTGTGACACATCCCTTTAAGATGACCGGCCGGGTACCGAGTATCCCATGGCCCCGGGACGCGTCATGCTGATGCCCTCCAATGGTATTTACAAGACTCCATGGCACTTCCAGACTAATTTGCTTTTGGATTCAAAGTTTGATTTCTCAGCATTAGCACATCGGATGACTACAAAATAATCAAACATTTTAAATGTTCTAGAACCCACAGTATATAGTCATAGCACTACTTTCTGGAAGGTCATATGTATCTCAATAGATCAGTCATGCTCAATTACAAATAGCACGGTGATATTAGGACTTGCACCTGGTTTTATCAAAGCCTTCACTGGCAGGTCCATATAGTAATTAAACATCTGATTATTACACATAATAAACAGTATTTTGGCTTCTATATTATAACAGGACAACCAGAAACCTTGAGTTAATAGCATGTGTTAGGGGTCAGGATTCTCCTGCTGCGTGGGAAAGATCCCAGGCATTGTCTGGAACTGTGGTCTCCCATTCAGGTCCGGCCACTGTGAGTGCTGCTCATAACAGATGTTGGTCCCAGCATCTTGCTCAGGATCATGGTGTAAGCTTGGTTAATGCTGGCTCTCCAGCCAAGGCCATGGTAACCAGGGATATGCAGGTGCTGCCTTGTCCATAGATCACCTTACTGAGCATGTCCGTGATGTGACAGCTCCGGATTGGCCCAAGGATGATGTCAGGGCCAACTGGGCATTAGTGTTTGGGGTGGAGCCTAGGGTATAAAAGGCTCCCAACGGCGTATATGGGTGCACTAGTATCATTTATGTGTGGTGTATGTGAGGGGATACTCTACCACTCTGTTTGCATGTGTCGCACTATACTCTGAGACTACTGACATAGGCAGGTAGGGTTAGGATTGGGTAACTTTCCCTTGGCTTAGCATTTGTTTCCTTCTTGTGCGCAGTTAGCACAGTTGAGTTACAGAGCAAGTCCAACCCACTTGCTACTTCCACTGTTAAGTTTAACAGGGTTTAGTACCTTGCTTTCTGTTTGCAATTCCACTCTGTGAAGTAACTGAGCTGGGAACTCTGAGTTCTGTTCACACTGTGTGACATTTTACACAGTGTGTTTAAGGTGATCGCTCACCATTTAGTTCTGCCATTGTACACTAGCAGCAGTTTTACATCTCTGCACAGTGGACCCCAGGTTGTGACTGCACTTTGTTATTTAATTTTATTCAGTGCAATCCGCCAACCCTAACAGCAGGTAGATGTTTATATTCCAGTACCTGTCCAAATCCCCATGTGTGATGAGAAATATATGACGACTGACAATATAAATACCGTATTTTTCTGACCATAAGACACACTTTTTTCCTCCAAAATTTTGGGGGAAAATGGGGGGTGCGTCTTATAGTCGGAATGTAATTACTGTAAGGGTGTTGGCAGCAGGAGTTGAGCAATTTTTCCAGTGATCCGACTCTGTAGGGCAATGATCTCACTCCCATTCCAGCATGGTGCGGCAGTTTCAGTGGTGCCCAGTGCAGCGGGGGGCTCTGGCCGAAGACATGGTGCGCCAGATTCGGTGGTGCTCGGTGCTACGGGGGGCTCCGGCAACATTATGTGAAAGCCCGAAGCCCAGCAGCAGTTCTATTGCCTCGATGCTGTGGCCTCCGGGTTGAAATCTTGCTGCCAAGATCTCAATCTGCGCCTGGGGAATCAATCTGGCCTCCGGAAAAATGTCCGCCAGAAGCTGAGCATGCACAAATTGAGATCTTGGCTCTGAGATCTCATCTCCCAAGATCTTGATGCCGAGATCTCCATCTGCATGTGTGCTGTCCCCTGGCAGCCATTTTCCCAGAGTCCACCGCACAGGAAACCATGGAACTGGGGGGCTCTGGCCTTTCACAAAATGTCGGCAGAGCCCCCTGCACCGCCTGAGACCCCTGCAGCACCACCAGGCTCCTGCACCGCCGGACACCTCCGCAGCATCAGACACCAGCTCCGGTGCACTACACATCGGACACCCCCTCATCCCAGTCTGCGGCCTGCAGCATCACCCCACTCCTGCCTCCTCCAGCAGCGACCATGGGACCCCACTTCACCGCAGCCACCACCCCCGGTAAGCAATAAGATGCATGGATTATAAGAAGCACCACCATTTTATTAAAAAAAAATTTATCCTATTTTTCTCCTCAAATTTGGGGTGCATCTTATAATCCGGAGCATCTTATAATCCGAAAAATACGTTATTCAAATTTCTGAATAGTTTTTCACAACTTAAATAATAGAAAACTATACATGTTTGGTATCTGCGTAATCGTACTGTTCTGGAGAATCATATGGCCTGGTCATTTATAGCATAAAATGATCATTGTAAATAAAAAAATAAACAATTACTGAATTGCATTTTTTGTTGTTTTTTTGCTATTTCGCTGCACTTGAAATTTTTTTTTACTACTTTTCAGTGGAATACATGATAAAATGTATGTTGTCAGCAAAAAGTAAAAGTTGACCCACAAAAGAAAAGCCAAGCCCTCATACAGCTATGTTGATGGAAAAATAAAAAAAAATGATGGCTCTCGGAATACAGAGAGGAAAAAATGAAAGCGCAAAAATGGAAAATCTCCCGGCCGAGAAGGGAGAATGAGTAAACTATTACATAATATGAAAAATAATAACAAACAAAATGATCCCTCAAGTCACACTGATATCATAACCTTTTCATAGAAACCATCATAGCTATCATGGACATACATTTTGTAACAGATTTTAATAGATCCCAATAGATTCAGCTGACCTGTAATGGGTCAATCAGGTTTTCATACTTATCCAGCATGCTACTCGAGGAGCAAAGGAAACCCGGGTGGAAAAGAACTAAAGGGCATGCGAACAGAAACTAAAGAAATACTATGAATTCCTCCAATTTTAAGTATCATATTATTTATTTGATATTAACATAAAACTAAATTTGAAATTGAAAATGTTGCTTAATTTTTTTCGTTCATGTATAACCATCACAGGACGGAGTCACTTGCTTTGACCACTTGATATATACTACAAATAACACATGGCTTAAACCACTTCTTTCTTTTGCAAAATAAGCTGTTTAGTCAGAGACTAAACCACAGCAAATGTCTTGAAGCTGATAAAACTCCTTAAAGTTCTGCTACAAATTAAAAGTTGGTATAAAAACCAAAGTGCTAAAATTCATGCATGACGTTGTCTTATACCGTGCATCCGCCTATAAAAAATAGCAGGTTACCTGGGGTTTACGGTCCTTATAAGTTACATCAAGATTCTGTCGTACAGTATATTGAGAAGTGACTGCTTCCGATTTGACGACAAATCTGTACTAATTTCCGCAATTGTCATTGGATTGAGCAGCTTCTACGTACTCATCACATCCGTATGAAAGACGTTTAGGTCACATTGTAACAATTTAAATATCCCATCACGATATTCTCCTCTAAAAGTTTTTCTTTGATACTGTCCGGGCAGCATGCCAAATGTGAACATGTTTATGAAATGGCTTCCTTTGAATTTTGTGCTTTTAAGAAAATATTTTCTGATTTCCAGGCTACAATTATTCTGCTTAATAGTCTTCAGCTCTGTGAAGTTCTTTACAGTCCTATTGATGACTCATTTGTACTAAGATATTTCAATAATCTGCATGGTCATAGTGTTCAAAGCTCTTGACACAATCTTCAATGTGGCTTAAAGGAAAACCATTATTTCAAGTATCATTACAAAATGAGCCAACAGCTGTAACAACTGTGGAGGTTTCTGCTCAAGCCAATAAGCACCGCCACACCTTTGTTGCTTGACAGCATCAATCCTATTTTATTCATGGGACTGGTAGTTCTGGCCAGTCTATAGAACACTCTGAAAACTAGTTCCCACTGCCAGTCAATAGTTCTGCTTTCCTGGTGTATACCTCTGTGATGTGTCCTGATTATTCCTGTTATTTGACCTCGGCTTGATATTTGACTGCCCGATTGTTTTATGATTCTGTTCCTGATGTGACCTCCTGCAACGGACCAGCCTATGTGACTATTCTTCTTACCAGCTTGTGCCACCCAACAGCACATGACTCTGTGGCCCTAGCCCAGGGACCCCTGTGTAAGTCCAGATTCCTCTACAGGTGTTAAATGACTAAAGCCAGGGCAACCACAGGAGATGGAGTAGCTTGCACCAGGTCTGCTTTTCATAGATATTTTGGAGCTGAAAGGTGACTGAAAAAAGTGCACGCGTGAGAATATCTTGCATTTTTCAAGTTTCCTTTTCTGTAGGCTCCATCTATCATTTTCAATTGACACTTAGTGAGTGGATTGAAATTGGCTGTTATATTGTCTCCCATATGCTGAATACATAGACAGAGAAATATTGGTTCATTTTCCCTTAGTTAAACATAGGCAGAGGCAGCAGAAGCATGGATGAAATTATACAAATTATACAATTGTACTGAGCAGTGTGGCCATGAATCCAGCACTAGGATTGATATAACTCAATCTGCTTGATCTGTTTCTCAGCCGCTCAATCTACTGATCACTTTGGTTCATTCTCCGCCTTGCCTTTCACTCTCCATAGAGTATAACAGAATCTCTAACCTGACACCTCATTGTGTTGGTATCTATCTAGTCTGGAGCAAGATGAGTTTGGTATATCTTTTAGAAAGAATGGTCAGTTCAGGAGATGGGGTGAGGGTGACACGATTCCCATTTAAACCCTCTTGTTATAACTAAAATGAAACTACCTAATGCTAGATACATTTCATCATATGAGATACAATTGTAATGGTAATAAAATGTACCTTTATTTATTAGTACTAAATAATAATAATAATAATAATAATTTTTATTTATATAGCGCCAACATATTCCGCAGCACTTTACAATTAAGCGGGGACATGTACAGACAATAAATTCAATACAAGTTAAGACAATTCAAACAATGACATTAGGAGTGAGGTCCCTGCTCGCAAGCTTACAATCTACAAGGAAATGGGGGGACACAGTAGGTGAGAAATGCTTGTTAATTCAGGTCTGGCAATTATAATATACTAAATAATTTTGCTACTTGACAACCCATTTAATTTTTACTTTAACTGGGTTGTCAATGACATATATCATCAATGGGTGACCAGCGGGGTCTGACTAGGCAAGATTTACTTAACCCTGTACTGATGAAGCCTGTCATCAACCCCAAATGGTCAGGACTAGAGTTGGGTGGACTGATTGAAATTCGAATTCACGAGCTTCACTGAAATTTCTTTAAAAAAAATTGATTTTCAGCTAAAAAAAAAAATTACGGTAGCTGAGAATAAGAAAATAGGTAAATAGTTTGCATTCCAATTTTTTGGGACTGGGACTGTTAGCTAATGTTGTTGTGGTGAATGGGAAACTACGTGGCTGCAAAGAAGAAGCCAAGCAAAACTTCTAGTGGCTACTAATGATTTAACCAGTGTTATCCTAGTAATATATCTTTAATTTTCAATTTCAAACAAGATTTTTTAATAAATTCTTTATTAAGCTTACTAATTGCTTTAAATATTGTGTAACCATTAGGAAGCTGTTATAGTTTGGGGTTATGTTATATTGTTGGAATATTAATTATTAATGTAGGTTTTGGATCAACTACTTCACCGTGTAATAAATTCCGGTGTTTCAAAGAAAAAAAAATGATAACAACCCAATTACAGGACTTATTTTTAGTGCTTAATTTCTTTATCTTAATTTTTTTGATCTTTTTAATTTACTACCATATTACTACATCAATGCATAATTAAAAGTGGTTATTACAGCATTCCACAAGTACTTTAAGCATTAAAGTGAACCTGAAAGCTGATATATGCTGATATATGCTCACCAGCGAGATCGCTGAGTGTGACAGCGATCAGCCACTGGCCCCCCTGCCGATATCGCTGATAGCTGCAAGAAACCTCTGGACATTTTTTTCGTCGCTGATCTCCCACTGGCCAGCACACATCGCTGCGTGTGACAGGCGGGAGAACAGCGATCAGCGGTAAAATAATAAAAAAAATAAAAAATATTGTTATTATTCTCACCTTCCGGCATCCCACGCAGTCTTCCCGCCTCTCTCCACGTTCCCGGTCCCAGTAATCCTTTGCAAAAATGACCGCGAGACTTCGCGATCCCACGAGAACGGACGTCATCGCGGTCATTCTCGCAAAGGATCACTGGGACCGGAGCGTGGAGAGAGGCGGGAATGCTGCGCGGGACGTCGGAAGGTGAGAATAACAATATTTTTTATTTTAATTCTATTTTTGACATGAATATGGCATCAGCACTAACGAACACAGCGATGCCGCGGCGTCGCTGTGCTAATCGCTGGTGAAGCTGTCTGTTTGACAGCTCACCAACGATCACATAACGACTTACCAGCGATCCTGACACGTTGATATCGTTGTCGGGATCGCTGGTAAGTCGCTATGTGTGACTCCAGCTTTAGACAAACTCATTTGGGAATGTAGTGATGGTTCTTAGGTCTCATTATGACTAATGGGACATGTAGACAATGGTTCTCATGACAGAACAATAGTTTTAAAAGCAACTATCAGTGGTTTACACATTGTACACTTTAGGCCATCGTCATGCAAATTTCATACCAAAATCATTGACTCGAAAAGATTGTTTTTGGAATTAAATCTAAAAAAAGGAAGAATTTAAGAATCTGAAGGATGAAGTGGTGACAAACTGCATAACATTGCGTTGATGGCACATTTATCTTCACATTAGGAAGTGTGAAAATGCATCTTTCACAGATTGGAGTATTATCTTTAATTACAATTCAGAAAGTCTAAAAATATAACAGTTGAGTTCATTCCACATATGACAGATATTGTGAGCTTCAAATAACCTGAATTCATTCACAATTGTGACAGCCACACAAGAAGATCACCCTGATAGACAGAAAAAGAGTGACCATAGATATGATAGACCTGAAAAGTAAGCAAACAAGGATCCTGTACATCAGTACACACAAAATTACAAATAAGTAAATACCCCATGAGATGCAAAATGTTGCCTCTGAGAGGCAATAATCTTTCACTGGAGGAACATGGGCTATTGGCCTTGATAGAAGTGTGGGCCCAAAACTTAGGACCATGGACCTTTCCCCTTAAAACAAATGTGGGCCCCAGAACTGAGGATCTTGGGCCCTTGTCCTTTAAATAAGTGTAGGCCCCAGATCTGAGGATCATGGGCCCTTGCCCTTAAAACAAGTGTGGGCCAAGAGCTGGGGATCATGGGCCCTTGTCCATGAGATAAGTAAGAGCCCCAAAACTGAGGATAACAGGCTCCTGTCCTTAGAATAATTATGTTCCCCAGAACTGAAAATCATAATCCCTTGTCCTTGACATAAATGTAGACCCCAGAACTGAGGATCCATCCACAGACCAGTGTCCATAAAGTAAGTGTGGACTCCAGAACTGAGGAGCATGGCTCCTGTCTCTGAAATAAGTGTGGGTTCCAGAACTGAGAATCATGAGCTCTTGTCCTTAAAATAAGTTTGTGCCCAAGAACTGAGGATCATGTGACCTTGTCCATGACATTATTGTGAATCCTAGAACTGAGGATCATGGGCCAGTGTGCTTGAAGTAAGTGTGAGCTCCAGAATTGAGAAGCATGGTCCAGTCACTGAAATAAGTGTGGGATTCACAACTGAGAATCATGACCTCTTGTCCTTGAAATAAGTGTCTGCTCCAGAACTAAGGAACATAAGCCCTTTTCCTTGACATAAATGAAGACCCCAGACTTGAGTCTGCCATATATCAGAGGTTTTTGGAATATACTATAGATGAGATCTCTCACAGATACATTTAAGTGGCATTGTGTTGTAATTTCCTAGGTAATTCAATGTGCCCAAATGCTCCTAATACTGAAAATGAATGAAAATCAATTCCTATATTAAGTAATGACATATTGTAATATGTGTCTAGGATATTACTCTAACTACAGATACGTCTCTACATTATTTAAAGAGGCATTTTGTAGTGGGCTTTAATTTCTTACAATATAAATGCAAAACATTATCCACACATGTTCGTAACAGGCTCAAAAGGCTTTAATCTACAGCACAACGACTGGATGATGACATGTAGTCACATACAGCATAAACATCTCTCAACAGAGTATCACAAAATCATGGTATTTTTTGCTGTTGTTTTTCATACCACTCATCTCAGGATATGTCGGCCAAGAGGTAAAGCAAAGAAGGAAGATGCATTTGTGTTGTCATATATTACAAGTCTCAGTTTTAATTTTTATCAGCAATGCATATAAAAAAGAGACCTCCTTCTACTGGAGTCCACAATCTATTTATTTGCTTAATTCAGACACACAAACACAAGTCGATTTAATACCATGTATTGAAAAATGGAGCTAATGAAATGAAAAATTTAACCCACAGAAACAAAATGAGGTCCTCACTTTGATGCAATGACTACCACATTTGGCTAGTTAGAGTCCAGCAACAAGGGAGCTGACGACACCGATATGTTGAAGACATGAAGTTCATATCATCGAGTCAATAAAAAACAAATTATCTGATCAAGTCTATTTTGGAAAAGTAATAGCTACACAGAAATGCATAGATAGCATCCATGGCATCTGTTCTTCAGAAATGGAAGCAATTTATAATGTGGTCTAAATATGTAACATAAGTGTCATCAGCAAGATTGAACATAAACGCGCACCTGTCTGTCACGAGACGTGCCGCCGAAATCACAACATCCATAAATATACACACTCCTGATTGACAGAAAATCAGCGCCAAAAATATGGGAATGGAGAAATGAAAGTCTCCTAACTCTAAAAAGACAAGTATTATATAAGACTTCTCTCATCAGGATCCACGGGAAACAGTGATGGACAGTCCAAGGCTGATTGCCAGTCACTTGTGCGTGTCTTTATAAGTGCACGAATCAAGCTCTTTCCAATACACTGACCTTTACATTTTGTTTTCGTATGTACAAGCTTGATAACCTCATATTTATGTCCTTTCAGAGAATTTATTTTCTCTTTTATCAGGTGTATATATATATATACTGTATGTATATATATATATATATATATATATATTGACAAAGCTTACTATTAAAGATATAAAAATGAAAAAAAGAGGCAGGACATCCAAAATAGTAAAAAAGGTGAAGAGGATCATTTGGTCACCAACACCAGTGTTTTGGATCCCTTGTATACTGAGCCCTCTCGGGCAGGGTCCTTTCTCCTCCTGTACCCGTCGGTGACTTGTATTGTTCAGGATTATTGTACTTGTTTTTTCATTAAGTATACTCCTTTCACATGTACGGTGCCCTGGAATAAATGGCGCTATTATCATAAATAATGATAGTAATATATAATGAACTATAAACGCAACACTTTTGTACTTTTCTTTTTGCTCCAATTTTTTATGTGCTGAACTCAAAGATCTAAGACTTTTTCTATGTACACAAAAGTCTGTCTTCTCTCAGATGTTGTTCCCAAATTTGTCCAAATCTGTGTTAGTGAGCTCTTCTCCTCTGTCGAGATAATGTATCCTACTGACAGGTGTGACATATCCAGATGCTGATTAGACACATTATTATTGCGCAGGTTTGCTTTAGGCTGGCCACAATAAAAAGCCACACTAAAATGTGCAGCTTTACAGTATTGGAGGAGGCCGGGGGGGGTGTAAAACAGAAAGCCAATCAGTACCTGGTGTGACCACCATTTGCCTCACACAGTGCAACACATCTCCTTCACATAGAGTTGATCAGGGTGTTGATTGCGAGTTGGAATGTTGGTCCACTCCTCCTCAATTTTGGTGCGAAGTTGCTGGATATTGGCACAAACTTGAAGGCGCTGTCATATATGCCAATCCAGAGCATCCCAAACATGCTCAATGGGTGACGTGCGGAAAGTATGCTGGCTGTCACGATCTGGTTCAGGTTGGAGCCAGTGTTATTGCAACCACTAGAGGGAGCAAGGCAGGAAGCGTAGTCAGGTGAAGCCGAAAGTCAGTACACTGGATAAGCAATACTTTAGCAATGGAGCAGGCAGATAACGAAGTCAGAGGAAAAGCCAGAAGTCGGTACACGGGATCAGCGATACTTAGCAGATGGAGCAGGCGGATAACGAAGTCAGAGGAAAAGCCAGAAGTCGGTACACGGGATCAGCGATACTTAGCAGATGGAGCAGCTGCAGCAGGAGAAGGAGCTTGACTACAGGCTGGAAGCACAATAATCACGCAATGAGGAAGTGTACTGGCTGAGGTTATATAGGGTGGGCAATTAGCAATCAATGGGCCAATTAGGAGAGCACAGGGTGGAGCTGATCAAGAACAAGAATCACTGGTATCTGGTTTGGCATGGGATCTTCCAAGCAGCCGCATAGCTCAGATGGCTGAGCTGCTGGCCAGCAGACAAGAGGTTCCAGGTTCGATTCCTGACACTGGCATATATTTATGGTTTTCGGACCCCCCCGACCTCCCTCCACACTGTAAAACAGCACATTTTAGAGTGTCCTTTTGCTGTGGCCAGCCTAAGGCCCACCTGTGAGATGGATGGATTACCTTGGCAAAGGACAAGTGCTCACTAACACAGATTTAGACAAATTTGTGAACAATATTTTAGAGAAAGGACTTTTGTGCACATAGAAAAAAATTTAGAACTTTCAGATCAGCTTATGAAAAATAGGAGCAAAATCAAAAGTTTTGTGTTTATATTTTTGATCAGTATATACAGTTAAAACCAGAAGTTTCCATACACTATATAAAAAGACACATATTGATGTTTTTCTCAATATCTGACATGAAATCAGAATAAATCTTTCCCGCTTTAAGCAAATTAGGATTACCATAATTATTAATATTTGTCAAATGCCAGAATAATGAGAGAAATTTTAAGGCATTTTTATTACTTACTGCAAAGTCAAAAGTTTACATACATTTCATTAGTATTTGGTACCATTGCTCTTATACTGAATGACTTGGGTCAAACGTTTGGGATATCCTTCCACAAGCTTCTCACAAAAGTTGGTCGGAATTTGGGCCCATTCCTCCTGACAAAACTGGTGTAACTGATCTAGGTTCGTAGGTCACCTTGCTCACACCGGCCTTTTCAGCTTTGTCCATAATTTTCAATAGGATTGAGATCAGAGCTTTGTGATAGCTTCTCCAAAACATTGACCTGGTTATAGTTAAGCCACTTTGTAACCATTTTGGCAGTATTCTTTGGGTCACTGTCCATTTGGAAGACCCATTTCTGCCCAAGCTTTATCTTCCTGACTGATGTCTTAAGATGTTACTTCAGTATTGCCACATAATTTTCTTTGCTCATGATGCCATCTATTTTGTGAAGTGCACCAGTCCCTCCTGCAGCATAACAATCCCACAACATGATGCTGCCAACCCCGTGTTTCACAGTTGGGATGATGTTATTAGGCTTCCAAGCTTCTCCCTTTTCCCTCCAAACATAACAATGGTCATTATGCCCAAAATCTTCAATTTCAGTTTCATCAGACCCCAGGACATGTCTCCAAAAATTAAGGCTTGCTCTTCTGTGCCTTTGCAAACATTAATCTTGCTTTTTATGTTTCTTTTGGAGTAATGACTTCTTCCTGGCAGAGAGGTCTTTCGGCCCATGTAGATACAGTTCTCCTTTCACTGTGGATATTGACCCAATCTTACCAGCTTCCGCTATCATCTTCACAAGGTCTTTTGCTTTTGTCCTTGGGTTGATATGCACATATCGGACCAAAGCACCTTAATCTTTGGGACACAGAACATGTCTCCTTCCTAAGAGGTATGACATTACCATCTTGTTTGTACTTGCATATTATTGCTTGCACAGATGAACGAGGCATCTTCAGGTATTTTGAAATAGTACCAGAGGATGAGCAAGACTTGTGCAAGTCCAAAATTCTCTTCCTGATATCTTGGCTGATTTCTTTAGACTTTCCCATGATGCTACACAAAGAAGCAGTGTGTTTCAGGTGTGCATTAAAATACATCCACAGGTGCATCTCTAATTAACTCAGATGTTGCCAAAAAAACCTATCAGAAGCTTTCAAACACATGACAGTGTAGGGAAGGTGAATTGACGGACGAACCAGTCTGTAATAGGAAGGCAAAGGGTGTAAGGCAGTGTAGGAGTGAGAGATGGAAAACAGCTGTAGATAAAGAGAAAGAAGCGTAGTGTTGGGGTTTGACCATTAGAGGGCAGTGGAGAGTTTTAGGGTTGAAGGATAGGACTAAACATCAGCCATTGGCTAGAAAAAATCTTTGAGTCATGGGGGCAGAGTTACCAGAGCAGAAGGTGATAAAAGGCAGATAGAAGGTTCTGGAAGAGTCAGTCAGCGCAGGGAGCACAGGAAACAAGAACCACGGCTGAGGAGGAAGGAAGTTCCTGAGAGTACTGACAGTTGTGCCAGTTACAGGGGGTGGCCCTGACAAGATTAACAGCAGTAATTTCTTGAAGTCCCCTTGAAGTCCCCATTCACCTGCGTTATGTTTCGATGTAGCAATACCACTTAGTAATATTTATCCACACAACCTGTGTCATGGCCAAAGTTGCCAAAAGCCTTCGTCAGATTTAATGACAACGCAAAAGGTTGCACCATCATACTACTAATAGGCAAAACCGACGCCCCTCCCTAACTATATCTCAAAGGGGAAGAAAGTCCACAGACAGCAGAGGCCACAGACGGAGAGCAAAGAGAGGCCGCAGACAGAGACAGCCTGGGGTACCACTAAACTGAATGGACTTGGACTGGTGAAACGCTGTGGTGGTAGGCCTAGGGCAGCCACAGTGATAGAGCCGCGAGGGACGTCCATTTATCAATGAAAGAAAGTGAAGGTACCCGGGCCTGTGTACGAAGTCAAGCAGCTACTGTGTGTAGCTGAGGGAATCATTGAGCGGCTGCTGTGTGCGGCTGTGAAGAGTGACGAGCAGCTGCTGAGTGTGGCTGTGGAGATTGACAAGCAGCTGCTGTGTGTGGTGTCGTGTAGCGGCTGTGGGAGGCCGCGGAGGCTGTCAAGCAGTCACGAAATGAGGCTGTGAAGTTGTTGCATAGCTGCAGGATAAATAATAAAGAAGACCTGTTGGATACGATCCTGTCTCTGTCTCAAGTCTGTCTGCGGTCAGTAACGGACCACCCCCCGGTCGGTTGCCCTCACTCCTATCTTACCTACAACATCATCATATGGGCAGTCCAGAATTGTTTAAAGGCATAGTGATCTTTGTGTATGTAAACTTTTGACTTTGCAGTAAGCAATAAAAATTCCTTAAAACATTCTCTCTCTCTCATTATTGTGGCATTTGGCAAGTATTAATAATTATGGTAATCCTAATTGACCTAAAACAGGAAAAGTTTGTTCTGATTTCATTTCAGATATTGAGAAAAATATGCACATGTGTTTTTTATATAGTATATAGAAACTTCTGGCTTCAACTGTACATACAGGATAGATACATAGACAGATAGATAGATAGATAGATAGATATAGATATAGCCCATGCAGCCCATTAATGAGCTTTTGAGATAAATGTCCAATTACCTTTGGCTCCTTAAAAAATCGCATGCCATACGGACTATCGATTCTGTAGCACAGAAAATTGTAAATGGTCCTGTAAATGATAAATAGTTGCTGAGTAAAGAAACGGATTACATATAGATGAATAAGTGAGAAAAAATCCTCCCACTCTCCAGGATGAGAATGGAACTTATTTTTTATATGCTAGTGTGAGCGAACCCTTAAGCTGAGAGGCTGAGCTTTAAGCCCATATTGATTATATAACTTCATCTTCAATGTTTTGGTAAATAGCTAAAATGCCCCATCATTTGCTCAGTCTATTTTCCTGCCTGCATTTGTGTTTTCATCTTGTCTCACCGACAATATATGTTTGGGGGCTATCTATTCCTTTCGGGTCTGCTCTGGGGCAGTTTAGATTTCCCCTTTCTTGCTTTAGGCTTAGTTAGCTCTCTGGCTGTGACGAGGCGTCTAGGATCATCGTAGGTACGCTCCACGGCTACTGCTAGTTGTGTGGATAGGATCAGGGGTCTGCAATCTGCTTAGTTACCAACCTCTCTGGTTTTCTGTGGCTTAGCTTGGTCTTGCTTTCCTCCTCGGTGACCCAATCATAACAGATGACATGTCCTAATGAGATGAGAATTCATCTTTAATAGTGGAAACAGTTCTTATTCCTTGCCCAAAATTAAACACCACAGAACAAACGTTACAAAGGTTACAGTGGACTTTCTTCCCCTTTGAGATATAGTTAGGGAGGGGCGTCGGTTTTGCCTATTAGTAGTATGATGGTGCAACCTTTTGCGTTGTCGTTAAATCTGACGAAGGCTTGGGCAACTTTGGCCATGACACAGGTTGTGTGGATAAATATTACTAAGTGGTATTGCTACATCGAAACATAACGCAGGTGAATGGGGACTTCAAGGGTTCCGCAATCACAAGCAAAAGTTGGACCACGTTGGATTTTTTGCTTCTTCCTTGTTTCAGTTGCTGTACTCTAGAGGTCATATTGCAATCACACTCACTTCCAGATGTAGCGGCAGCACATAGTGTTCTTGTGATGTGCAACTTGTTTCAAGGACAAAGTCACATTGTAGCAACCAGCCCAACAGCAACATCTGCATGGAGCTCACGCATTTTCCCTATTTTTGCATGGGTCTCTTTTGGATACATCAGTTTAATTTTACACTTAAAAAAACTGTACAGATGGGTTCTATACAGATAAAACTGCTCCGAGGGTACAAAATGGGATTATCAGAAGGCAAACCCTAGATTATTTAGCTTTACAATGAAACCTCTACAAAACAACCATTCAAAATTGCATTGGAAAGTGGTCTTCTAAAGGGGTGGTCTCAAATAAAATGGCCATTATGCATAGCATGTAGCAGAACTGAAAATCTAACATAGGAAATCTGATTCGGGTAAGGCCTCTTTCACACTTCCGTTTTTTACAATCAGTCACAATCCGCCAGGTTTTGAAAAAAAACGGATCCTCAATTTTTTTTGAGGATCCGTTTTTTTCCCATTGACTTGCATTAATGGCGGATTGTGACGGATTGCTGTCCGTTGCATCCGTTTTTTGTGAGGATCCGGCAAAAGTTGCTGTCCGTCACCATCCTCAAAGATTTCAAAACGGAGCTTGTAACGTTTTTTTCTCTGGCGGATCCTGCAGACACTGATTTAACCCGAATTTCTTTCTGGGTGCCGGACAAAACAAGAAAAAAATTCTCTCTCTCTCTCTCTCCCTCCCCCCCTTCCCGGCCAGCAGTTCCTTTAAATTTCTTCATTTTCAGGATCCGTCTAAAAACGGATCCTGTGCTATCCGTCACATCAGTTGAGAACGGATCCGCTTGTCCGCCTTTTTGGCGGATTATAACTGATGCAAAAAACTGAAGTGTGAAAGAGGCCTAAGGGTCTTCCAAGAAAAGACAGATCTTTTCAAAGGTTTTATTTCTTATCTCAAGTATTCACTAGCCACAATACAATGGGAAGACCATTAGTGTGTAATCCATGCACAACCCTTGGATTACTGAAGGACCTACTGTTAACCACTTATTCACCATTTTGTCCTATGACAAGTTTTCAAATTGAATTATTATTATGCATTTTTAAACTTATTTAGTTAATCTATTACAGTGTTTCCCAAACTCCAGTCCTCACGTCCCCCAACATGACATGTTTTCAGGATTTCCTTAGTATTTTACAGGTGATGGAAGTATCATTAAGGCATCAGGAATTCTCTTACATGTGTAACACTTTGGAAATCCTGAAAACATGACCTGTTGGGGTCCGCGAGGACTGGAGTTTGGGAACCACTGATCTATTATGTCCAAAATATCTTCATTGTGACACATAAAGTACAGAGAAAATTTTATCACACCTTTATTAAAATCTTCTCAAACGAATTTTTACACATTTCACTTCTCCTCACACTGCATTCCTTTAGCAGAAGCAGATGTCTGGGTAAACATTTTCAGATAATTATGCAATTTCTGTAATAAAAGGGGTAGCTTCTTGGGAGAATAACTTCTTTTATAATACAGCAACTTGAGCAATCAGCTGATTGACCTTCCGTCCCATTCCTAGCTGACTTTGCCAGGGAAGAACTAGACAGGAATTTGAGAAAATATACCATTTCATTGATATCCTTGTAACAGAAGAGTTTCTTTAGTCCTACCGATTCAGAGCCACTCATTTTGACTTATAGAGGGAGGAGACCGTGAGTGCGGGACCCTCATCCATATGCCCTTATTGGAAAAATCATCGTTGTAAACAATTCTCAACCAAGACCAGCACAGATTTCATTTTCCAAGAGCAAAATAGAAAATAAAAGGTCTTCTGTGATTGGTTCCCATGGCAATAAAGACAGTTTTTTTATTCAAGAAATGCTACAATTGCTACTACTACTACTAATAATAATAATAATAATAATAATAATATTTTTTTCTATAAAACCCACAACACTAAAATTTCACATCAATGAGTTTAAGTATTCATGCATAAGCTTGAGCCCACCCACCCAAAGACACATGACATAGTCCATCCACGGGTGCATTTTCTATTCAACCTTTCAAGTGCAAGATTTGCAGGTAACACATTTAATCCTTGATCCTACCTGAATGGAAGAGGTGAATACATTTCCCCAATTTTCCCCCAACTGTTTTGGAGCAAATTTGCTCAATATAGTAGGCAGATTCTATTTTCTCCAAATAAATTTGGCCTGAATCCAAAGTACCCAGATTCCATTTACTTTGCTTTTAAGTCTTACAGACATCAAAGCATAATAAACTGTGGGCATGGAAGTAGGTCCTGACCTTCTGCCACTTCTGCTGAATTCTCCTTGGTCTTCCAATGTTCTTCTGGCGTTGAGGCTCTCCCAGTCATGAAGGGAGCAATGCATGTCATTGACAACTATCACGTGCATTACCCTTCATGTGTCCACAAGGGTTTAAGTGCTAGAAGAACCACAGAGGATCAGAGAAGCTGTGGCGGAGGTTGCATAAGGAGTAAAGAATGGCAAGTATTCTGTTTCATTTTTTTAACACATTCTTAGCCCTCAAAAGAAACTAGCAAAATAGTGTTCAGCTGTTACTCATGACATGGCACTAGAAAGATTTTTCTCCAAGCAATGGCAATGAATAGATCTGAATGCAGCCAATAAAACTATGAAGGGCAAATCTGTCTGGTTATGATGACTGAAAAAGAAGAAAATTTCCAACCAAAAGATATAAATGTAATCCCACAGGGATTCCTCCTTATCTTCCAGGATTCACACATGCTGACAACAGTCATAGAGGTCGCTTCATTAAGACTGGCATTTTTCACTTCAAACTTAGTAGCAAATCTGCTGGAGAAAGATATGCCCAACACATAAAGACACAGCACGTAAGATGTTTTCATATCTTTCAGCTTCTTGTGCACCACAGTAAAAATAGTACTCCAGTCACAGATGTCACAGATTTACCACGACAGAGAGGAACCAGAAGACTGCAGAGTCAGTTTTCTCCTATTCCTGCACTGATTAGAAGTACTTCACCTTCTTATGAAATGGTGTAAATTTCTTTTAGCAGTGCAGGGGTTAATCTGCTCAGTTGAGAGCTCCTGGAAGCTTTCCTGCATTAAGGCTCAGCTGTGCACTGTTAGCCACTCCCTTCTCCTATATAAACTGGGCCCTGATTAGCATTAATTGTTAGAGCTAGTTTTTGCTGCATAGTTTGTGGTTGTTGTTAGTTATTGTTGGAGAAGGAGTTTGGAGGATTCATCTGTGACTGTTGCTAAGTTTTGAGTGTATGATAATTCCTTTCTTCTCCTACTTTGGTTTAGCCCCATCCTCCATTCCCCGGTGTATACCTCTGTTGTTTATATGTGTATATTTGTATGATTGGTGTTTTCCTTCATCCGTGTTCTTATTACCTTGTTAGTCTGGTTGGTGTATTACGGTACAGACTGACAGCAGTTTCAGGAGCTATGACAAAGTATGTGGCCCGGTCATCTTCACCACCAGAAGCAATCCGAGGGACAGGGTAAGCTACTGCACCCCTAGCATTAAGTACAGGGAATGAGCCCCTGGTCATGACACTAGACTTGAACAATTTTGCTATAATTTGTATTACCTTTGTGGCATAAATTAAAATTATTCTGTTTCCAAAAAGTTGGCAGAGCGCAAAGTAACAATGTTTTTGCGCAAGTATAATTTACTTTTTTCTGCCATATTAGACACTATTTTGCACCTGCATTTTAGCACAAAATGTATGATGAATTGGGGCCATCTTTTACCTATACATGTAGCTCATGCAAACTTTATCATAACTCCCTAGATGCAAGCCTCTTTTTTCAGAGTTTTCAGGTCCAATATGTTGCAAAAAAAATAATTCATAAGTAAAGTGCATAAAGAAAATCTGAAAAGTTTCCCTTAGTCCTACACATCAGGCACCCTGAACAGTCTAAAGTAGGAAAAAAAGGTGTCTGAAGAAATGCCAACCATGTTAGCGATTGCTCCTACTAAGTGAATACAGTGACAGCTGTGATATATATATATATATATATATATATATATATATAGGTGTTTGACAAAATAATGGAAACACCTGGAAACATCAACAAAAGTTAGTTTAATATGGTGTAGGGCCACCTTTTGCGGCGATTACAGCCTCAATTCTCCGAGGTATGGATTCAGACAAGGTGTGAATTGTTTCCAAAGGAATTTTAGCCCATTCTTCAGTTAAAACACCCTCCAGTTCTTTGAGCGACGAAGCTGGCGGAAATCGACGTCTAACTTGAATCTCTAAAATCGACCATAAATGCTCAATAATGTTGAGGTCTGGGGATTGTGGGGGCCAGATGAGATGCTCAACTTCAATAGAATGTTCCTCATGCCATGCTTTAACGATTCTAGCTGTATGAATTGGTGCATTATTATCCTGAAAGATGGCGTTCCCCTCCGGGAACAGTGCTTGAACCATAGGATGCACTTGGTTGCCCAAAATGCCTAAATAATCTCGACTGTTAATTCTTCCATGAAGGGATATCATTGGCCTGGCGGATCTCCACGAAATAGCACCCCAGATCATCACAGAACCTCCGCCATGTTTTATGATTGGGAGAAGGCAGTCTGGATGGAATGCTTCTTTAAGCTGTCTCCAAACGTACACTCGGCCGGAGGTCGGAAATAGGGTAAACGATGATTCGTCTGAGAATATCACATGTTTCCACTGCTCGAGGGACCAATTCTGGAGGTTTCTACACCACTCTAAACGCTTGGAAACATTTGTCATTGAGAGCAGCGGTTTTCTAATTGCAGCTCTTCCGTGGAATCCAGATTTGTGCAGCTCCCAATGAACAGTTTTCGTGGAAACTGGGTTCTGCAGGTGTTATTGAGCTCAGCAGTGATTTTCAGAGCTGTGGTCTTGCGATCCTCTCTCACAATTTGCTTTAGAGTACGACGGTCTCTCTCAGTCAACTTCGACTTTCGTCTGGACCTGTGCTTTGCTGCGGACGTTTTTCCTTCTCTTCCTTCTCCTTCAAACGCAGTCATTACTTTGGAGACAGTACCTCTTGATACGCCAAGCATTCGGGCACTTTCTGTTACACTAGCGCCTGCCATACGAGCACCAAAAATTTGGCCTCTTTGAAAATCCGAGAGGTCTGCTATTGGTATCAGGTTCCATCAATGTTCTTACAATTCTGCAAAACAAACAGTTAATTAACATACACATATCACATAACGCAAATAATCAACTACAAAACATTACCATATGTCACGGTTTGCATGTTTATATCATGTTCGAAGATTATGATGCCAAAACGTTAGGTGTTTCCATTATTTTGTCCAACCCCTGTATATGGTACCAACATTCTTCCAGATGCCACAACGACATGAATTGGTATTGTTCAAGAGAACTAGATCAATCTTGATTAGAACTTTCCGTCAACCATTCAATGCTATGAATCCGTCTTAGGGCTCGTGTACATGACCGATTATATCGGACGAGTGCTATCCTTGGTTTTCTTGGATAGCACTTGTATCTATTATATTCTATGGGGCTGTGCACATCATGTGTGATTCTTACCACGAACTGAGTGGTGTAAGGAAAAAAATTGGAGACATGTTCCTTTTTGATCCAAGTGCCGGCAATGCAAGTCTGTGGATCCACGAAAAACTCCGCACCTCTCTCATATGACATCCTGACAGATTGGGGAGGGTGGAGAAACTTTTTATTTTTTTCTCTCCATCTCAGATGGAGAGAAAACGGTTGTGTGCACCTACCCTCTGCACTCTATAAAATATTTGTCACATTGAAACCTAAGGTGAGTAAATCCTTAAAATCTCTCTGAAACACTAGAACTGATCCATCCATCTTTAGATATAACTCAGTGGTATCTATTAACACAAAATATCCCAGTCTGTATCCATGAATACTGAAACATTTGCATGTAAAATAGTAATAAGTGCATTGTAGGCGATAACTACCAACACACAGACCGGGGAATGTGCAGGACCTTCATTCATTATTCCTGCACTTAAGATGCCTGCATGTTCGTTATGTGGGGAGGAGGACCCCCATATAGTGATCGGGCCGGAACCAAGGAGACCGCCATCAGGGCTATTGAAGGAACCACACCAGGGGGATTACAAAGGGAGACATGCGACTGAAGTTGTCAAGGCAACAGGGGGCAGGGCTAGGACAAAAGGAGCAGGGGGCGCGCTGAGTTGGCAGTTGGCAGAGAGCATGGGAGGAGACAAGAAGCCATGTGGGAGAGAGAGGACTGAGGTAATGGACTGTGTGTTGAGGAGAGACAGGCAGGGGACTGCAAAAGGAAACCTTTGGACTCACCGACCGGTGACACGGGAGAGACTTTCATCGGCGGTCCCTCCCCGCATACGTTCAGAAAAAGCCACGCCCGCTGATTCCCTCCTTGGTGTGATAGGCCTGGACCCCAGGCGACCGCTGCAACGAGACAGCAATCCTGTACAACGGCCAGGACACTGCCCCCTACCTTCTCCCACAGCAGCGGCCCTGTCATCACCAGCCTCATGGGGTGCCACCTCGCTATAGGCGGCCGTAGAACCCCCGTCCCGGTTACTGAGAGGGGCACCGAGCGGAGTCTGTTAACCGTTATGTTTTTGAACTGCGTCATGACCTTGCTGAGGGACGAGAGCCTCTAACCGGATGCTTGGGAGATCCCCACCGTACCAGTCTCTTCAGGGCCTGTTGCGCCCCACCGTCCCCGTTTCTGCAGGGCATGTTGCGCCCCACCGTTCCAGTTTCTTCAGGGCCTGTTGCGCCCCATCATTCCAGTTTCTTCAGGGCCTGTGGCGCCCCACCATTCCACCGATTCTTCAGGGCCTGTTGCACCCCACCGTCCCCATTTCTTCAGGGCCTGTTGCGCCCCACCGTCCAGTTTCTTCAGGGCCTGTTGCACCCCACCGTTCCCATTTCTTCAGGGCCTGTTGCGCCCCACCGTTCATTTCTTCAGGGCCTGTAGCACCCCACCATTCCAGATGCTTCAGGGCCTGTTGCGCCCCACCGTTCCACCAATTCATCAGGGCCGGTCGAGCCCAAATCCTTCTGGGATATCGAGGATTACAAGGCAGCCACATCAGCGATCCCTGAGTGGTCGCATCTGCGAACCCGAGCGACGCCTGGAAGGTTAAGTGTGCTATAGAAAATAAGGACCCTTAGTTTGGTCATTCGTGGCCTTTGACACCCGGAATAGCCGGGTTGTTTCCAGTTATATAAAAGTATTGTTCTATTGTTAAACTGTTTCGAGTCCCTGCGAGGACAAATGTTTGATACCCTTTTTGCTGATTCAGCTTAGCCTCGGTAGCTTAAAGTTTTATAAAAGTACATTCTACAAACCACATTCGGTCTCATGTCTCGTCACTGCATCCTGCGAGCCTGCTCGAACTCTACACTTAGCATAGCCGGCAGGATGCAGTCTCTGAGCGCGGACAGTGGTGGCCCAGATCCGGGGGGAGCTGTAAGCTCTATAAATAATGCAGGCCCCTGTACCAGCATTTCATTGGGGGCCATGCTGAACAACCCTTCCAGATTCTCCGGCTCCAATACTATGCTATAGAGCTGGACAGAGCAAATGCGGGGGCTCTTTCGGATGCACCCGATGAACCCTGACCTGGAACCGAAGTGGCACTCATGGCCCTAGATGGGGAGGTGCGGAGGTCAGTGATTTTGAAACCTCCGGGGCACCGCAACACGTTTGAAAAAGTGTTACAGATAGTAGAACAGACCCATGGGGACCCTACTGATGTGGGAGAATTAAGAACCCGTTTGTTTAGTCGGATGCAAGTAGAGGGGGAGACGATCACAGAGTACATGAATGTCCTCCAAGAATTGCATACGGCTATAGAAAGAAAAGACGGGGTAGGGGTAGGACCTGTTGACATTACCCTACGTGATCTACTGGTGACTGGACTGCGAGATCCACTAATAAAGCAGGCATTACGGGAGCAGATCAGAATGAATCCCCAAACAGACTTTTCAAAAGTGGGAAGTCAGGCATGGGTTCGAGAACAAGAGCAGGGGATGGCGGTCCCCATGGGAAAGGTCCGAGGTGTGGAGGCCTCCTCGGATGCAGTTGAGGAGCCTCAGTGGGTGGAGGATATGAAGAGAGAATTGAAAAATATTAAGGGCGAGTTGGCCGAAGTAAAGAGAAGAACCGAAACTGGGACTGGGCGACCTAGCTGTAATTCTGGCCCCTGGGGGTCACGCTCCCCGCGGGGTGGTCAGTCTATACCAGCCCGGTGTTATGAGTGTGGAGAACCAGGCCACTTTGCCCGAGAGTGTCCGCAGCGTGGGAGATACCCACCCCGGCGGCCATTAAACTAAAGGGCTCCGGGCTGGGGGGACGCCGCTCGGAGCCGAAAACCACAACGAGGGGTGGTGGAAGTCCCGAAGATTTGGTAGCAAAGTGACCGGTGGTTTGGGCAGAAGTGGAGGGCCGGGCTGTCCGTTGTCTGGTAGACACGGGGTCACAAGTAACCACTATGCCCGCAATGTACTTTCAAAAAAACTTTCCGGAAGCAGCAAGGCCTCAGTGGGGGCCCATGATCAGATTAATAGCCGCCAACCAACTGCCGGTCCGGGTTGCAGGAGTAGTGTGGTTGCAGGTGACGTGCGGTAAACCTCTTGGTCGCAGAGGGGTGGTGCTGACTCAAGGAGAAGCTGATCAACGACACCCCGTCACCCTAGGCATGAATATTTTGCGAGAGTTTGGCAACCTGTTGCTCAATGATCCCACACAAAAGATACTGAAGCAGTGGGGTTCTCGCACAGCTCAAGGACAGGTATTCCAACAGCTGGTGCGAGGTGCGCGGGTGCATCAGGACTGCCGGGAAGGCAAGGCTCTAGGCAAAGTCATTGCGTCAGCGGCTCCCCTGCTTGTATTACCTCCTGGGCAGACTGTGGTGGCCCTGCCAATTCGAGCCTTGATACCTTTGGAGGGCGTGGAGGTGCAGGTGGAACCGTGTCACTCGGAGTGCTTGCCTCCTGGTATACTTGTGGCCCGTTCCCAGGCTACCGTGACAAAGGGAACCGTCCTGGTACGCTGCGTTAACCTTGAAGATCGAGACACCGTTTTAAAAGCACGGACTGAACTGGCCAAATTAGTAAGGCCCTTAGAGGAAGTACTGCCAGCTCCTGCGGTTCAATTGCAAATACACCCGAGGATCCATGGGAGGTCACGATTCGAACCCTACAGGCCACTGACGTCTCGACTCAGGAGAAGGGTCAAAATATTCTGGAGCAGATGTGGGCCGAGCTTTCCGGGTTAACTGCAACTCAACTCTTACAGGTAAAGACATTGCTGGGACAGTACCACAAAGTATTTGCTAGTCATGAAGAAGATTTCGGGTGTACCACCGCCATTACTCATGAAATTCCCACAGCAGGAGCGACCCCTATCCGGGAACGATACCGACAGATCCCTCCACAACTCTATCAAGAAGTGAAAACTTTGCTAGCCCAGATGCTGCGAAATGGGGTGATACTGGAAAGCCAAAGCCCCTGGGCGGCTCCGATCGTGTTGGTCCGGAAGAAAGATGGCACACTACGGTTCTGTGTGGACTATCGGAAATTGAATGCTTGCACAGTTAAAGACTCATATCCATTGCCCCGCATAGATGAATCCTTGTCTGCCTTGGGGAGGGCAACATACTTTTCGACCCTGGACTTAGCCAGTGGGTACTGGCAGGTGCCCATGTCCGAAGAAGATAGAGCCAAGACGGCATTCATATTGCCCATGGGACTATTTGAGTTTAGCCGGATACCGTTTGGGCTGGCCAACGCCCCCAGGACCTTTCAGCGATTGATGGAGCGGTGTCTAGGAGATCTCAATTTTGAGGCCACGTTGATCTACCTGGACGATATCATTGTCTATGCCGCCACATTCGAGGACCACCTAAAGCGGTTGGGGCAGATACTCAGCCGGCTGCAAAAGTACGGGTTGAAGGTGAAGCCTCAGAAATATCACCTATTTCGCTCCCAGATCGAGTACCTTGGTCATGTCATTTCAGCAGAGGGTATGAGACCATCCTGGGAGAAAATTGCTGCTATCCAGGAATGGCCTACCCCCGAGACGGTAAAAGATGTGCGGACTTTTCTGGGGTTAGCTGGATATTACCGTCATTTCGTAAAGAATTTTGCACGTCGAGCTCGAGCCCTGCACGACCTGCTGAAGGGGGCTCCTGCTGGGGCTAATGGACGAAGAATCCAGTGGCAACACCCTCAGGAAGAGGCCTTCCGAGACCTCAATGCTGTGCTCTCGGATGCCCCAGTGTTGGCTTATGCGGATTTCTCTCAACCATTCATCTTGCACACTGACGGGAGTCTTCATGGGCTGGGGGCTGTGTTATCACAGGTTCAGGATGGCCGGGAGAGGGTGATCGCATATGGAAATCGCTCACTCCATAACTCCGAGCGTAACCCTGACAATTACAGCTCTTTTAAGCTTGAGCTCCTCGCAGTGGTGTGGGCTATGACGGAGAGATTCGCAGAGGACCTAGCAGGCTCCGAGGTGGTAGTGCGAACTGATAACAACCTGCTGGCTCATTTGGAAAATGCCAAATTGGGGGCTTTGGAACAACGATGGGTGGCCCGGATGGCGAAGTACAATTATAAGATTATCTACAAAAGAGGGGCTGAGAATGTCCATGCAGACGCCCTCTCCAGGATTCGACATACAACTCCAGGGCAGAATCGAGACGAAGAATTGGAAGGAGAGGAGATACCATTCGCTCTCACTGCTACCGTGCTCACAACTGACAGTAAAAAGATATCTTCCTCTGAGACCCCAAGAGGCATACTGGAAAAATCCAGGGATAAGTGGATACAACAGCAACAAGAAGTCGAAGACGTGGCCTCCTCAGGACATGGGTTGCCGCTGGGCAATTACCCACTGACTCTCAACGGCAAAATTTGACTCAAGATCTGTTGCTTATGCTGCGACAGTGTGAGAGGTTGGTTATCCAAAAGGGACTATTGTACCGTAAAATAACATCGCAAACAACCTCAATGACGGTTTGGCAAGTGGTTACGCCCGGAGCTCAACTACACGAACTGGCTCGAGAGGCTCACAAAAAAGGGGCCCACTTTGGAGTTAAAAAGACTTTGCAGTGGTTGCAACAGAAAGCTTATCACCCACGCTTGCCGGCTGTTGTGGATGAAGTTTGCCGGACTTGCCGCTTATGTGAATTGGCCAAACCGCCCGCTCAGCGGACCGCAACACAGACAATTGTGACTTCAGCACCCCTTGAGCTCCTGACGGTGGATTACCTGACCATTGGTCCCACCTTCCAGGGATATGAACACTGCCTCATCATGGTGGATCATTTCACCAAGTTCCCTGTGGTCACCCCTACTCGGGACCAGACCGTGGAGTCGGCCACCTCCGCAATTTGCAAAAACTTTATACAAGTGTACGGCTGTCCTCAACGTATACATTCTGACCAGGGAGCATGTTTTTTTGGAAAAGTTATGGAGGAACTGCATCATCTCTATGGGATTGATAAATCCCGGACCACACCGTATCACCCGCAGGGAAATGGGGCCTGTGAACGATTTAATCGGACATTAATTCAAATGCTACGTACTCTGGAGAGTGACAAGAAGGCTTGTTGGTCTGAATATGTTGCTGAACTAGAATGGGTCTATAATAATCGGGTACATCGGGTTACTGGCTATACCCCTTATTCTCTGCTATTTGGACAAGAAGGTAAAGGGACCATGGAGGTGGAGTTGGACCCTGAAGAGCCTCGGCCCTGGACCGGGGTGTCGTCCTGGGTCCAGAACCATCGTCACAGGCTGCAAACTCTTCACCGAATCGTACATGCCAAACTCCCAGACTGGGAACACCCAGGGAAGAATACAACCCCACCTCCTCAACTCCAATAATGAGCCAGTTGACACAATTAGCCCGCCTGCATCATCCAGCCCACCAATGTCCACCACCCCAGAAGACTCTACACCAGTCGAATTAAGACGCTCCGAGCGGTCAACAGCCGGCAAACCCCCCGAACGGTATGAACAAGACCAGTTCATATGGCAATAAACATTGACACCCTTACAGGCCAATCTTAATAGACTAACGTCCTCACCCGAGGACTGGCGAGCTTACAGGGTGGGGGAATGAGGGGAGAAGGACCCCCATATAGTGATCGGGCCGGAACCAAGGAGACCGCCATCAGGGCTATTGAAGGAACCACACCAGGGGGATTACAAAGAGAGACATGCGACTGAAGTTGTCAGGGCAACAGGGGGCGGGGCTAGGACAAAAGGAGCAGGGGGCGTGCTGAGTTGGCAGTTGGCAGAGAGCCTGGGAGGAGACAAGAAGCTGAGTGGGAGAGAGAGGACTGAGGTAACTGGCTGTGTGTTGAGAGACAGGCAGGGGACTGCAAAAGGAAACCTTTGGACTCACCGACCGGTGACACGGGAGAGACTTTCATCGGCGGTCCCTCCCCGCATACGTTCAGAGAAAGCCACGTCCGCTGATTCCCTCCTTGGTGTGACAGGCCTGGGACCCCAGGCGACCGCTGCAACGATACAGCAATCCTGTACAGTGGCCAGGACACTGTCCCCCTACCTTCTCCCACAGCTGTGGCCCTGTCATGACCGGCCTCAGGGGGTGCCACCTCGCTATAGGCGGCCGTAGAACCCCCGTCCCGGTTACTGAGGGGGGCACTGAGCGGAGTCTGTTAACCGTTATGTTTTTGGACTGCGTCATGACCTTGCTGAGGGACGAGAGCCTCTAACCGGATGCTTGGGAGATCCCCACCGATCCAGTCTCTTCAGGGCCTGTTGCGCCCCACTGTCACAGTCTCTTCAGGGCCTGTTGCACCCCACCGTCCCCGTTTCTTCAGGGCCTGTTGCGCCCCACCGTTCCAGTTTCTTCAGGGCCTATTGCACCCCACCGTTCCAGTTTCTTCAGGGCCTGTTGCACCCCACGGTTCCAGTTTCTTCAGGGCCTGTGGCGCCCCACCGTTCCACCGATTCCTCAGGGCCTGTTGCGCCCCACCATCCCCGTTTCTTCAGGGCCTGTTGCGCCCCACTGTTCCAGTTTCTTCAGGGCCTGCTGCGCCCCACCGTTCCCGTTTCTTCAGGGCCTGTTGCGCCCCACTGTTCCAGTTTCTTCAGGGCCTGTAGCGCCCCACCGTTCCAGTTGCTTCAGGGCCTGTTGCGCCCCACCGTTCCACCAATTCATCAGGGCCGGTTGAGCTCAAATCCTTCCGGGATATCGAGGATTACAAGGCAGCCACATCAGCGATTACTGAGCAGTCGCATCTGCGAACCCGAGCGACGCCTGGAAGGTTAAGTGCGCTATAGAAAATAAGGACCCTTAGTTTGGTCATTCGTGGCCTTTGACACCCGGAATAGCCAGGTTGTTTCCAGTTATATAAAAGTATTGTTCTATTGTTACACTGTGTCGAGTCCCTGCGAAGGACAAATGTTTGATACCCCTTTTGGCTGATTCAGCTTAGCCTCGGTGGCTTAAAGTTTTATAAAAGTACATTCTACAAACCACATTCGGTCTCGTGTCTCGTCACTGCATCCTGCGAGCCTGCTCGAACCCTACACTTACATCGAGCATTTTTCTTCCTTCATCCTAGTTTTAACTCAGTTATTTTCCCCTAGAGAGATTTTCTTTAGTATTTCGGTGGCTGCCAGCTGATGTCCCAACTTTCTCATCATACTCTTTCAGAATAGTAATTACCTTCTCCTTTCTTTGAGTTATAAGCAGTTATCTTGTTTTTTTTTTCACTCTCTGCATAAGTACAGAATTTTGGCAATATGCCGGTTTGCCTCCTAAGAGCTTTTCGTTGTGATTTGTGTCCTAAAAGAGCGTCTTTGTCCTATTACTAGGTAAATGGACCATTAAGCCCATATAGCAAGTAGCCAGCCAGCTTCACTGTTAACTGCATCTTGTTGTCTAGAAGATTGATAAACAGTGTTCATTCATTTTACTTAACCGTGGCAAACCATAATTTTACTGGTGACCCCGCTTGTGTCATGCTGCTATCTGTTAGGCTTTGTGCTCATACAAATCTTCCAAGTTGTTATGTATTATGAGGAGGAACGCATGAATAAAGCCAAAAGTGCATAGCACTGGTTTCACTGACCCGTACATAAGCGTTTCATGATAGCTCTGCTTTTATAAATGTTACCGTTTTTATTAAGAAAAGGTGATAATAAAATGCAGGGTGAAATACCAGAGGAAAAAAAAAATAATACAAAGGGAAGAGATAAAAAATAATGATAGACAAATAGATTAAATAGATAGATAGAAACTGTGGCCAACAAAATTATTTTGCCCTCACTGTAAATTAGATTTACTAGCAAAATTTACAAACTTTCTGCTCTTTGCACTAAACCATTGGAAGAGGAATAACTTATATAGCTCAACAAAACTAATATAGCAAGTGTTTCCTTGAAAATCCATACAAAATGCCCCTTTTAACGATGAGTGCAGACTCAAAACTATTTAGATATAACAAGAGAACATAGAATGGCAGATTTGCAAAAATTTGCAAAAATTCTCTGCAGCCAAAAATATGGCAGTAATCAGCAAGTGCTGAACAACAAATACAGGGTGTTTAGTCGATACTTTTTTTTGCAAAAAAATATATACCAAGCTGCCTCACCAACGTCAAGGTAACCTGTGTCGAAGCAGTCCCTATCTAATGTATTTAATACCTGAACATCTGAACAGTGTCTTGACATGAACAGGATTCAGACAGGCTGCTCCACAGTGTGGGCTTATGGTCTGAGACAGCTCTTTTGTACACCTCACACAGGAGAGGGGTGGGGTCTCCCAAACCATGCTAAGCATGGAAAAAATGGATTAAAAACACATGTGAAATGCACAAATGTGAACACGTCGGTCAGACAATGTTCACACCACCCATTATATTTTTGGCTGCAGAGAATTTTTGCAAATTTTTGCAAATCTGCCATTCTATGTTCTCTTCAGATTCCTTAGGATAGATTCATGGACTTCAGTGCGCTGCTAGACAAATTCACTAATCCAGGTTGTGAGAAAGATTAACTGTTTATTTCCCAACGCGTTTCAAAGTGTATACCACTTCTTCATCAGGGGATGACATATAAGAACAGATAGAGCTGTCACAGATTATATACAACCATGATTCAAAAATTGACGCCAATGATCACATGTCAAATGGTACAAATGTCAAAGTTCAAAGTACACCAAATGGAATGTCATATTAGTTAATCTTTGTTCATTAAAAAGTATTACTTTTATTATTTCACAGATAAAAACTAGAAAATCAAGAAAAGAAAAAAAGAGAAAAAGAAGAAAGAAATAAAGAATCACATATATATGTATGCCCATTCAAAAATCCAAGCCAACAGCTCGAAACACCGTGTCTGCAAATTGAGATTCTGATTTGGCTTGTATCCTAAGTCATACTACAAGACTCGTTAAAGGGTTGATTGTGACTTGTAGGATCGCTACTACCAATAGGTGGCGCTGTAGAGTAAAAGTCCTCTTTCTTTCTGAAGAGGCAATTTGCATACATTCAAAAATCGATATCCTGCTGTTTGAAAAAAAGGGGAGAAACAATCTGTACTCAAACCACTACACCAAGGTCAGGTCATGCCTGAGGGGAAGGAAAACAGTTGCTAAAAAATGGATAAAAAATGATTAAAAAATGATCAGAAATGGTTAAGAAACTGCTGAACAAAAATACATGTTCCAAAACTATACACATATAAATATATAATCCATGACAATAAAAGAAACTTTTTTTTATATATGAATGTGTGCGTGTTAATGAATTACTACCGGGAGGTGTCCATTCATGATTTAGTGGCTCATATATCTAATTGTTCAGTGTAGCTGAACTAGGAAGCAGACTACAGAAAATTCCAGCGCTCCGGGATGCGCTGGAATTTTCTGTAGTCTGCTTCCTAGTTCAGCTACACTGAACAATTAGATATATGAGCCACTAAATCATGAATGGACACCTCCCGGTAGTAATTCATTAACACGCACACATTCATATATAAAAAAAAGTTTCTTTTATTGTCATGGATTATATATTTATATGTGTATAGTTTTGGAACATGTATTTTTGTTCAGCAGTTTCTTAACCATTTCTGATCATTTTTTAATCATTTTTTATCCATTTTTTAGCAACTGTTTTCCTTCCCCTCAGGCATGACCTGACCTTGGTGTAGTGGTTTGAGTACAGATTGTTTCTCCCCTTTTTTTCAAACAGCAGGATATCGATTTTTGAATGTATGCAAATTGCCTCTTCAGAAAGAAAGAGGACTTTTACTCTACAGCGCCACCTATTGGTAGTAGCGATCCTACAAGTCACAATCAACCCTTTAACGAGTCTTGTAGTATGACTTAGGATACAAGCCAAATCAGAATCTCAATTTGCAGACACGGTGTTTCGAGCTGTTGGCTTGGATTTTTGAATGGGCATACATATATATGTGATTCTTTATTTCTTTCTTCTTTTTCTCTTTTTTTCTTTTCTTGATTTTCTAGTTTTTATCTGTGAACTAATAAAAGTAATACTTTTTAATGAACAAAGATTAACTAATATGACATTCCATTTGGTGTACTTTGAACTTTGACATTTGTACCATTTGACATGTGATCATTGGCGTCAATTTTTGAATCATGGTTGTATATAATCTGTGACAGCTCTATCTGTTCATATATGTCATCCCCTGATGAAGAAGTGGTATACACTTTGAAACGCGTTGGGAAATAAACAGTTAATCTTTCTCACAACCTGGATTAGTGAATTTGTCTAGCAGCGCACTGAAGTCCATGAATCTATCCTAAGGAATCTGAAGTTTTACGGACCTTTGGACGTGCAGCAAGCTGACTACGATCTTACATGCCTGAACCTCTCCTGAAAAGGGTGAGTAGATTTTAATTTATTCTTCTAACAATAACCCGGATAAGACCCTATTGCGCTTTTTGTTCCTTTAGTTTGATTGCATTCTATGTTCTCTTGTTATATCTTAGTTAATGGGTGGTGTGAACATTGTCTGACCGACGTGTTCACATTTGTGCATTTCACATGTGTTTTTAATCCATTTTTTCCATGCTTAGCATGGTTTGGGAGACCCCACCCCTCTCCTGTGTGAGGTGTACAAAAGAGCTGTCTCAGACCATAAGCCCACACTGTGGAGCAGCCTGTCTGAATCCTGTTCATGTCAAGACACTGTTCAGATGTTCAGGTATTAAATACATTAGATAGGGACTGCTTCGACACGGGTTACCTTGACGTTGGTGAGGCAGCTTGGTATACATTTTTTTGCAAAAAAAAAGTATCGACTAAACACCCAGTATTTGTTGTTCAGCACTTGCTGATTACTGCCATATTTTTGGCTGCAGAGAATTTTTGCAAATTTTTGCAAATCTGCCATTCTATGTTCTCTTGTTATATATCTTAGTTAATGGGTGGTGTGAACATTGTCTGACCGACGTGTTCACATTTGTGCATTTTACATGTGTTTTTAATCAAAACTATTTAGGCTATTTATGATAACTGCAATGCCCCTAAGACAGTTTTGACCTTCTGCAAGTGTGATGTACTGACAGACACCATCTTCAGCTGCAATCCTTATGGGCAATGGGCACTAGTTCACTAATATTTCTCGGTTGTCAAGAAAGGGGTTAAAAAAGTCAAAGGGGTTGTCTGGCCTTAGTCTATAAGTCTGCAGTCGCTGTATGGAATCCTAACATCATGCGCACTGCCTCTAGTTCCTGCACGAAGAGAGTTGGGTGCATGATGTCAAGTATGTGATTGCATACATGTGGTCATATGCCGACTAGATGGATGTGACCTCAAACAATGCTAGTATATTGAGCGAGTCCAGACATGTCTAGTCGGAATGTGGCCAGGAAGTTTGCTAATTGCATGCTTGTGGTCACATCATGGCCCGCTGCAAGCATCAGTGAATCTTCACAGTGCACAGGGCGCGTATTGTGAGGATTCAAAGGTCTGCTGTCTCATTGTTGGAAGAAACAAGTAAGAGGAAACATAGAGATACAGTGATTCCTAAATAAACAGTTGGAAGCCTAGCTTGTAAGTTCAAACTTAAGGAAACATTGGCTACACAAACTTGATGTAACAGGAAGAGGAAGCTATCACTAGATGCTACCTGATTGCTGAAGAGTCAGGAAGTCAAAAAATCATCAGGTAGCAGCAAAAGACCTGCTGCAAAATCTGGTGGCAACAAGTACTTTAACCCCTTCACTCCCCAAGCCTGTTTTCACCTTCATAACTAGGCCAAATTTTACAATCCTGACCACTGTCACTTTATGAGTTAATAACTCTGGAACGCTTTAACGTATCCCACTGATTATGAGGTTGTTTTTTTAGACATGTTATGCTTCATGATAGTGGTAAAATATTTTCATTATGACATCCGTTTATTTGTGAAGAAATTGGAAATTTGGGGAAAAGTTTGATATTTGTATCTACTGTTTGGGTGCACGGCAGGGCTCAGAAAAAACGGAGCACCGCTTGACTTTTTGAACGTAAAATTGTCTGGAATTGAGAGTGGACGCCATATCGCATTTGGAGAGCCCTTGATGCTCCTAAACAGTGGAAAGAAAAACACAAGTAACCTAATTTTGGAACGTATACCCCTGAATGAACTTATCTAGATGTGTGGTGAGCACCTTGAACCCTGAGGTGCTTCACAGAAATTTATAACACTGAGCAGTGAAAGAAAAAAAAATCACATTTTTTCCACAAAAAAATGTTCCTTTAGCCCCCAATTTTTTTTACTTTCACGAGGGTAACAGGAGAAAATGGACCACAACAATTGTGCAATTTCTCCTGAGTATGCCATATGTGAGTACTGTTTGGGCGCACAGCAGTGCTCGTAAGGGAAGCAGCACCGTTTGACTTTTTGAACGCAAAATTGGCCGGGATCATAAACAGATGCCATGTCGCATTTGGAGAGCCCCTAATGTGCCTAAACAGAGGAAACCCCCCACAAATGACCCTAATTTGGAAAATTGACCCCTCAAGGAATGTATCTAGAATAATTCCCAAGCTATCAAATCCAGAAAGTGGATAAGACTGAACAGAATATTTAATACATTGGCAGAAGATTCAATGCATATTCCTTCTTTCACAAAATCTCAAAGAATGATATAGTCTTGGAAAACAAATTCATGTTTTCCTATTCTTCAGTAGTTTGTGCTTGTGAATTCGTTATATTGATTGCTTAGATTCAGAATATGTGACCCATCACACACATTCACCTAAGTACTTCTATGGCAGGTCTAATTAACCGTATCTCACAAATATTTTTGGCTTTAGAAGTTAAAAAAAGCACAGATTTAAACAACACAATGACTTTCATAAGACCTGCTAAATTTACAAACGGGCTGTAGATGGTCTGAAGTGGCTTAATCATCCTTTTAGCCACTCTTGCTCTGTCGCAGACAATTTACCTCTCCTTCAAAATCAAAATTACCTCTCTTTTGTACGTGATAATTAATTGTAAAAAAGATGCCGCATGTATGAAATCCTTGAACAGCCGGTCGAGGGTGCATACTGCTGTGCAAGATGTGAGCACGTTGTGCATTTGGAAGCCCAGATACTAGATCTAAATGTGCAGCTGGCAACACTGAGATCCATAGACAATATAGAAAGGAGTCTTCTGCTCACTGAGCAGACGCTCAATGGGATAGATGGGGGGGATGCTAGGTTGGAGCTGCAGGTCAGTGAGGCAGCTAGCTGGGTGACAGTTAGAAGGCGGGGTAGAGGGAAGAGCGCCAGGGAGGCTAGTCCTGATCTGGCACACCCCAATAAGTTTGCAAAGTTGGCGGATGAGGGAAGTGTTAGTACAGGAGTAGCAATGCTGCAGCAAGGCATGTCCTCTGAAAGCCGGAGGAGTGTCTGCTCCAGTAAGGGGGGAAATAGGAGAGGAGGGCAGGCCAGACAGGTGCTGGTACTGGGAGACTCAATTATTAGGGGAACAGATAGGGCAATCTGTCACAAAGACAGGGATCATCGAACGGTGTGCTGCCTACCTGGAGCTCGAGTCCGACACATCGCTGATCGGGTTGACAGATTACTGGGAGGGGCTGGTGAGGATCCAGCGGTCATGGTGCACATTGGCACAAATGACAAAGTTAGAGGTAGGTGGAAGGTGCTTAAAGATGATTTCAGGGAATTAGGCTGTAAGCTTAAAGCAAGGACCTCCAAGGTGGTATTCTTGGAAATACTTCCTGTACCACGTGCCACGCCAGAGAGGCAACGGGAGATTAGGGAGGTTAATAAGTGGCTCAGGAATTGGTGTAGGAAGGAGGGGTTTGGGTTCCTTCAGAACTGGGCCGACTTCTCAGTTGGCTACAGGTTGTACGCTAGTGACGGGCTGCACCTCAATGGGGAGGGTGCAGCTGTGCTGGGGGAGAAAATGGCTAGAAGGTTGGAGGAGTGTTTAAACTAGGGACGGGGGGAGGGTATTCCTTTTATAGGAGGGGAAAACAGTGCAGATAGAGACCTGGGCACAAATAATGACATGGGGGGTGGGGTTAGAACAGTTAATAATTTAAGAAAGAATAGAGGTACAGAGAGATACATAAAGTGCATGTATACTAATGCCAGAAGCCTCGCCAACAAAATGGAAGAATTGGAGTTAATGTTGTTGGAACGTAATTATGACATGGTGGGGATATCTGAGACATGGCTGGATGAGAGCCACGACTGGGAGGTTAATTTACAGGGCTATAGTCTATTCAGAAATGGCCGAACAAATAAGCGAGGGGGAGGCGTGTTTTTATATGTAAAATCATCCTTAAAACCCATCCTTCGTGATAATATATATGAATCTAATGAAAATGTAGAGTCCCTGTGGGTAGAGATAAGGGGAGGGGGGAAAAATAATAAATTATTGATAGGGGTTTGTTATAAGTCTCCAAAAATAATGGAAGCAACAGAGAATATCCTCATAAAGCAAATAGATGAAGCTGCGACTCAAGGAGAAGTCATTATTATGGGGGACTTCAACTACCCTGAAATACATTGGGGAACCGAAACCTGCAGTTCCAGCAAAGGTAATAGGTTTCTGACAACTATGAGAGACAATTACCTTTCACAACTGGTTCAGGACCCAACAAGAGGGGGGGCACTGCTAGACCTAATATTAACCAGCAGGCCAGACCGCATATCAAATGTAAGGGTTGGGAGTCACTTGGGTAATAGTGATCACAAATTAATAATTTTTCATGTATCCTTTAATAAGATGTGTAGTAGAGGGGTTACAAGGACACTAAACTTCAGGAAAGCAAATTTCCAACGGATGAGAGATGATCTTGGTGCAATTAACTGGGACGATATCCTGAGACATAAAAATACACAAAGAAAATGGGAGACGTTTATTAGCATCCTGAATAGGACCTGTGCACAATATATACCATATGGGAATAAACATGCTAGAAATTGGAGGAAACCACTATGGCTAAATAGAGCTGTAAGGGGCACAATAAGAAATAAAAATAAAGCATTTAGAGAATTAAAGCAAGTAGGTAGTGATGAAGCATTAACTAAATACAGAAGATTAAATAAATTCTGTAAAAAGCAAATCAAGACAGCAAAGATTGAGACAGAGAGACTCATTGCCAGAGAAAGTAAAAATAATCCCAAAATATTCTTTAACTACATAAATAGTAAGAAACTAAAACATGATAGTGTTGGTCCCCTTAAAAATAGTCTGGGTGAAATGGTGGATGAGGATGAGGAAAAAGCCAATATGCTAAATGACTTTTTTTCAACAGTATTTACACAAGAAAATCCCATGACGGATAACATGATCAGGGATAAAAATTCTCCGTTAAATGTCACCTGCTTAACCCAGCAGGAAGTACGGCGGCGTCTAAAAATCACTAAAATTGACAAATCTCCGGGCCCGGATTGGATACACCCCCGAGTACTGCAGGAATTAAGCACAGTCATAGATAGACCATTATTTTTAATCTTTAAAGACTCCATAATAACAGGGTCTGTACCAGAGGACTGGCGTATAGCAAATGTGGTGCCAATATTCAAAAAGGGGGCAATAACTGAACTTGGAAATTATAGGCCAGTAAGTTTAACCTCAACTGTGGGTAAATCCTGGAGGGTTTTCTAAGAGATACTATACTGGAGTATCTGGAGAAGAATAACTTCATGACCCAATATCAACATGGGTTTACAAGGGACCGTTCCTGTCAGACTAATCTGATAAGCTTTTATGAAGAGGTAAGTTCCGGACTGGACCAAGGGAATGCAGTGGACGTGGTGTACATGGACTTTTCAAAAGCTTTTGATACGGTGCCTCACAAAAGGTTGATACATAAAATGAGAACAATGGGGATAGGGGAAAATATGTGTAGGTGGGTTAAGAGCTGGCTCAGGGATAGGAAACAAAGGGTGGTTATTAATGGAGCACACTCGGACTGGGTCACGGTTAGCAGTGGGGTACCACAGGGGTCAGTTTTGGGCCCGCTTCTTTTTAACATATTTATTAATGACCTTGTAGGGGGCATAGAGAGTAGAATTTCAATATTTGCAGATGACACTAAACTCTGCAGGGTAATTAATACAGAGGAGGACAATTTTATATTACAGGAGGATTTATGTAAACTAGAAGCTTGGGCTGATAAATGGCAAATGAGCTTTAATGGGGATAAATATAAGGCATGCATTCGGGTAGAACGAACAAGATGTATAATTATGTGCTTAACTGTAAAACACTGGGCAAAAAAGTCACTGAAAAAGACCTGGGTGTATGGGTGGACAACAAACTCACATTTAGCGCCCAGTGTCAGGCAGCTGCTGCAAAGGCAAATAAAATAATGGGATGCATTAAAAGAGGCATAGATGCTCTTGAGGAGAACATAATTTTACCTCTATATAAGTCACTAGAATACTTTGTACAGTTCTGGTCTCCGGTGTATAAGAAAGACATAGCTGAACTGGAGCGGGTGCAGAGAAGAGCGACCAAGGTTATTAGGGAACTAGGGGGTCTGCAATACCAAGACAGGTTATTACACTTGGGGTTATTTAGTTTGGAGAATCGAAGGCTTAGGGGTGATCTCATTACAATGTATAAATATATGCGGGGACAATACCAAGAGCATTCTAATGATCTTTTTACTCTTTGACGTGTGACGGGGACAAGGGGGCATCCTCTACGTCTGGAGGAAAGAAGGTTTAAGCATACTCACAGACGCGGATTCTTTACTGTAAGAGCAGTTAGACTATGGAACTATCTGCCAAATGATGTTGTAATGAGTGATTCCCTACTAAAATTTAAGAATGGACTGGATGCCTTTCTTGAAAAGTATAATATTACAGGGTATATACACTAGTTTCCTTAATATTGCGTTGATCCAGGGAGCTAGTCTGATTGCCGTATGTGGAGTCGGGAAGGGATTTTTTCCCCAATGTGAAGCTTATTGTTTGCCACATGGGTTTTTTTGCCTTCCTCTGGATCAACATGTTAGGGCAAGTTAGGACAGGATATGGGTTGAACTAGATGGACTTAAAGTCTCCCTTCAACCTTAATAACTATGTTACTATGTTACAAATAAACCTCAAAAACTGGCTATTTTTTTATTCTGTGCAAGGGGTTATGAGGATAACATGAATCATGGATGAGGAGCAATTGTGCAGGTTATAAAATATTACTTTGTAATGCAGTTAGAACAAATTATATTAAGACTTGACAATCATTTATAGTAAAACCATTCAAATTTTACTCCAAAATCCACCAATCTTGTCCATAATACTTAGATGTAATCAAGACTCCCAAGTAGAGTTGAGCAAAACGGGTCGGTCAAATTCAAAAGTCGGTGACTTTCGCTGAAGTCGGGTTTCATGAAACGAAACCCGACCATAGCGTGAGGTCGGCCACGAGGTCGGCGACCCGAGCGCCAAAGTCGCATTTCAAATAATGCTTCCAGCGCCCTTTTTCAGCCAATAATGGAGGACGCACACTGTGGGCAATGCGATGACAAAGGCATCGGTCGCCACCATCTTTGAGAAGGGCATGCAAGTGATTGGCTTGCTTTGTGTGGCGTCACAGGGGCTATAAAAGGGCGTGCACACCGACCGCCATCTTACTTCTGCCGATCTTAGCAAAGGGAGAGGTTGCAGCTGCTGATTCTGAATAAGGGAGAGCGTTAGGCAGGGAAGAAGAAAAAAAACCGCTTCTGCTGGTAGCGATTTTCACTGTACAACACAACATTTTGTGTGCAGTGGCAGGGGAGGCTCTATTTTTGTGCATCAGCTCTGTTGGTTATTAGGCTGCCTTATAAGGCTCCCTGATAGCTACATTGCTGCTTGTACACTGCTGTGCAAACTGCTTTTTTAAAAGCAAAAATACTTTTCTTCCTCTTTTCTGCACTGTTACCAAGCGTTCATTTTTCCACCATTTTGTGTGCAGCAGTCCTGATTATTAGGCTGCCTGCGTCCATACTTGGAATGAGAGCATCATTGTCAGCCTCCTAAAATCTCTAGTGAGATCCAAATTCTCACCAATACTATAGACACCCTACACCTTGTCATACACAATCCAATTTCAGCCTGTTACATTGAGGTGTAATCTCTCTGGGCCTGAGACAATAGTTCAGCGTCCTCAAATCTCTAGTGAGATTCAAATTCTCACCAATACTACATACACCCTCCACCTTGTCTTACACCATCCAATTTCCTTTCCAAATATTTTATTATTATATTATAATAATGATAACATAGTAGACTCATTGTCTGCATAATGTAGGAGAGGGGTCAGGGGAAAGAGAAGGGAAGGGATGGAGGAAAGAGGGAAAGGGAAACAAATCAGAGAACTTTGGTTCATAGTGAATACCATGTTCAAAGAATAACATAAGAACAGTAATACAAACAATTAGTTCAAGTGAGTAATTGGCACATTATATGATGTACAATACATAATACCAAAATCTGGCTTTTAATTAAAGGGCAGTTTCCTATGTAATGGGTGTAGGAAAGATGTGATCCCACTTAGACCATTTGGTATAAAACTTTGAAAAATGATCATTAGCCAGAGCTAATTTAAGTTTGTATGCTCGGTGTTAAGCCATGATATCTATGATGTGTTGAAGACTAGGAAGTGTATGACTCTTCCAATGATACGCAATAGTGTTTTTTACAACTAAACATAAATGTACAATTAATGTTTTGACTTCTAAGTCCAGACTATCCAGCTCTAGAGAGAGTAATGCCGACTGTGGAGAGAGAACAAAGGTTTTACCATATATTTTGTGTATAACAGAGGAGACCTGCGACCACAGGGATTGGGTCACAGGGCAACTCCAGAACATGTGTGAAAGTGACAGGAGACAGCAGTTGTCAACTATGGTAACAAACTACTTCTCCTCCCATATCGATGTTCTCTGTCACCGGTCATTCCCCTTTGACTATTGGGCCAGTAAACTTGACAACTGGCCTGAATTGGCACAATATGCCTTACAGGAGCTCGCTTGCCCTGCTGCTAGTGTGTTATCTGAAAGAGTCTTCAGTGCTGCTGGATCAATCCTGACAGAAAAAAGGACCCGTCTGTCGACCCAAAATGTTGATGATCTAACCTCCATTAAAATGAACAATGCATGGGTTTCAAAGGATTTTGTCCCACCCTCCCGTGCTGACACGTAGGTTGCAAGAAAAATGGCTCGCTTTTGTCCTCCTCTTCCGCGGACTTCTCTAATTACTCCATTTGCAGCTGCTGAATGTACAACATCAACATATGCCATTTTTTCCACCTCCCTAACTGGGCTGCCTCCACCCACAAGGCCGGTGTCACCACCTGGCGCACGCACCCGTGCGAGTGCCGTTGCCCTGGACAGCTGGGTGGGCCCACTCTTGGGCAATGGCACTGGCACATGGTCCCTCATAGTACAATCAAGTGTCTCTGACGGTGGGGGTGCACACCCGCCGTCAGACACACCGGCGTACTATGAGGGGCCCTGTGTCAGTGCCGTCGCCAACGAGCGGGCACCCCCTGCTTGCTCAGGATCACAGCACTTGCAAAGTTGAAATACTTCCCTCTCCCTGCTCCAGCGCCGTGACGTCTTCCACGTTTCCTGACAGCGACATTCTGGTCAGAGAGCACGTTGACATCACGTCTGTACGCCCTCTGTCTAAACAGTCCAAGTGAAGTGAGATGGAAGATGGGGACGATGAGGAGTCCAGACTAGTACAGGGATTCCCTAGCGAGGAGACTTATTTAATTGTTTTCAATTTTGGGACAGCAATTTTTGGGGAGCACTATACTCTGGAGAATGATATATGAGGCCCACCATACACTGGAGCATTCCAAAGGTGGACATCAGACACTGGAGCAGCATTTACAGGGCCCATTATACACTGGAGCATTAGAAATGGGGTCCATTATATATGGAGCATTATTTGGGCCCATAAGACAGTGGAGCTTCATCCATGAGGACTGACATATACTGTAGCATTATGTGGAGCTCAACATATACTGTATGGAACATTATATGGGACCAATGATTCTGTATGGAGAAATATATGGGCCTCATTACTCTGTATAGCGCACTATGCGGTGGCCATAATACTGTATGGAGTAATATACTGTCTGTTTTTGGAGCTATTGGAGAATTTAAAATGGATATCAGTCATGAGATGTACGAAGTGAAGTATTTTTCATTGTACTATACCGCTATTTCTCTGCCATATCAGAGGATCATGAATTGTGGCATGTGTTAAAGGAGCCCAGTGACATTCTTTGGCCCAGGGCCCACGAAAATCTGAAGCCAGCCCTACCCCCCCACTACATTAGCCAAATAACCCCCAGTTTTCAATGCCTAACTATTATTATAAAGTAAACTAGCTGAAGAGCCCGGCGCTGCCCGGGCATAGTAACTAACTGTGGATAGTTATAACAAATTATAATTATCCTCCATCCCATAGTCCCGTGCCCATATACCCAACATACCTATCCTCCATCCCAAAGTCGAGTGCCCATATACCCATCACACATCCTCCATCCCATAGTCCCATGCCCATATACCCATCATACATATTCTCCGTCCCATGCCCATATACCCATCATACATATTCGCCATCCCATAGTCGAGTGCCCATATACCCATCACACATCCTTCATCTCAGTCCCATGCCCATATACCCATCATATATATCCTCCATCCCATAGTCCCATGCCCATATACCCATCATACATATCTATGATCCCATATACCCATCATACATATCCTCTATCCCATAGTCGAGTGCCCATATACCCATCAAACATCCTTCATCTCATAGTCCCATGCTCATATACCCATCATACATATCCTCCATCCCATAGTCCTATGCCCATATACCAGTCATACATATCCGCCATCAAATAGTCCCGTGCCCATATACCCATTATACATATCCTCCATCCCATAGTCCAGTGCCCATATACCCATCACACATCCTCCATCTTATAGTCCCGTGCCCATATACCCGTCATACATATCCTGCATCCCATAGTCCAGTGCCCATATACCCATCACACATCCTCCATCCCATAGTCAACCATTATGACATCATAATGAGTGGCGGGGCTTGCAACCTATGATGACATCAGCATCGCCATGGCAACCATTATGACATCATAATGAGGGGCGGGGTTTGATACACACACTTTTCCCCCATTATGTAGATAGGGGCAAAATTGTTTGGTGAAATGGAACGCGCGGGGTTAAAATTTCACCTCACACCTAGGACGCTCTCAGGGTCCAGACATGTGACTGTGCCAAATTTTGTGGCTGTAGCTGCGACGGTGCGGATGCCAATCCCGGACATACACAAATACATACACACATACAGTTGTGGCCAAAAGTATTGACACCCCTGCAATTCTGTCAGATAATACTCAGTTTGTTCCTGAAAATGATTGCAAACACAAATTCTTTAGTATTATTATCTTCATTTAATTTGTCTTAAATGAAAAAACACAAAAGAGAATGAAGCAAAAAGTAAAACATTGATCATTTCACACAAAACTCCAAAAATGGGCCAGACAAAAGTATTGGCACCCTCAGCCTAATACTTGGTTGCACAACCTTTAGCCAAAATAACTGCGACCAACCGCTTCCGGTAACCATCAATGAGTTTCTTACAATGCTCTGCTGGAATTTTAGACCATTCTTCTTTGGCAAATTGCTCCAGGTCCCTGATATTTGAAGTGTGCCTTCTCCAAACTGCCATTTTTAGATCTCTCCACAGGTATTCTATGGGATTCAGGTCTGGACTCATTGCTGGCCACCTTAGAAGTCTCCAGTGCTTTCTCTCAAACCATTTTCTAGTGCTTTTTGAAGTGTTTTGGGTCATTGTCCTGCTGGAAGACCCATGACCTCTGAGGGAGACCCAGCTTTCTCACACTGGGCCCTACATTATGCTGCAAAATTTGTTGATAGTCTTCTGACTTCATAATGCCATGCACACGGTCAAGCAGTCCAGTGCCAGAGGCAGCAAAGCAACCCCAAAACATCAGGGAACCTCCGCCATGTGTGACTGTAGGGACCATGTTAATTTCTTTGAATGCTTCTTTTTTTCTCCTGTAAACTCTATGTTGATGCCTTTGCCCAAAAAGCTCTACTTTTGTCTCATCTGACCAGAGAACATTCTTCCAAAACGTTTTAGGCTTTTTCAGGTAAGTTTTGGCAAACTCCAGCCTGGGTTTTTTTATTTCTCGGGGTAAGAAGTGGGATCTTCCTGGGTCTCCTACCATACAGTCCCTTTTCATTCAGACGCCGACGGATAGTACGGGTTGACACTGTTGTACCCTCCGACAGCAGGGCAGCTTGAACTTGTTTGGATGTTAGTCGAGGTTTTTTATCCAACATCCGCACAATCTTGCGTTGAAATCTCTTGTCAATTTTTCTTTTCCGTCCACATCTAGGGAGGTTAGCCACAGTGTCATGGGCTTTAAACTTCTTGATGACACTGCGCACGGTAGACACAGGAACATTCAGGTCTTTGGAGATGGACTTGTAGCCTTGAGATTGCTCATGCTTCCTCACAATTTGGTTTCTCAAGTCCTCAGACAGATCTTTGGTCTTCTTTCTTTTCTCCATGCTCAATGTGGTACACACAAGGACACAGGACAGAGGTGAGTCAACTTTAATCCATGTCAACTGGCTGCAAGTGTGATTTAGTTATTGCCAACACCTGTTAGGTGCCACAGGTAAGTTACAAGTGCTGTTAATTAGAGTTGAGCGAAACGGGTGAAAAATTTCAAAAGTCGCCGACTTTTGGCAAAGTCGGGTTTCATGAAACGAAACCCGACCCTAGGATGAGGTCAGCCACGAGGTCGGCGACTTACGCGCCAAAGTCGCGTTTCAAAAGTTTGTTTTGCGCTCTTTTTCAGCCAATCAGGATCCACGGACACTGTGGGCAATGTGATGACATAGGCAGGGGTCACCACCATCTTTCAGAAGGGCATGCAAGTGATTGGCTTGCTTTGGTGGGCGTCACAGGGGGTATAAAAGGGCGTGCACGCCGACCGCCATCTTACTTCTGCCGATCTCAGTATAGGGAGAGGTTGCTGCTGATTCTGTAGGGAGAGCGTTAGGCAGGGAAGAAGACAAAAAAACTGCTTCTGCTGCTAGCGATTTGGCCTGCACAACACACCAGTCACTGTGTGTGCAGTGCAAGGGGAGGCTATATAGTGGTGTATCAGTGGTGTTGGTTGTTGGGCTGCCTTCTAAGGCTTCCTGACATTCCTGCATTGCTGTTTACCCACTGCTCCGCAAACTGCTTTTTTAAAAGCAATCCCAATTTTTTTTTTTGTCCTGCTGAGAAGAAAAAAAAACTGCTTCTGCTGCTAGCAATTTGGCCTGCACAACACACCAGTCACTGTGTGTGCAGTGCAAGGGGAGGCTATATTGTGGTGTATCAGTGGTGTTGGTTGTTGGGCTGCCTTTTAAGGCTTCCTGACAGGCTGGCATTGCTGTTTACCCACTGCTCTGCAAACTGCTTTTTTAAAAGCAATCCAATCTCCCTTATCCTCTAGTCACTTTGGTCACAGCTGTGCCATCGAGCCTGTCACATAGCGCTCAGATATTCATTGGGCCTCACACAATCCAAAAGTGTCCAGTGTCCAAAAGTGTGTGCAGAGATTCAAAATCTCCCTTATCCTCTAGTCACTTTGGTCACAGCTGTGCCATCGAGCCTGTCACATAGCGCTCAGATATTCATTGGGCCTCACACAATCCAAAAGTGTCCAGTGTCCAAAAGTGTGTGCAGAGATTCAAAATCTCCCTTATCCTCTAGTCACTTTGGTCACAGCTGTGCCATCGAGCCTGTCACATAGCGCTCAGATATTCATTGGGCCTCACACAATCCAAAAGTGTCCAGTGTCCACAAGTGTCTGCAGAAATTCAAAATCTCCCTTATCCTCTAGTCACTTTGGTCACAGCTGTGCCATCGAGCCTGTCACATAGCGCTCAGATATTCATTGGGCCTCACACAATCCAAAAGTGTCCAGTGTCCAAAAGTGTGTGCAGAGATTCAAAATCTCCCTTATCCTCTAGTCACTTTGGTCACAGCTGTGCCATCGAGCCTGTCACATAGCGCTCAGATATTCATTGGGCCTCACACAATCCAAAAGTGTCCAGTGTCCACAAGTGTGTGCAGAGATTCAAAATCTCCCTTATCCTCTAGTCACTTTGGTCACAGCTGTGCCATCGAGCCTGTCACATAGCGCTCAGATATTCATTGGGCCTCGCACAATCCAAAAGTGTCCAGTGTCCAAAAGTGTGTGCAGAGATTCAAAATCTCCCTTATCCTCTAGTCACTTTGGTCACAGCTGTGCCATCGAGCCTGTCACATAGCACTCAGATATTCATTGGGCCTCACACAATCCAAAAGTGTCCAGTGTCCAAAAGTGTGTGCAGAGATTCAAAATCTCCCTTATCCTCTAGTCAACTTTGGTCACAGCTGTGCCATCGAGCCTGTCACATAGCGCTCAGATATTCATTGGGCCTCACACAATCCAAAAGTGTCCAGTGTCCACAAGTGTGTGCAGAGATTCAAAATCTCCCTTATCCTCTAGTCACTTTGGTCACAGCTGTGCCATCGAGCCTGTCACATAGCGCTCAGATATTCATTGGGCCTCGCACAATCCAAAAGTGTCCAGTGTCCAAAAGTGTGTGCAGAGATTCAAAATCTCCCTTATCCTCTAGTCACTTTGGTCACAGCTGTGCCATCGAGCCTGTCACATAGCGCTCAGATATTCATTGGGCCTCACACAATCCAAAAGTGTCCAGTGTCCAAAAGTGTGTGCAGAGATTCAAAATCTCCCTTATCCTCTAGTCACTTTGGTCACAGCTGTGCCATCGAGCCTGTCACATAGCGCTCAGATATCAGTGGGCCTCACACAATCCAAAAGTGTCCAGTGTCCACAAGTGTCTGCAGAAATTCAAAATCTCCCCTGTCCTATAGACACCTTGTACCTTGTTTTACATTACTATATAGTTTGTTGGATTTTGTCTACATTTCTACCAAAAACGAGGAAGGCTGGTGGAAGAGGCCGTGGAATTGGGCGGGGGTTGGCAGCTGGTAATGATGGTGTTGGTGGTGGATCTGATGGTAGTGGCAAGAGCAAAATAGGACCGAATGCAGGAGGTGTTGAGCCTGCGTCATCGTCTGGCTACATAAGGCCTCGAACGCTTAGTTTTCTAGGAGTTGGCAAACCGCTTTTAAAGCCAGAGCCTCAGGAAAAAGTTTTGTCTTACATTGCTGACTCAGCCTCCAGCTCTATCGCCTCCTCTTCTTCAGTTGTAAAAAGTAAAAGCACTGAGTCATCATTGGAGGCTCATGTTCATGAACCACACCTTTCCTTGTGTCCTTCACCCCAACCAAGATTGAAGGATGACGCAGGCCATACTACTGATTACTCCATGGAGCTGTTTTCACATACCATGCCTGGATTATCAAGTGAAATGGTGAATTACCCAGGCCAAGATGAATCTGACATGGAGTGCACTGATGCACAGCCGCTGATGGATGATTCTGCTGGTACATTCACTCAGAGCACTACATTGTCCTCGCAGTGTACCGAGCCAGATTCTGACCCTGATGAGACTCAGGTGCCCTTTCCCGCACACTATACCACCATACACGGTGACACAGAGGAAGGTGCTAGTGTTGAGCATTCCGATACCGCAAGTATCGGGTATCGGCCAATACTTGCTGTATCGGAATTCCGATACCGACATCCGATATTTTTTCAATATCGGGCATCGGAATCGGAAGTTCAAAGTTGATTGACAGCCGAAATGACGTCATCATGATGCGCGGTGTGTGCGCATCATGATGCGCCGTCATTTCGGGCCTTCCGGGGGTCTCTGCCGGCCTGCCGGGGGGCTGTGCCGGCCTGCTGGGGGGCTGTGTGGACTGCCCGAGGTCTTTACTGGCCTGTCGGGGGGCTGTGCCGGCCTGCCGGTGGTCTGTGCACCCTGTGGAGGTCTCTACCGGCCTGCCGGGTGACTGTGCCGGCCTGCCGGTGGTCTGTGCACCCTGTGGGGGTCTCTACCAGCCTGCCGGGGGGCTGTGCTGGCCTGCCGGGGGGGCTGTGCACTCTGTGGGGGTCTGTACTGGCCTGCCGGGGGGCTGTGCCGGCCTGCCGGGGAGCTGTGCTGATGTCCGGGGGTCTGTGCAGGCATCGTCCGATGGGACTACAAGTCCCATCTGGCGATGCCTGCTACCATGACAGTGATTGACACATTAGCCAATGATGGGACAGTAGTAGTCCCATCATCCGGCTAATGTGTTAAATGTTAAAAAAAAAAAAAAATACTACATACATACTACATGCATGCTACATACAGACTACATGCTACATACATGCCACATATATACTACATGCATGCTACATACATACTACATGCTACATACATACTACATACATACTACATACATACTACATATATACTACATGCATGCTACATACATACTACATGATACATACATACTACATACATACTACATGCATGCTACATACATACTACATGCTACATACATACTACATATATACTACATGCATGCTACATGCTACATACATGCTACATACATACTACATACATACTACATGCATGCTACATACATACTACATGCTACATACATACTACATACATACTACATGCATGCTACATACATACTACATGCTACATACATACTACATATATACTACATGCATGCTACATGCTACATACATGCTACATATATACTACATACATACTACATACATACTACATATATACTACATGCATGCTACATACATACTACATGCTACATACATACTACATATATACTACATGCATGATACATACATACTACATGCTACATATATACTACATACATACTACATATATACTACATGCATGCTACATACATACTACATGCTACATATATACTACATACATACTACATGCATGCTACATACATACTACATGCTACATACATACTACATATATACTACATACATGCTACATACATACTACATGCTACATACATACTACATGCTACATACATACTACATATATACTACATGCATGCTACATGCTACATACATACCACATATATACTACATACATACTACATGCATGCTACATACATACTACATGCTACATACATACTACATATATACTACATGCATGCTACATACATACTACATGCTACATACATACTACATACATACTACATATACTACATACATACTACATGCTACATACATACTACATGCATGCTACATATATACTACATGCTACATACATACTACATACAATACATTCATACAATACATACATAGACATACAGTACATATAACATAGAGTAACATACTTACCAATACTTGTCACATTGTTCCCCAAAGCCATTGTCTTTTACGGAATAAATATTAACATAACAAACCACAAAAATACTCACCCATGATCCGAAGCAGTCCACGAGTGTGTCCCCACGACGATCTTGGGTAGAGAACTGCAGCATCAGCTGATGCTGCCGCTCTCTACAGGCTGCAGGAATCCAATGACGGAAGGTAGGTATCCTTCCGCACTGTATTCCTCCGCCACTTAAAAAAAAAAGGCCCTAGTCTCACTTTATGGCAAAAGCTGCGTGGGAACTTTCTCACACAGCAATGTCAAAAGTGAGACAGACTAGGGACTATTTTTTTTTTTAAGTGGCGGAGGAATACAGTGCGGAAGGATACCTACCTTCCGTCATTGGATTCCTGCAGCCCGTAGAGAGCGGCAGCATCAGCTGATGCTGCAGTTCTCTACCCAAGATCGTCGTGGGACACACTTGTGGACTGCTTCGGATCATGGGTGAGTATTTTTGTGGTTTGTTATGTTAATATTTATTCCGTAAAAGACAATGGCTTCGGGGAACAATGTGACAAGTATTGGTAAGTATGTTACTCTATGTTATATGTACTGTATGTCTATGTATGTATTGTATGAATGTATTGTATGTAGCATGCATGTAGTATGTATGTAGCATGTATGCAGTATATATGTAGCATGCATGTAGTATATATGTAGTATGTATGTAGTATGTATGTAGCATGCATGTAGTATGTATGTAGTATATATGTGGTATGTATGAAGCATGTAGTATGTATGTAGCATGCATGTAGTATATATGTAGTATGTATGTAGCATGTAGTATGTATGTAGCATGTAGTATGTATGTAGCATGTAATATGTATGTAGCATGCATGTAGTATATATGTAGTATGTATGTAGCATGTAGTATGTATGTAGCATGCATGTAGTATATATGTAGTATGTATGTAGTATATATGTAGCATGTAGTATGTATGTAGCATGCATGTAGTATATATGTAGTATGTATGTAGTATATATGTAGCATGTAGTATGTATGTAGCATGCATAGTATATATGTAGTATGTATGTAGCATGTAGTATGTATGTAGCATGCATGTAGTATGTATGTAGTATATATGTGGTATGTATGTAGCATGCATAGTATATATGTGGTATGTATGTAGCATGTAGTATGTATGTAGCATGCATGTAGTATGTATGTAGCATGCATGTAGTATGTATGTAGTATGTATGTAGCATGCATGTAGTATGTATGTAGCATGCATGTATGTAGTATGTATGTAGCATGTATGTAGTATGTATGTAGTATGTATGTAGCATGCATGTAGTATGTATGTAGTATGTATGTAGCATGTAGTATGTATGTTGCATGCATGTAGTATGTATGTAGTATGTATGTAGCATGTATGTAGCATGCATGTAGTATGTATGTATGTAGTATTTTTTTTTTTTTACATTTAACACATTAGCCGGATGATGGGACTACTACTGTCCCATCATTGGCTAATGTGTCAATCACTGTCATGGTAGCAGGCATCGCCAGATGGGACTTGTAGTCCCATCAGACGATGCCTGCACAGACCCCCGGAGCCTGCACAGCCCACCGGCAGGCCGGCACAGCTCCCCGGCAGGCCGGTACAGACCCCCACAGGGTGCACAGACCACCGGCAGGCCGGCACAGCCCCCCGGCAGGCCGGTACAGACCCCGGGCAGTCCGCACAGCACCGGCAGGCCGGCACAGCCCCCCGGCAGGCCGGCAGAGACCCCCGGAAGGCCTGTACAGACCCCCGAGAGGCTGTGCAAGGGCAGGAAAGGGTTTTTCCAATTCCGATACCGGAAGTCTCATAGACTTGAATGGGACTTCCGGTATCGGCATCGGCGATACCGATACTTTTTTTAAAGATCGGCCGATCCATTCAGATCCGATATTTTGAAGTATCGGACGGTATCGCTCAACTCTAGAAGGTGCACATGACATAGAAGAGGAGGTGATGGATGACCCAGTTGTTGACCCAGATTGGCATCCATTGGGGGAAGAGGGTGCTGCTTCCAATAGCTCAGATGAGGAGCATTCACAGCAGACATCGACATCGCAACAGCTGTTATCTGGCAGGCCCGGAGCACTCCAAAGACAGGTTCCAAACATCAAATGAGTTGCTGGACAGCTTGTCCAGAGGGTCAAAAGATCACAGCATGCTAGGCCGCAAAATGTCTGCCAAAGTAAGAAGAGTGCAGTGTGGCACTTTTTTTAACAAAATCCTCATGATCAGGCCAAGGTTATCTGTAAGAAGTGCGCAAAGACCTTTAGCCGAGGGAAAAATCTGAAAAATTTGAATACCAGTTGCATGCTTAGACATTTAACCAGCACGCACTTGCAAGCGTGGACACAACACCAAACCTCAAGTGCCACATGTGCAACTGATCACAACGAAGGTAGTCAGCAATGCTACATTGTTTCCCCCACTGTAAGCCCACCGGTTAGCACAGCAGCAAATGTTGAGGTGTCGTTGCAATGCCACAGCAGTCAGGGAATCCCACTGTTATATCAACAAAAGACTGATTCTAGGCCATCAGAAAGAACAACAACTCCATCACCATCATCAACCCTCTCTCAGTCCACCCTGTCCACCGCTACTTCCACCATATGCAGCTCTCAAGTCCAGCTCACCCTCCCAGACACTATGAGTAGGTCAAGAAAGTACTCAGTCTCTCATCCGCGTACACTGGGTTTGAACGCCCACATTGCCAAACTAATCTCGTTTGAGATGATGCCCTTTCGGTTGGTGGAAAGCGCAGCTTTCCACGAACTCATGGCCTATGCAGTACCACGCTATGACCTACCCAGTCGCCACTTCTTCTCTCGCAAAGCCATCCCAGCCCTCCACCATCATGTGAAAGACCGCATTGTCCATGCACTCAAGCAGTCAGTGAGCGGAAAGGTGCACCTCACAACTGATGCATGGTCCAGTCGGCATGGCCAGGGCCTTTACGTGTCCATCACTGCGCACTGGGTTAATGTGGTGGATGCAGGGTTCACAGGGGACAGCGGTGGTGGGACAGTGCTGCCTAGCCCATGGTATAGGAAACAGTTGGCTGTAGGCGTTCGACCCTCCTCCTCCTCCTCCTCCAGAAGCGAAAGCTCGTCCACAGAGCGCAGTCGTACGAGCACTCCATCTGCAGCTGCCACTGTTGCACACGATGTGTCCCCCTATCGAGCAGCTAGTGGAAAGCGTCAGCAGGCTGTGTTGCAGATGATGTGTTTGGGCGACACACCGCCGAGGTACTGGCCGAGTACTTGAAGCGACAAACTGAGTCATGGCTGGGCAGTGTACATCTTGAGGCAGGCAAGGTAGTTAGTGATAACGGCTGTAATTTTGTGGCAGCCATAGCCCTTTCAAAACTCATCCACATACCTTGCTTGGCTCACACCTTGAACCTGGTGGTGCTGTGCTTCCTCAAAAATTATCCGGAGTTAACAGCCCTGCTCCAGAAGGTGCGAAGACTGTGCGCGCACATCCGCCGGTCGCCTGTACACTCCGTTCGTATGCAGAAGCTGCAGCGATTGCTCCACCTTCCCAACCACTGCCTCATTATCGACATTGCAACAAGGTGGAACTCCACCCTGCACATGGTGGAGCGGCTGTGCGAGCAGAGGCAGGCCATAATGCATTTGTGGGAGGAAACACGGCCAGGCACTTTGAGAGCAGACATGGAGTTGACAGGTGTGCAGTGGTCGAAGCTGAAAGACCTCTGTAAAGTCCTTCAGTGTTTTGAGGAATGCACACGGCTGGTAAGCGCAGACGACGCCATCCTAAGCATGAGCATCCCACTTATGTGTCTGCTCATGCAAACTTTGACGCACCTTAAGGAGCAGGCGTCTGCAGCCAATGTTGATGAGGAGGAAGAGGAGGAGGGAATCCTTGATGACATTCAGCCATTGTCTGCTCAGGGACCTCTCCTGGACGAGGTGGAGGAAGAAGAGGAGGAGGAGGATGATGATGGGGATGATTACTTAGGGGAGGAGGATGCATCTCATGGGGCAAGTGAAAATGTTGGCGTGGCAAGGTCTGGTACAGGGTTTGTGCGTGACTGGAGGGATGTGGATTTGCCAGAAAGTGCTCCTCCAACCAGCACTCGCAGTGCATCATTGACACCGGGAACATTGGCCCACATGTCAGATTATGCCTTGCGGATCCTAAAAAGGGACCCCGCATTGCCAAAATGATGAACGATGACGACTACTGGTTGGCCAGCATCCTGGATCCACGCTATAAAGGCAAATTACAAAACATCATGCCACAGGAGAACCTTGACCTAATATTGGCTAATAAACAAGCCACTCTGGTAAATCGGTTGCTTGAGGCATTCCCAGCACACAGCAGTGGTGATGGTTCTCACACGAGCCGTATGGGCCGGGGGCAGCTTGGCAGAGGTGTTCGTGGTGCACACAGCAGAAGTGGCATTGGAGACAGGGGTTTCATGACAATGTTGTGGACTGATTTTTCAAATACCGCTCACACAACTGGTAATACTGCATCGATGGAAAGTGACAGGAGACAGCAGTTGTCAACTATGGTTACAAACTACTTTTCCTCCCATATCGATGTTCTCCCACACAGGTCATTCCCCTTTGACTATTGGGCCACTAAACTGGACACCTGGCCTGAATTGGCCCAATATGCCTTACAGGAGCTCGCTTGCCCAGCTGCAAGTGTGCTATCGGAAAGAGTCTTCAGTGCAGCTGGATCAATCCTGACAGAAAAAAGGACCCGTCTGTCAACCCAAAATGTGGATGATCTAACCTTCATTAAAATGAACCATGCATGGGTTTCCAAGGATTTTGTCCCACCTTCCCCTGATGACACATAGGGTGACAGAAAAATGGCTTGCTTTGGTCCACCTCTTCCTGGGACTTCACCTATTTCGCCTTTTGCATCAGCTGAATGTCCAACATCAACATATGCCACTTTCTAAAACTCCCTAACTGTGCTGCCTCCCCCCCATGGCCGGGGTCACCACCTAGCGCACGACACCGTGCGAGTGCAGTTGCCCTGGACCGGTGGGTAGGCCGACTCTTGGGCGCGGGCACTGGCACAGGGTCCCTCATAGTGCAATCAAGTGTCTCTGACGGTGGTGGTGCACACCCGCCGTCAGACACACCGCTGTACTATGAGGGGCCCAGTGCCAGTACCGACGCCCACAAGTGGGCCCCCCTTGCTTGGGCAGGGCCCCAGCATTTGCAATCTTTACCTCTCCCTGCTCCTCCGCTGTGTAATCTGGGCCATCAAATCCATACTGTGCCTGACACCGTCTGAGCCTGCCTCCTGATGTAAAGACATATATTTTGAATGTGTACGCTATCCATACATGTTATCTGGGGATACGGTACCCTTTCTAACCTTTGTGCAATCACGTGCAATCCATACTGGGCCTAACACCGTCTGAGCCTGCCTCCTGAGACATATATTTTGAATGTGTACGCTATCCATACATGTTATCCGGGGATACGGTACCCTTTCTAACCTTTGTGCAATCACGTGCAATCCATACTGGGCCTAACACCGTCTAAGCCTGCCTCCTGAGACATATATTTTTAATGTGTACGCTATCCATACATGTTATCCGGGGAATCGGTACCCTTTCTAACCTTTGTGCAATCACGTGCAATCCATACTGGGCCTAACACCGTCTGAGCCTGCCTCCTGAGACATATATTTTGAATGTGTACGCTATCCATACATGTTATCCGGGGATACGGTACCCTTTCTAACCTTTGTGCAATCACGTGCAATCCATACTGGGCCTAACACCGTCTGAGCCTGCCTCCTGAGACATATATTTTGAATGTGTACGCTATCCATACATGTTATCCGGGGAAACGGTACCCTTTCTAACCTTTGTGCAATCACGTGCAATCCATACTGGGCCTAACACCGTCTGAGCCTGCCTCCTGATGTATAGACATATATTTTGAATGTGTACGCTATCCATACATGTTATCTGGGGATACGGTACCCTTTCTCACCTTTGTGCAATCACGTGTAATCCATACTGGACGTGAGAACGGCTGGCGAGCTGTTAAGCAAGCTACAGCAAGCTACAGCACCTGTGGTTTGCACACGTAAGTTTTTCATTTTTTCAGGAATGACGGTTAGGCCTAATTCCGGAACTGCGGTTGACCTGCACTTACTGGGAAATCATTGTTCCCCCCCACAACTTTAGCCAAATAACCCCCATTTTTCAGTGCGTAACTTGTATTATGAAGTTAATTAAGGTTGACAAGCTTAAGTAAGAAGAATTGATGCTTTTGGCATTCAAATGGGCACTGTAGGTGTGTTTCCTGTCCTCCTCTCACTGCCGACTTTTATTCCCCATTGACTTACATTGGGTTTCGTGTTTTGGGACGACCCCGACTTTTCCCTATAATCGGACGATCTTGCTCGACCCGACTTTTGGAAAAGTCGGGTTTCACGAAACGAAACGCGACCCTAAAAAACCAAAAGTCGCTCAACTCTACTGTTAATTACACAAATTAGAGAAGCATCACATGATTTTTCGAACAGTGCCAATACTTTTGTCCACCCTCTTTTTTATGTTTGGTGTGGAATTATATCCAATTTGGCTTTAGGACAATTCTTTTTGTGTTTTTTCATTTAAGACAAATTAAATGAAGATAATAATACCAAAGAATTTGTGTTTGCAATCATTTTCAGGAAGAAACTGAGTATTATCTGACAAAATTGCAAGGGTGTCAATACTTTTGGCCACAACTGTACATACATACATACATACACACACACACTTGAGCTTTATATAGTAGATTAAGGTTGACAAGTTTAAGTAATAAGAATGGATGTTTTTGGCATTAAAATGGGCACTGTAGGTGTGTTTCCTGTCCTCCACTCACTGCCGACCTTGGTTCCCCATTGACTTGCATTGGGTTTCGTATTTCAGTCGGCCTTCGACTTTTCACGATAATCGGCCGATTGCGTTCGACCCGACTTTTCATGAAACCCGACTTGACCCGAAAAAAGGCAAAGTCGCTCATCCCTACTCCCAAGACAAAATCAATGTGGTCTCAGATTGAAGTAAAACAGTCCGATTTTGCATGAAAATATGAAAATCGTTAATGTCTTGTGTTTGCTCATACACAGCACAAATTATTTGTAAAGCTTTGTGCAAAATTGGTTTGTAATACATCAAATTTCTTATGAAAATTTTTGGACAATCGATTAGAGGCCGCCTCACATGTTTTTGTGAGGTGTGACGCATGTCATTGGTATGTATTACGTCCAATGAGAGCATGTATGATCTAGTCAACACCAGAAAATCCAGAACAAACAAGCCCTCTGTTCAATAAATTTTAGGGTACAGTAGAGACCCTAGAGCATAATAAATGTCTTTTCTATTCTTCCTTACGATTTCTCTTGGCTAAACATATTCCAAGATGTGTGGCACAACATTACCAGCTATTATTTTTTAATGTGATTTCGAAGTACTCTGTCAGGAGATGTTTACTATTATATGTTTATGTGTTGCCACTCATTAGTTGTAATGTGAATTGACCCTTGGAAGGGTTTTTCTAGAATATGGTAACTAGATTTGTGAAGAAATTGCACTCTTTTTCCCAGATGTTTCCCAAGCTGGCCACCCGGTCACCATTTTGCTGGATTCTTCAGATAGTCAAAAAAAGCTTTCAAATAAGAAAATACTTTATACTCATCCATCCTAAGCCATCACCTGTTATACAATACCTCTGCTGAAGCTTGCCGGAGCTCTGTGCCAGTCTTTGGTCCTTCTTTCCAGCGCTGAGGCCAGTGATTGGTCTCACATGGCCATGTTTATTATGATTTGAGGTCTGAAGAAATCTCAGAACATAATAAACATCTTTTCATGGAAATAATGGCATGCTTAGACTAACATTTCTTCTGTGGTGTTGCTATCGGTGTGTCAAGAGTGGGAGAAGAGGATTGACAATCCAACACAATGGGCAGCACTTACAACACATTTTATAAGTGGTCATAAAATTGTAAATAAGGCCTGTTTCACATTTCAGTTATTTGACATCAGTCAAAATCCGCCAGGTTGTGAAAAAATGGATCCGTTTCCGTTGTGGCATAAACGGATGCCACCGGATCCGTTTTTTGACGTATCCGCTTAATCAGTTTAGGACTGAAATTTAAAGGAGCACGAGTCTGGGAAAAGAGGAGAGAGAGAGAGAGAGAGATTTTTTCCGCCAGAAATTTGGGGCTAAATTTCTGGCAAGGAAATTCTTCCGGGCATGCTCAGTGTGAAAAAACGGATCCGTTGCCGGATTCCGTCAAAAAACGGTTGGCAACGGATCCGCCGCCCATAGGCGACCATTATAACGAATGGCGGATAGCTGCGGATCCGTTGCTATCCGCTATTTTGACGCAGAGAAAAAACGTTTCATTGTCAGTCCACTAAAGTCAGCAGACACCAAAATTTTGGTGGATCCGTCAAAAAACGGATCCGACGGATGACTTCAGTCTGCAGTGTGATTTCTATAAGTGTGTTCTAGAAGTGTGAAGATTAATTTAAGAATTAAAACCAGAAGGATGTATACAGACTGTGCCCTGCTACCTGCCACCTTCGCACTCTAACAAGCATCTCTATTCTTCCGACAGGTATGTCCATCCACCCAGCTCTCCTGCTCTCCTGCTGTCTGTCTATGAAGGGCACACAGTGCATCACCCAGCTTTGCACATAGACTTGCCTCTGCACCTAGCATTCACATGGTATGTCCATCCACCCAGCTCTCCTGCTCTCCTGCTGTCTGTCTATGAAGGGCACACAGTGCATCACCCAGCTTTGCACATAGACTTGCCTCTGCACCTAGCATTCACATGGTATGCCTTTCAGCTAACCCCAGCTTACCCCAGTGTTATTTATGACCTTGTTTGCTCTGGCTTGATCATATGCATCTGGTCCACTCTTAATTGTCTGACCAAGAAGAGTAGAGACCACTCCTCTCTGCTTCACACCTGACTGCACTTAGTTGTACATATATTGCAGAGCACAAGTCTGCATAAAGACTCCAGTCTGCAGTGTGATTTCTATAAGTGTGTTCTAGAAGTGTGAAGATTAATTTAAGAATTAGAACCAGAATTGGAACTGAAGGTAACTGTACACAGTTACAGTAAACAATGTTTCTGTTTGTTTTCACTTTCACCCCTATAATCCTTCACTTTCTGCTAATTCCCCTAATCCCTACTCCTAGTAAGGAACTGTTCATCTCTTCTTCAATCCTCCCCATCCACCTCACCTCTGCCTCAAAACTGTTCCTTACCATACAATCCTCTGTCTCCAAACACAGACAGCCCCCTCATTCCCTCTCCTGCTCCCACCTGCTAACACTTTCTCTGCTCCTTCTCACTGCTGGTGATATCTCCCCAAATCCTGGTCCTCCTCACCACATTCCCACAGTCATTTCTACCTCCCATCCACGCTCTATCACAACCTTCCGTAACCTCTCCAACCTTATACCCATTCACCCAGCCCCCGCTTCCCCAGTCCCACTAACAGGAGCTCTGTGGAATGCTCGCTCTGTCTGCAACAAGCTTTCCTACATCCATGATCTTTTTGTTACTATCAAACTTTCCTTCCTCGCATCACCGAAACCTGGCTCACCCCTTCTGACACAGCCTCTCCTGCTGCACTTTCATATGGTGGCTTCCACCTTTCTCACACCCCCCGCCCCAGCAGCAAACATGGCGGAGGAGTTGGTTTTCTCCTGTCAGATACCTGCTCCTTCACCCCAATCCCACTGCCACCCTCTGTTACCCTCCCTTCCTTTGAGGTGCACTCTGTGCGCATCTACTCCCCCTCCAACTGGCTGTCATCTACCGCCCCCCAGGGCCAGCCACCACCTTCTTTGACCACTTGACCACCTGGTTACTTCATTTCCTTTCCACGGACATCCCTACTATCATCATGGGCGACTTCAACATCCCCATTGACACTTCCCTCTCAGCTGCCACTAAACTCCTATCTCTCACTTCCTCCTTCGGCCTCACTCAATGGTCTTCTACAGCCACCCACAAAGATGGCCACACACTGGACCTCATCTTCACCCGCCTCTGCTCCCTATCTAACCTCTCTAACTCACCTCTTCCTCTCTCTGACCACAACCTTCTCACATTCTCTTCCCTCTTCACTCCATGTCTACAATCCCCACCCCACAAACTTTCACACCCTCGCAGAAATCTTAAACACCTTGACCTACACTCATTCTCTGAATCCCTTCTCCCTCTCACAGATAAAAGTTCCTTACACAATGCGGATGACGCTGCCGCTCTATATAACACCACAATAGCTGTAGCTTTGGAATCCGCTGCCCCACCTACACATACCAAAGCTCGCAAAATCAACAGACAGCCATGGCACACCAGCCTGACCAAAGAGCTGAGGCGAGCTTCCAGGGCTGCTGAGCGCAGATGGAAAAGATCCCACTCCAAGGAGCACTTCATCGCATTCAAACAGTCCCTCACTACTTTCAAGACCACACTCGCCACAGCTAAACAAACCTACTTCTCATCTCTCATATCCTCCCTGTCTCACAACCCTAGACAGTTATTCAACACCTTCAATTCTCTCCTCCGCCCCCCAGCACCTCCTCCCTCCCCACTCATCTCAGCTGAAGACTTTGCCTCATTCTTCAAGCAGAAGATTGATAACATCAGAGAAAGTTTTGGTCAACAACCCCCAGAACCCTTCCTCCCGACTTCCCAGCCCTCCACCTTCAAAACCAACTTCTCCACCATTACAGAAGATCGACTCTCCACTCTACTCTCAAGATCACATCTCACCACCTGTGCACTCGACCCGATCCCATCCCACTTCATACCAAACCTCACCACAGTCTTCATCCCAACCCTAACCCATCCCTTCAACCTATCACTAACAACTGGTGTTTTCCCCTCAAGCTTTAAACATGCCTCCATCACACCTATCCTCAAAAAGCCCTCTCTTGACCCATCCTCTGTATCTAGCTATCGCCCTATATCACTTCTCCCCTACGCCTCCAAGCTACTGGAACAACACGTCTACCTTGAACTGTCCTCCCATCTCTCTTCTTGCTCCCTCTTTGACCGCTTACAATCTGGCTTCCGGTCACACCACTCCACTGAAACTGCCCTTACTAAGGTCACCAATGACCTCTTCACTGCCAAGAGCAAGCGACACTACTCTGTCCTCCTTCTCCTGGACCTGTCGGCTGCCTTTGACACAGTGGACCATTCCCTATTATTACAGACCCTCTCATCCCTCGGCATCAGAAACTTGGCCCTATCCTGGATCTCATCATACCTAACAGACCGGACATTCAGCGTCTCCCACTCACACACCACCTCCTCACCTCGCCCCCTATCTGTCGGAGTCCCACAAGGTTCAGTCCTTGGGCCCCTGCTGTTCTCTATTTACACCTTTGGCCTGGGACAGCTCATAGAATCTCATGGCTTTCAGTATCATCTCTACGCTGATGACACACAGATCTACATCTCTGGACCAGATATCACCTCCCTACTAACCAGAATCCCTCAATGTCTGTCCACTATTTCATCCTTCTTCTCCGCTAGATTTCTGAAACTCAACATGGAGAAAACAGAATTCATCATCTTTCCCCCATCTCACGTGACCCCCCTACGAACCTATCAATTACAGTAAATGACTGCCCACTCTCCCCAGTCCCACAAGCTCGCTGCCTCGGAGTAATCCTTGACGCTAATCTCTCCTTCAAACCACATATCCAAGCCCTTTCCACTTCCTGCCGACTTCAACTCAAAAATATTTCACGAATCCGTTCATTCCTCACCCAAGAATCTGCAAAAACCCTAGTCCATGCCTTCATCATCTCTCGCCTTGACTACTGCAACCTCCTGCTCTGTGGCCTCCCCTCAAACACTCTTGCACCCCTCCAATCTATTCTAAACTCTGCTGCCCGACTAATCCACCTGTCCCCCCGCTATTCCCCAGCTTCTCCCCTCTGTCAATCACTTCACTGGCTCCCAATTGCCCAGAGACTCCATTACAAAACCCTAACCATGACATACAAAGCCATCCACAACCTGTCTCCTCCATACATCTGTGACCTCGTCTCCCGGTACTTTCCTGCACGCAACCTCCGATCCTCACAAGATCTCCTTCTCTACTCTCCTCTTATCTCCTCTTCCCACAATCGCATACAAGATTTCTCTCACGCATCACCCCTACTCTGGAACTCTCTACCACAACATATCAGACTCTCACCTACCATCGAAACCTTCAGAAAGAGCCTGAAGACCCACCTCTTCCGACAAGCCTACAACCTGCAGTAACCACCGATCGACCAAACCGCTGCACGACCAGCTCTACCCTCGCCTACTGTATTATCACCCATCCCTTGTAGATTGTGAGCCCTCGCAGGCAGGGTCCTCTCTCCTCCTGTACCAGTTATGATTTGTATTGTTTAAGATTATTGTACTTGTTTTTATGTATACCCCTCCTTACCTGTAAAGCGCCATGGAATAAATGGCGCTATAACAATAAATAATAATAATAATAATGACCATCCGTCAAAATCCGCCGCTAATGCAAGTCAATGGGAAAAAAAACGGATCTGCGAAAAAAATGGTGGATCCGTTTTTTTGCAAAATGGCGGATTTTGACTGGCATCAAATAACTGAAATGTGAAACAGGTCTAACTCATAAAAGAATAAAGTTACATTAAAACCAAGCACACCATTGTTTTTCTTGTGAAATTCTCAAATAAGTTTGATGTGTCACATGACCCTCTTCCCACTGAAAAAAAACAAAGTTGGATCCAAAATGGCTGACTCAAAATGGCCGCCATGGTCACCACCCACCTTGAAAAGTTTCCCCAACGCATACTAAAGTGCCACAAACAGGAAGTTGATATCACCAACCATTTCCATTTTATTTAGGTGTATCCATAATAATGGCCCACCCTGAACATAATTGCGGTTACCCCCACTCTCGGCACCAGCACCAGAGAATCATGACATTGTGTAAAGTGTGCCCTGTGAGTAATCACAAGTCTGCAGTCAAGCCTGGATAATCCCTTTAAAATGTGTAGGAGGAGGTATAGCCAGTGATTTGCTGGTGAACACAAGAGCACAAGAGTTACTAGGACATTCAGACTGTAGGACATTTTAGCAATAGTAATGGTACAGGATTATTAAAATTAATGTATCATGACAAAAAGATTTAAGTATTTATAAAAAGCATATTTTTTATATATTTTTTTTTATTTTCAATGTCAATATCCATGTTAAATAAAAGTCCTGAAACCTTGCAGTTTTCACTCCGGCCAATTACTCTTGTAAATGACTGATGAATTGATACTTCCTGCTCTGTATAGATCATTTCTCGGAAGTAATCTCCATATCAGCACAGGCAGAAATGCAAATACAATGACCAGTAACATCTATATGTAGATAACACAGATTCCACCATTCACAATAGGAGATAGACACAGTTCTCTCTCTGCATAAAGACCTCTGCACAGATCACAGAGCATGCTCACAATTCTCTCCCACGGGAAGTAATACAGAACACTCAGAAGATGACAGCTCTCGAAATAATTTACAGTAAACTGAATTTAAAAAATAGACAATTTCAATAAAGAAAAGATAAAAAATATGTATCTGTATCTTTTTTTTAGAATACAACATTGAAAGAAGTGATAGATTCTCTTTAAGAACATTTAAAGCACAATCCTAGTTCTGAAATATTTTTACTCTTTTCTACAGATTTTGATCAATTAAATCAAGGTTATTCTTGTACTCAAGAGACACTGTAAAATTTAATGAAACCACAAGAACAGCCTTCAGTTACACTTTCCAGAAAACTCTCAGAAGAGGCATTTTGTGCAGCTATAGCTCAGCTAATCAGAACCCTCCTCGGTAGCTTAAATAATGTCTAGTAATTTCACTCATGCATTCCCTAAGCATGTCGTATTGCAACACTTGCCTTTTCTTAATTGCATGGCAGTAATGTCGCTAACAACAATGGTTCGAGGTCTTCAAGGGCCAGTAAGAGCTCAGGATTTAGGGATTATTAAGTAGAGATGCATAAAGTAAATCTGTAAATCCTGAAGCTTAGAGGACTTTGAAGCGTAAGTCAAGATGTCTAGTGCAGTACATGGATCCATACATCTCTTCCAATGCGTTCAACTATTAAACAGGGAACCGAACAGCCTGAAATTACAAATTCTAATTCATGAAATATTCTTCATCTACTGGAAATAAGAAAACTGTACAAACCTGACCTTAAAGGGGTGCAGACATTGAATTCGCACAGGTCCTGACTCCAGAGTTTCTGATAGGACCCAATGACTTCTCTACCAAGTTAAATTAGGTTAAAGTGTTATCACCATCTTAACAAGTTATCACCTTGTGGGGATCAACTGTTCAGACCCTTACAGATTCCCAAAAATAAGTCTTTAAAATGCCCAGTTGGGACAAAGTGATGGATGTGCCTGGGCATCACCGTTTCATTCATTATTTATGAGACTATCAACTAAATTGCTCAACTATCTCTGGCAGTCCCATAAACAATGAATTGAGAATTATGGCTCACATAGATGACCACGGCTTCACTCCAATAAGGCATTTCACTGCTCCATTGCAGAAGTTGTGGGAGGCCAAAGAAATCAACAATTTATTCCCAGGTTTGGTAATAACTTGTTAAAATGGGAATAATCCCATAATAAAAAAATAGAACTATTAACCCCTTAAGCCCCAAGGGTGGTTTGCACGTTCATGACCGGGCCAATTTTTACAATTCTGACCACTGTCCCTTTATGAGGTAATAACTCTGAAACGCTTCCATGGATCCCGGAGATTCTGACAAAGTTTTCTCGTGACATAATGTACTTCATGCTAATGGTAAAATTTCATTCAAATAACTTACGTTTATTTGTGAAAAAAAAAGGAATTTGGCAAAAATGTTGAAAATTTCGCAATTTTCCAACTTTAAATTTTTATGCCCTTAAATCACAGAGATACGGCACACAAAAAACTTAATAAGTAACATTTCCCACATGCTTACTTTACATCAGCACAATTTTGGAACCAAAAGTTTTTTTGTTAGGAAGTTATAAGGGTTAAAATTTGACCAGCGATTTCTCATTTTTGCAACACCATTTTATTTTTACGGACCACAATACATTTGAAGCCACTTTGCGGGGTCTATATGATAGAAAATACCCAAAAGTGACACCATTCTAAAAACTGCACCCCTTAAGGTGCTCAAAACCACATTCAAGAAGTTTATTAACCCTTTAGGTGCATCACAGGAATTTTTTGAATATTTAAAAAAAAAATGAACATTTAACTTTTTTTCACAAAAGAAATACTTCAGGTTCAATTTTTTTTATTTTACCAAGGGTAACAGGAGAAATTGGACTGCAAAATTTATTGTGCAATTTGTCCTGAGTACGCTGATACCTGATATGTGGGGGGGAACCACTGTTTCGGTGCATGGCAGAGCTCAGAAGGGAAGGAGCGTCGTTTGACTTTTTCAATGCAAAATTGTCTGGAATTCAGATCGGACGCCATGTCACGTTTGGTGAGCCCCTGATGTACCTAAACAGTGGAAACCCCCCACAAGTGACCCCATTTTGGAAACTAGACCCCCCAAGGAACTTATCTAGATATGTGGTGAGAACTTTGAACCCACAAGGAGTTCACAGAAGTTTATAACGTACAGCGGTACAATTAAAAAATCATATTTTTTCCACAAAAATGATCTTTTCACCCCCGATTTTTATTTTCCCAAGGGTAAGAGGACCCTAAAAGTTATTGTGCAATTTGTCCTGAGTACACTGATACCCCACATGTGGGGGTAGACCACTATTTGGGATATGGCAGAGCTCAGAAGGGAAGCAGCACCATTTGACGTTTTTGGCTGGAATTGAGATCGGACACCATGTCGCATTTGGAGAGCCCCTGATGTAACAAAACAGTGGAAAGCCCCACAAATGACACAATTTTGGAAACTAGACCCCCCAAGGAACTTATCTAGATGTGTGGTGAGCACTTTGACTCCGCCAGTGCTTCACAGAAGTTTATAACGCCCGGGTGTGAAAATAAAAAAAATCGTATTTTTTCCACAAACATGATCTTTTAGTCACCAATTTTTTTATTTTCCCAAGGGTACCAGGAGAAATAGGACCCCAAAAGTTGTTGTCCAATTTGTCCTGAGTACGCTGATACCCCATATGTGGGAGAAAACTACTGTATGGGCACACGTCGGGGCTCGGAAGGGAAGTAGTGACGTTTTGGAATGCAGACTTTGATGGAATGGTCTGCAGGTGTCATGTTGCTTTTGGAGAGCCCCTGATGTACCTAAACTATGGGAACTCCCCACAAGTGACCCCATTTTGGAAACTAGACCCCCCACGGAACTTATCTAGATGTGTGGTGAGCACTTTGAACCCCCAAGTGCTTCAAAGAAGTTTATAACGCCCGGGTGTGAAAATAAAAAAAATCATTTTTGCCCCCAATTTTTTATTTTCCTAAGGGTAACAGGAGAAATTGGACCCCAAAAGTTGTTTTGCAAGTTATCCTGAGTAGGCTGATACCCCATATGTGGGGGTAAAACACTGTTTGGGCGCATGGCAGAGCTTGGAAGGGAGGGACCACCATTTGACTTTTTCAACTCAGAATTGGCTGGAATTGAGATCAGACACCATGTTGCATTTGGAGAGCACCTGATGTGCCCAAACAGTGGAAACCCCCCAATTCTAACTCCAGCCCTAACCCTAACACACCCCTAACCCTAATCTCAGCCCTAACCCTAGCCCTAACCCTAGCCCTAACCCTAACCCTAGCCCTGGCCCTAACCCTAGCCCTAATGGGAAAATGGAAATAAATACATTTTCTTTTAATTTTATTATTTTTCCCTAACTAAGGGGGTGATAACGGGGGGGATTTGATTTACTATTTATGGCGGTTTTTATATTTGGCAGCTGTCACACGCTAAAAGACGCTTTTCATTGTAAAAAAAGTTTTTGCATCACCACATATTGAGAGCTAAAATTTTTCCGTATTTTGACCCACCGAGTCATGTGAGGTCTTATTTTTTGCGGGACGAGTTGACGCTTTTATTGGTACCATTTTCGGGCACGTGACATTTTCTTTTTATTCCGATTTTTGGGATGCAGAATGAACAAAAACCAGCGTTTCATGAATTTCTTTTGGGGGGGTGTGCTTACACCGTTCCGCGTGTGATAAAATTGATAAAGTGGATTTATTCTTCAGGTCAGTACGGTTACAGCGATACCTCATTTAGGTCGTTTTTTTACGTTTTGTCGGTTTTATGCAATGAAAACTATTTTATATAAAAAATAATTATTTTTTCATCGCTTTATTCTATGAGCTATAACTTTTTTATTTTTTTGCTGATGATGCTGCATGGCAGCTCGATTTTTGCGGGACAAGATGACGTTTTCAGCAGTACCATGGATATTTATATGCGTCTTTTTGATCGCGCGTTATTGCACTTTTTGTTCGGCGGTATGATAATAAATCATTATTTTTTGCTTCGTTTTTTATTATTATTTTTTAAGGGGTTCACTAAAGGGGTTAACTAATGGGACAGTTTTATAGGGTAGGTCGTTACGGATGCAGCAATACCAAATATGTGTACTTTTATTGTTTTTTTTTATTTCCAAATAATGAATTTATTGGGGGAATATTTTTTTTTTCTAATTTATTTGGCGATTTTTTTTAAAAATTATTTTAACACTTTTTTTTTTAACTTTATTACATTGTCCCAGGTGGGACATCACTGTCCTGTGACAGATCGCTGATCTGTCACATCACAGATCACTGTGACAGATCAGCGATCAGTCACAGGCAGTGCAGCAGGCTTCCTCGTGCCTGCGCTTTGCAGGCACTGAGGAAGCCGGCTCCCTGCAGGCCCCCGAAGGTCCCCGTCGCCATCTTGGATTCGGGGGCCTGCAGGAAAGGAGCCCCCCACAGCAGCGCTGCACATTACGCTGCTGTGGGGGGCTCAGGGAAGCACGGAGGGAGCCCCCTCCCTGCCGATGCTTCCCTTTAACCCCCGGTACTCCGCGATCATGTTTGATCGTGGTGTGCAAGGGGTTAACGTGTTGGGGGCGGCCCGTGACTGCCCCTGACACATTGTGCCAGGTGTCAGCTGTGATAATCAGCTTGACACCCAGCCGCGATCAGCGGCGCTCACCACGTGGGCGCCGCTGATCGCTATGACGTACTATCCCGTCCCTGGGAATTAAGTCCCAGGGCACATGGACGGGATAGTACGTCATATGGGATTAAGGGGTTAATGGCACATGGCGTTTGGGGTGCTCTGCTACAGTTTCTGCCAGGGGTCCCAGGAGCTGTACATTATGTGGCTTTTCATACGTTAATTCTTATGGAACTTATTTTTTGGACTTCCGTGCGCTGCTTGACAAAATACGGGATTCCAATTACGATAGAAGATTAATCATTTATTCCCTATTATTATTATTGGGAATAAATGATTAATCTTCCATCATAATTGGAATCCTGTATTTTGTCAAGCAGCGCACGGAAGTCCAAAAAATAAGTTCCATAAGAATTGATATATTAGCGGTCACTTGTTTGACCATTGGACGTGCAGCAGCTGACTACTAATCTTATATGCTTGATCTCTCCTACAACAGGTGGGTGGATTTCTTATATATTTTTTAATATTAACCCGGATAAGACCCTATTTGCACTTTTCTGTTCCTATAGTGTATTATATTGAAGCTTTTCATACGTTGACATACACTCACTGGCCACTTTATTAGGTACACCATGCTAGTAAGGGGTTGGACCCCCTTTTGCCTTCAGAACTGCCTCAATTCTTCGTGGCAGAGATTCAACAAGGTGCTGGAAGCATTCCTCAGAGATTTTGGACCATATTGACATGATGGCATCACACAGTTGGCGCAGATTTGTCGGCTGCACATCCCTGATGCGAATCTCCCGTTCCACCACATCCCAAAGATGCTCTATTGGATTGAGATCTGGTGACTGAGGAGGCCATTTGAGTACAGTAAACTCATTGTCATGTTCAAGAAACCAATCTGAGATGATTCGAGCTTTATGACATGGCGCATTATCCTGCTGAAAGTAGCCATCAGATGTTGGGTACATTGTGGTCATAAAGGGATGGACATGGTCAGCAACAATACTCAGGTAGGCTGTGGCGTTGCAACGATGCTCAATTGGTACCAAGGGGCCCAAAGAGTGCCCAGAAAAAATTCCCCACACCATGACACCACCACCACCAGCCTGAACCGTTGATACAAGGCAGGATGGATCCATGCTTTCATGTTGTTTACGCCAAATTCTGACCCTACCATCCGAATGTCGCAGCAGAAATCGAGACTCATCAGACCAGGCAACGTTTTTCCAATCTTCTACTGTCCAATTTCGATGAGCTTGTGCAAATTGTAGCCTCAGTTTCCTGTTCTTAGCTGAGAGGAGTGGTACCCAGTGTGGTCTTCTGCTGCTGTAGCCCATCTGCCTCAAAGTTCGACGCACTGTGCGTTCAGAGATGCTCTTCTGCCTACCTTGGTTGTAACGGGTGGCAATTTGAGTCACTGTTGCCTTTCTATCAGCTAGAACCAGTCTGCCCATTCTCCTCTGACCTCTGGCATCAACATGGCATTTCCGGCCACAGAACTGCCGCTCACTGGATTTTTTTTCTTTTTCGGACCATTCTCTGTAAACCCTAGAGATGGTTGTGCGTGAAAATCCCAGTAGATCAGCAGTTTCTGAAATTCTCAGACCAGCCCTTCTGGCACCAACAATCATGCCACGTTCAAAGGCACTCAAATCACCTTTCTTCCCCATACTGATGCTCGGTTTGAACTGCAGGAGATTGTCTTGACCATGTCTACATGCCTAAATGCACTGAGTTGCCGCCATGTGATTGGCTGATTAGAAATTAAGTCTTAACACACAGTTGGACAGGTGTACCTAATAAAGTGGCCAGTGAGTGTATAATTTCCCTTTAGTATGGTATGGGTAGATTAATAAAACACCATTAGCCAAATGCCCAACCCCCTCAAAAAAAATCCCAAACTAAAACTTAACTTCTATTAACTGATAAATTATATATACGTATAGTGTATGCAGATCAATAAAAGCACACCTCATCCTAGGTCAATTATCAGTATATTATTTGCCAAATGCAACTGAAGTAGAAAAAGATCCTAGACATAAATATTATATTGGAATATCAACTGGACACGTAGCTAAATGATATTGGCAGGGATAATGTATTTGTAATGTGTATAGATGTATAAGAGTCCAACAGGCAAAGGGGAAGCACTCATACAGAGATTATGTGGAAAGTTCTATGGTGGTGATATGTAGACCAGGGAGGGAATTGCTAGAGAGTCATGATGGAGGTCTTTTATTGTCCTCTCATTCGTCAAATTATCAGTCGCAAACATAGGAGCTCATATGTTGTTCTACACAAGAAACCTATAATGTCCATTTCAACCCCTGGATGGTAAGATGGGACATATAAAATCATTTCAAGGTCTAGGTTTTAACTACTTTTTCTACTTGCTGAAATTACTTTACTATGAGATGAGCATCTGAACGTGCTGTTTTCGATAAAGAAAATCTTAAAAGATTTACTGAAAGGGAGTTTCCAATAATTAGACATCCAAGGTCTCCAATAAAAACACTTAACACTGTGGCTAAAGCCCCCGTTACACACTGCGATATCGCTAGCAATATCGCTGTAAAGTCACCGATTTTGTGACGTTGCAGCGATATTACTAGCGATATCGCTGCATGTGATACTTACCTCCGACCGGCTCCCCCGCTGGTTATCGCTGATCGCGCGAGAAGCTGCTGGATCATTTCTCATCGGCCACTTCCTGCGGCGCTTCCTGCTGTGCTGATGAGAGACGCGTGGAGCCGGGCGGGAGGATGCAGGATCGCCGCGTCTGACAGGTAAGTAGCGATCCTCGACCCCAGCGATGTCGCTGGTGAGATCTGCCTGTGTGGCAGCTCACTAGCGACCACCTAGCGATGCACCAGCGATCCTGACCGCATCATATCGCTGGTCGGGATCGCTGGTGCATCGCTAGGTGTAACGGTACCCTAAGCCATTTCTGGAATTGGCAGTTCTTACACAATTTTAAATGGCTCCACATACAAAAAGAGCAAGCAACTTATAAACTTCATTTATTAACTAAACAGAAAAGTTTTCAATGAGGCTGGAATGTGACTGAACTGGAAAGTAACGAGAGGAATTAAACCATCAGCTTAGAGTGTGGGAATCAAGGCCAAATCTTTATTCAGAATTGACAAATCCTTAAATATTTAAGATTTGCCAGCTGATTTCACAATGCAATCTTCAAACATTATTAAACAGATCTCTAATAGCTGATGAAGCAAGTGTACTTACTGTGAAAATTCATGTCAGAAGGATTGTTTAATCTTTTTTGAAAGTTTATCCTCCTATTTTTTAAAGCAAGTATTTTATTAGATCAGCTTGAAAATGAGAGCGATTGACTTATGGCATCCTCATCAACATATCTTTGCTCAATGTAAACAGATATGGCACTGTATACATCTGCCCTGTTACTTCTTGGCTTAGCCATACACTTTAGATAGCAGTCAACAAAATGATCATTTAGCCGACAGCTAAATACGGACACATGCTTTCATGTTTCCCATCTACAACATGCATGTGTTGTAGATGGGAAGAGTAGAGTAATCTCTTCCCGACATCTTCTTTTGTAATCCAATCAACCAATAATTTTCCTCTGCCATTAGCCATTGGAGGAAAGTCAGGAAGCTCCCATACACATATCATAGGATATACATCCAGTAGCGATGAATTCAGTATGTTCAGCAAACATAAGCCTAATGTGTATGACCATCTGTAGAAGAAGCGCTGTATGTAGTGATGAGCGAGTATGCTCGTCGCTCGGGTTTCCTCGAGCATGCTCGGGTGATCTCCGAGTATTTGGAAGTGCTCGTAGATTTAGTTTCAGTTACCGCAGCTGCATGATTTGCAGCTACTTGACAGCCTGAATACATGTGGGAATTCCCTAACAATCAGGGAATCCCCACATGTATTTCGACTGTCAAGTAGCTGCAAATCATGCAGCTGCGGTAACTGAAACTAAATCTCCGAGCACTTCCAAATATTCAGAGACCACCCAAGCATGCTCGAGGAAAGCCGAGCAACGAGCATACTCGCTCATCACTAGTTGTATTCTGTCAATTGTTGGGCAATAAATATGTCTATGGAGAGGACGCTTTTCTGACCATTAGTGTGCTTACCCATTTTTGTACTTTTTTATCATTCCACATATTCTAAGAGCAATTACTTGAGATCTTGGTTATAAATGACAACTCCTCAGCCTAACCTGCTTAATCCCACCCCAACAACCAATACCCTAGCTTAGAAAGCAAACGATTATATGGTAAGTACATACAAATAAGAAATAATTTTACAGATTTCAAGAACAGACAAGTTGTCTCGACAGCGCTACAAGGATTATCCAAGGATTATAATTAAAGATCACATCCCTAGCTAGTGCTTCAGATACCACTGTTGGACATTTAATCCAGTCTCTCCACTGCTTCCTGAATTTGGCTATAGCACCCTTCTTAATGTAAACCTTTTTCTCTATTAAATTGGCGGTATTTAGGCTCTGGACCACTTCCTCTTGTAGGTGGAGTGTTGGGCAGCCGATGTTTAGCACTAGACTTTCTTGTGTGGTAAAGAATTTTCTCTACGTCCAGTAGTAATAAAGGAGAAGCTCCAATATCTGTCACATACCCTAGAATACAAGATTCAGCATTCTGAGGTAAATAAATGTTAAATATCACTCTAGCAAGCCTACCCACGTTGTCTCATAGTTCCCAAGTCTAGGACATTATTATTATTATTTATTTATATAGCACCATTAATTCCATGGTGCTGTACATGAGAATGGGTTACATACAAAGTTATAGATATCGTTAACAGTAAACAAATTTAAATTGACAGACTGGTGCAGATGGGAGAGGACCCTGTCCTTGTGGACTTACATTCTATTGGATAGTGGGGAAGAGACAGAAGGTCAGGGGTGCAGCTGCTCTGGTGGTGATGAGGCGGCAGCTCGGACGGTGGTGAGGCGGCAGAATGGTTATTGCAGGCTGTAAGCTTTCCTGAAAAGATGGGTTTTCAGGTTCCGTTTGAAGGATCAAAGGGTGGTGGATAATCAGACGTGTTGAGGCATGGAATTCCAGAGGATGGGGGATATTCGGGAGATATTTTGGAGGCGGTTGTGTGAGGAACGAATAAGTGTGGTGGATAGTAGGAGGTCTTGGGAGGATTGAAGATTACGTGAGAGAAGATATTGGGAGATTAGTTCAGAGATATAGGGAGGGGAAAGGTTGTGGATGGCTTTGTAGGTCAGTGAGCCAATGGAGGGATTTGCAGAGGGGAGAGTCAGAGGAGTAGCAAGGAGAGAGGTGAATTAGTCAGGCAGCAGAGTTGAGGACAGACTGGAGTGGTGCAAGAGAGTATGGTGTAAGTGTATGAGAGCCTTGTTCTAGCTGAGCAGTGACTTCCGGATCACCCAGCAAACACTGGAGAGATCCGGCAGGTCACAAACTGCAGAAGATGACTGCATCACCACCGAGAACAGAACAGAAGGAGGTGGCTGGTAAGTATAACACTCGGGTCAGGGAATTTAGATTAGTTGCACCAGTCCAGCTCTGAAAAAAAAAATAGAATGCTGGAGTGGCGCTTTAACTCTGTTTTATTGCAGTTATTACTCACAAAAAGTTTCTGTCTGTGAATGGCCTGGGAGTGGTTCATATTACATAAAGCACAAGTATAAATTTTTGACAATGATACAGAAAAACTGTACTGTATCGTTATGATCTGACTCATGTATCCTAAATCAGTTTTATTGCTTAAGTAATCTTTCCTTTATGGCCATGAGGAATTTCTGTGCATCCAGGGAGCCTATGACCTGGTTAGGTAAGAGTCTAATAATAACAGCCGGTACAGAATAAAGTCGCTCAAGCTCCATTATATGCTATTTACAGCCATTCATAATTTGTTTCAAAAGCCTGAAGATCCCACAGTGTTAAACATTCTCAACAAAAGGATATTTAGATACAGCTCTACAAAATGCACATGCAGAGCACTCGCTATGCAGTAACTCATAATTTCCTTGTCGATCACTCTTTTTCTAAAAGTTTCTCTCGAAAACAGAGGAATATGAATGGTGCGTTTAATTAGAGTGCGCGACAAAGATCGTTTGTTGGGAAATAATCAGAGGCAATATTATTGTGAATGCAGCAAAATGAGAAAAGCTCTGCAGAAGTCATTAATGACTTATTAAAATTTTACATCAATATAAAACTGGTTATTTATTCATAAATATATTTTCAGCATTAAAATGCGGCGATTGACTCATTCTGCCATAAGTGCTTCTGTTTTACATCATTACTTTATCTTTCTTGAAACTGTGTTCTGCCTATAATAGGAACAATTAATTAATCCAATTCAAATGTACTCATTTCAATTTCATTTTTCTATAAAGGGTTTTTTTTCTATGTTTTGGCATTTAAAATATTGATTTCTTTTACCATTGCCCTTATGGGTTAAAGGGGTTTTCCAACCCTGATTATACAAAAAATATTGAAGATTCTATAAAGGAAAATGACAATCCTCACTTTAACAACCCCGCCAGTGCTTCTCTTCCAACTACAGATAGTGTGACCTTATTAGCACATACCTGTACAGCTCCCAAATTAGAAATCTGAGGTCGCTGGACAGATGCCCTGGGAGCCATCTCTTACTTGATGTCATCCTCAGCTCCTCTTTTGATTAGCTGGTTAATAAAAGAGACACTGATGCTGGAAGGTAGCAGGCGGTTCTTAGGGTTTACACGTGGCTTGGGAGCTGGACTGGGACATGCTAATCAATTTGCACTCTGTGCTTTTAACACTTTCTGGGTACCCAATCAGTCTTTTGCCTCCTCTTAAGGATGGGACATATATGCTTTCACTGATTGCAGATGTGACTAATGTGCCACTGCTATGATTGATGATTGGCTGCAGCATTAACATATACAGGCAATAGGAAAAAGATGTATAGAGCTCAACTTGGCACTAGAAGAGGAGATATGGTGCTATTAGAAGAGACCGATGTGGTTGCATTAGAAGAGTAAAGGAAGTGCATATGTTGTGAGCTCATTTTCGGGTTTGCCTCTGGCTTCTGGTGAGGGTTATGGAGCTGGCTGTGCTGACAGAGGAGTAGTGAGTTCTCTATCTGGACTCCCTCTGTTGGTGAAGGGAGGTAATGAAGCTGATCTAAATGGCAGAGACCTGCCACCTGAGGAAGAGGACTGCGATTGGACATCAGGAGTTTCTGAATGGATTTAAGGCAGCCAACTCCCTAGTTTCTTGCTGGTGATTTTTCCTGACTGTGGCTTCTGGTTTCCAGTTTGGTTCCTGCCTTCCTAAAGCTAAGTTTTCTCTGCTATTGTTCATATGAGTTTTGTCTGGTTTACTTGGCTGGGACTGGGCTGAATCCCCATTTTGTCTCTGATCAGCTGATCTCTTTTGCTCTGTCTTCAGAATATACCTGAGTGCTGATATAGTGATTTGAAGTCTAGCGACTTCAGGGCCTTTTTCTATCAGACGTGTTGGACTTTTTTTTGGCAGGGTTTTTTGCGTGATTGCAGACAGCAGCTTTTCTTTCCTGTCCTTTCTAGTTAGTGAGGGCCCCATCATTTTCTCAGCCAATCTTTCTATCTGTGTCTGTGTTTTCATCTTGTTTCACCGACAATACATGTTGGGGGCTGTCTATTGCTTTGGGATCTGCTCTGGGGCAGTTTAGATTTTCCCTTTCTTTCTTTAGGCTTATTTAGTTCTCCGGCCGTGATGAGGCATCTAGGACCACCGTAGGCACACTCCACCGCTTCTGCTAGTTGTTGTGGATAGGATCAGGGGTCTGCAATCCGCTAGTTACCAACCTCTCCGGTTTTCTGGGCTTAGCTTGCTTTTTGATTTTTCCTCCTCGGTGACCCATTCATAACAGAATCACCAGCCATACCGCAGATTCTAGGGCATTCAAAAGCAGGAGAGAATTGTAAAAAAAAAGTGTCAGAATTTTTTTTTTTTGTATGTATATTTTCTCCTCTTTTTTTTTCTGGGGCCGTAGGAGGATCCTTTTTTTTTTTTCTCCTTGATGGAGATTAAGCAATTGTCTGATCGTGTGGAGCAGCTCGCTGCTGAAGTGCGGGGAATTTCTGCCTATCTCACTCATTCACATGCTGTTGAACCAAGGATCCCTGCTCCTGATGTGTTTTCTGGGGATCGGTCTAAATTTTTGAATTTTAAGAATAATTGTAAATTATTTCTTGCCTTGAAGCCTAACTCATCGGGGAGCTCTGCACAGCAGGTTAAAATTGTCATCTCCTTGCTGCGCGGCGTTCCCCAGGATTGGCCGTTTTCTTTGACACCTGAAGATCCTGTTTTGACTAATGTGCATGCATTTTTTCAAGCCTTGGGGTTGTTATATGATGAACCTAATGCTATTGATAAAGCTGAGAGAGCCCTATTGGCATTGAACCAGGGTCAGGATCCTGCAGAGTTATACTGTCAGAAATTCCAAAAGTGGGCGGTCCTTACTACATGGAATGATAGTGCATTGGCAGCTCTCTTTCAGAAGGGTTTGTCTGAGACTTTAAAATATACTATGGTGTGATTTCCTGTTCCCTCTGGTCTTGATGATTCTATGTCATTAGCCATTCAAGTTGATCGGCGTTTACGTGAATACAAAACTACACGGGAGGCGCTGCCACATTTTGAACAAATGTCTGAACCTATGCAATGTGATGGAGTTTTGTTAAGGGCACAACGTCAGGAGTTTAGAAGGCGTAATAAGCTGTGTTTTTTCTGTGGAGATGCCTCTCATGTTATTTCTGTCTGCCCTAAACGAGAGAAACGTTTTGCACACACATTTGCTGTGGGTGGTGTAGAACCTAAATTTCTTTTGGCAATAACTCTGATCTGCTCCTTATCCACATTTTCCGCGAAGGCTTTTGTGGATTCAGGAGCGGCCTTGAATCTAATGGACTTGGATTTTGCTAAATGTTGTGGTTTTCCTATGACACCTCTGCGGACGCCTATTACTTTGAGGGGTATTGATGCTAATCCTTTGGTGAAAAATAAACCTCAGTTTTGGACCTAGGTGATAATGCGGGTCGCCCCAGACCACCAAGAAAATTGCAGATTTTTGGTGTTGCATAATTTACATGATACCATTGTTCTGGGTTTTCCCTGGTTGCAAATCCATGATCCGGTTTTGGATTGGAAATCTGTGTGTGTGGTGAATAGGGGTTGTCGGTGTGCTCTTGCCGACACTCCTGTTTTCTCCACCTCTCCCCAGTCGCATGATGTTCCTGACTATTTGGCTGATTTTTATGATGTATTTAGTGAAAGCAAGTCTGTGTCTTTGCCTCCTCATAGGAGTTACGACTGTGCAATTGAGTTGAGACCTGGGTGTAAATTTCCCAAGGGTCAACTTTTCAATTTATCTGTACCCGAACATGAGGCTATGCGATCTTATATCAAGGAGTCGTTGGAGAAGGGTCATATTAGACCATCCTCTTCGCCCTTAGGTGCTGGGTTTTTTTTCGTGGCCAAGAAAGATGGTTCATTAAGGCCTTGTATTGACTATCGTTCCCTCAACAAAATTACGGTTAAATTTCAGTATCCGTTACCCCTGATTTCTGATTTATTCTCCAGAGTTAAAGGTGCCTGCTGGTTTACTAAGCTTGACCTCAGGGGGGCATATAATCTTATTCGCATCAAGCATGGGGATGAATGGAAGACGGCGTATAATACTCCGGAGGGACAATTTCAGTACGTGGTGATGCCTTTTTGGGCTCACTAATGCCCCTTCTGTCTTCCAATCCTTCATGAATGATATTTTCCGGGACTTTGTGGGTAAGTTTTTGATCATCTATCTGGATAATATTTTGATCTTTTCCAGGGATTGGGATTCTCATGTGGAACATGTTCGGACTGTCCTCCGGATTTTGAGGGAGAATTCCTTGTATGTTAAGGGATCAAAGTGCCTTTTTGGTGTACAGAGGATTTCATTTTTGGGATTTATTTGTCTCCGTCAACTATTGAAATGGATCCGGCCAAGGTACAGGCCATTTATGATTGGGTTCAATCCACTTCTTTGAAGGCTCTCCAGAAGTTTTTGGGTTTTGCTAATTTTTATCCTAAATTTATAGCTAATTTTTCTGATATTGCTAAACCACTGACTGATTTAACTAAGAAGGGTGCTGATGTACTGAATTGGTCTTCAGAGGTTGTTTCAGCCTTTCAGGAGCTGAAGCGGAGGTTCACTTCTGCTCCGGTTTTGCGGCAACCTGATGTCTCACTTCCTTTTCAGGTGGTGGTAGACGCTTCAGAGATTGGTGCAGGAGCTGTTTTGTCCCAAAAAGATCCAGTGATGTCTAAAATGAATCCCTGTGCCTTCTTTTCCCGAAAGTTCTCCCCATCTGAACGCAACTATGATGTGGGGAATCGGGAATTGTTAGCCATGAAATGAGCATTTGAGGAGTGGAGACATTGGTTGGAGGGAGCTAGACATCAAGTTGTGGTCCTCACTGACCACAAGAATTTGATTTACCTTGAGTTGGCCAAATGCTTGAATCCTAGACAGGCTAGGTGGGCCTTGTTTTTAACGCGTTTTGATTTTGTGGTCTCCTTTCTTCCAGACACTAAGAATGTTAAGGCAGACACCCTTTCTAGGAGTTTCTTTGCTGATTCTGCTATTGTGACCAAGCCTACTACCATCCTAGGTGAGGGGGTAGTTCTTTCTGCCATCTGGCCCGATTTGAGACGTGCTCTGGAAGAGTTCCAGGAGGACAAACCTGAGCGTTGTCCTATGGGAAAATTGTATGTTCCTGACCAGTGGAGGAAGAGAGTGATGTCTGAAGTTCATTGCTCCGCATTGGCTGGTCATCCAGGTATTTTTGGTACCAGAGATTTGGTGAGTCGGTCTTTTTGGTGGCCTGCCTTATCTCGTGATGTCAGGAATTTTGTGCAGTCCTGTGGGACTTGTTCCCGGTCTAAACCCTGTTCTCGCTCTAGTGGGTTGTTGATGCCCTTGACGGTGCCTAAGAGGCCATGGACCCATATTTCAATGGATTTTATTTCTGTTCTTCCTGTCTCTCAGAGAATGACTGTTATCTGGGTGATTTGTGATAGATTCTCTAAGATGGTCCATCTTGTACCACTCCCAAAGTTGCCATCTTCCTCAGAGTTGGTACCCTTGTTTTTACAACAGGTGGTTCGGTTGCATGGGATTCCTGAGAACATTGTATCGGACAGAGGAGTTCAGTTTGTTTCCAGATTCTGGAAAGCCTTTTGTTCCAAGCTGGGAATTCAGTTGTCCTTCTCCTCTGCGTTTCACCCTCAGACCAATGGGCAGACGGAGAAAACAAACCAGACTTTGGAGTCCTATTTGAGATGTTTTATATCTGCTGATCAGGATGATTGGGTTTCATTTTTGCCCTTGGCCGAATTTGCTTTAAATAATAGAGCTAGTTCTGCCACCTTGATGTCGCCCTTTTTCTGTAACTTTGGGTTTCATCCTCGATTTTCTTCAGGGCAAGTGGAATCTTCAGCCTGCCCAGGTGTTGACACTGTGGTAGAGAGAATGCAGCAGATTTGGGACCAAGTAGTGGATAAGTTGTCTATCTCCCAGGAAAAGGCCCAGCGGTTTTCTAACCAGCATAGGACTATTGGTCCCCGGTTTAAAGTGGGTGATATGGTTTGGTTGTCATCAAAGAATATCTCTATGAAGGTGGCTTCTCCAAATTTCAAGCCAAGATTTATTGGACCTTACAAGATTTTGGAGATTCTTAATCCGGTTTCTTTTCGATTGGCTCTTCCTGTTACGTTTAAGATCCATAACGTGTTTCATAAGTCGCTGTTGAAGAGATATGTTGAGCCAGTAGTTCCTATGGCTGCACCTCCTTACCCTGTATTGGTTGAAGGTAATGTGTAATATGAGGTAGAGAAAATATTGGATTCTTGTCTGGCTACACGGAGACTCCAGTATTTGGTCAAGTGGAAGGGTTATGGCCAGGAGGACAATTCTTGGGTCTCTGCCTCTGATATTCATGCCGATAGATTGGTTCATGCTTTTCATCGGGCCCATCCTAATCGGTCCGGTGGCGTGGATGAGGGTTCGGTGACCCCTCCTCAAGGGGGGGTACTGTTGTGAGCTCATTTTCGGGTTTGCCTCTGGCTTCTGGTGAGGGTTATGGAGCTGGCTGTACTGACAGAGGAGTAGTGAGTTCTCTATCTGGACTCCCTCTGTTGGTGAAGGGAGGTAGTGAAGCTGATCTAAATGGCAGAGACCGGCCACCTGAGGAAGAGGACTGCGATTGGACATCAGGCATTTCTGATTGGATTTAAGGCAGCCGACTCCCTAGTTTCTTGCTGGTGATTTTTCCTGACTGTGGCTTCTGGTTTCCAGTTTGGTTCCTGCCTTCCTAAAGCTAAGTTTTCTCTGCTATTGTTCATATGAGTTTTGTCTGGTTTACTTAGTTTTTGTGTTCAGCCAGCCCTGGCTGGGACTGGGCTGAATCCCCATTTTGTCTCTGATCTCTTTTGCTCTGTCTTCAGAATATACCTGAGTGCTGATATAGTGATTGGCCTTTTTCTATCAGACGTGCTGGACTTTTTTTTTGGCAGGGTTTTTTGCATGATTGCAGACAGCAGCTTTTCTTTCCTGACCTTTCTAGTTAGTGAGGGCCCCATCGTTTGCTCAGCCTATCTTTCTATCTGTGTCTGTGTTTTCATCTTGTTTCACAGACAATACATGTTGGGGGCTGTCTATTGCTTTGGGGTCTGCTCTGGGGCAGTTTAGATTTTCCCTTTCTTTCTTTAGGCTTGTTTAGTTCTCCGGCCGTGACGAGGCGTCTAGGACCACCGTAGGCACGCTCCATGGCTACTGCTAGTTGTTGTGGATAGGATCAGGGGTCTGCAATCTGCTAGTTACCAACCTCTCTGGTTTTCTGGACTTAGCTTGCTTTTTGTTTTTTCCTCCTCGGTGACTCATTCATAACAGGCATAGGTACAATACAGTATATACTGGGTTCTTTTTATGTGTTTCATGTTTTGTGTTTGTTTTTTAAATGCAAGAGTGGCTAACTCTTAACTTTCTTAGGTTTTCTAGAACTGAACATGACAGATTACTATTAAAAAGATTGTCCACTACTTTGATACTGACCACCTATCTTTAAGATAAGCCACCAATATCAGATTGGTGGTGGTCTGACAACCAGAACCCTCACTGATAAGCTTTTATCAGCTCTTGTGGCCGGATGTAATCAGCTTAGAAAGTGGAACGCCGAAACTCCATTCATGGGTTAGAGGCTGTTGCAGAGAATGGCGGCTCAGTTCCATTTCAATTATAGAAGATGAGCTGCAAGCCTTTGCAACACCCACTAAGGATCCATGATTTTCCATTCTACATGTTGTCTTCATCCGTCTGCCACTGCAAATAGCTGATCGTAGGAGCTGCTGGGTGTCTGACCCCAACAGATCTCATATTAATTACCTATCCAAAAAATATATCATCAAGTATCAAAGTAGACAAGTCTTTAATGTATGACTCGTAGAGATGAGTGAATAAATGTAAGTGGAATTGAATTCTACTAAATTTTTACAAAAATCAGCATTCGCCAAAATACAGAAATTTAATTATTTGCTTCTACTGGTCACTATATTTCTGAACCATAAGGGCCATCAAGAGGATACAAAAAATCCTAATACTCACCTTACTGCTCACTTCTCTGGCACATTTATGCCTTACTGTCACCTGTCCAGTCCTCATTGCATCTTCTGATTCCTGATGCCCATGCTAAACTCTCCATGTGCAAGGTCACAGCGTACATGGTGATGTCATGACATTGTCATCTTTTGCGTGGATACTCAGAAACCCAGAGGCCTCATCAGAGCTGAAAGTTTCAACTCAGTGTGAGAGGCCCGAGAATTTTATAGTGAGTGGCAGGAATCAGAAAATGTGACGAGGACAGGACGGGTGACATTGAGGAGTGGAGGGCCTTTAGAGATGAATGGTGAAGTGAGTATAAGGGTTTTTATTTTTTAAATATTGCATGTGTTATGGGCTGGGGTCTGGAGCACCCCCATAGCAAAATAAGGGACATTCAACTTGTGGAAAATAACTTTTCCCCAAATCTGATTTTCCAGGAAAAACCATGCAAATAGGCAAATTCTAATTTTGCCTGATCTGCTCATCTTTAGTGATGGGATGACCAATATAAATCATTGGGACACAGAGTTGGGATGCTAACTGGATAAATTTTACCTCTGCATTATTTTTCCAGTTATAGCAGAACTTTCCAAAATGAGGCTGCGCCAGTACTGCTCCTCAGTCTAACTGAATTAACTCCTTTACCCCCAAGGGTAGTTTGCATGCTAATGACTGGGCCAATTTTTACAATTCTGACCACTTTCCATTTATGAGGTAATAACTCTGGAACACTTTCATGGATCCTGGTGATACTGGCATTCTTTTCTCGTGACTTATTGTACTTCATGATAGTGGTAAAATTTCTTTGATATGACTTGCATTTATTTATGAAAAAAATAGAAATTTTGCGAAAATTTTGCAATTTTCCAACTTTGAATTTTCATGCCCTTAAATCAAAATCACCCAAAATACTTAATAAATAACATTTCCCAAATGTCTACTTTATATCAGCACAATTGTGGAACCAAAATTTTTTTGGTAGGAAGTTATAAGGGTTAAAAGTTGACCAGCTATTTCGCATTTTTACAACAAAATTTACAAAACCACTTTTTTAGGGACCACCTCACACTTGAAGACACTTTGAGGGGTCTATATGATAGAAAATACTCAAAAGTGATGCTATTCTAAAAACTGCACCCCTCAAGGTGCTAAAAACCACATTCAAGAAGTTTATTAACCCTTCAGGCGCTTCACAGGAATTTTTTGAATGTTTTTTAAAAAATGAACATTTTACTTTTTTCACAAAAAAATTAATTCAGATCCAATTTGTTTTATTTTACCAAGGGTAACAGGAGAAATTGGACCCCAAAAATTGTTGTACAATTTGTCCTGAGTACGCTGCTACCCCATATGTGGGAGAAAACTACTGTTTAGGCACACATTGGGGCTCGGAAGTAGTCATGTTCTGGAATGCAGACTTTGATGGAATGGTCTGCGAGCGTCACCTTACATTTGCAGAGACCCTGATGTGCATAAACAGTAGAAACCCCCACATGTGACCCCATTTTGGAAACTAGACCCCCCAAGGAACTTATTTAGATGTGTGGTGAGCACTTTGAACCCTCAAGTATTTCACTAAAGTTTATAATGTAGAGACGTGAAAATAAAAAAATCTTTTTTTTTCCACAAAAATGATCTTTTAGCCCCCAATTTTTTATTTTCACAAGGGTAACAGGAGAAATTGAACCCTAAAAGTGGTTGTCCAATTTGTCCTGAGTACGCTGGTATCCCATATGTGGGAGAAAATGACTGTTTTGGCACACGTTGGGGCTCGGAAGGGAAGTAGTGACGTTCTGGAATGCAGACTTTGAGTATGCTGATACCTCATATATGCAGGTAAACCACTGTTTGGGCGCAAGGCAGAGCTCGGAAGGGAAAGAGCGCCGTTTGACTTTTCAGTGCAAAATTGGCTGGAATTGAGATTGGACGCCATGTCGTGCTTGGAGAGCGCCTGATGTGCCTAAAAAGAGGAAACCCCCACAAGTGACACCATTTTGGAAAGTAGACCTCCTAAGGAACTTATCTTGATGTATGGTGAGCACTTTGAACCCCCAAGTGCTTCACAGAAGCTTATAATATAGAGCAATAAAAATAAAAAATATGGCATTTCACAAAAATGAACTTTTTGCCCCAATTTTTTATTCTCCCAAGGGTAACAGGAGAAACTAGACCCCAAAGGTTGTTGTGCAATTTCTCCTGAGTATGCTGATACCCTATATGTGGGGGTAAACCATTCTTTGGGTGCATGGCAGAGCTAGGAAGGGAAGGAGCGCCGTTTGACTTTTCAATGCAAAATTAGCTGGAATTTAGCCCCAACCCTAACTGTAACTTTAGCCCCAACCCTAACCCTATCTTTAGCCCCAACTCCAACCCTAACCCTAATGAGAAAATGGAAATAAATTGTTTTAATTTTATTATTTTCCCCTAACTAAGGGGGTGGTAAAGGGGGGGGTTGATTTACTATTTATAGCAGGTTTTTATGCTTGGCAGCTGTCGCACACTAAAAGATGCTTTATTTTGCAAAAAAATAGTTTTTGCATCATCACATGTTGAGAGCTATAATTTTCCCATGTTTTGGCCCGCAGAGTCATGTGAGGTCTTGTTTGGGATGAGTTGAAATTTTTATTGGTACCATTTTCGGGCACATGACTTTTGATCGCATTCTATTCAGATTTTTGGGAGGCAGAATGAACAAAAACAAGCAATTCGTGAATTTCTTTTCTTTTTTAACCCGTTCTGCATGTGATAAAATTGACAAAGCAGTTTTATTCTTTGGGTTAGTACGATTACAGCGATACCTCATTTATATAATTTTCTATGTTTTGGTGCTTTTATACAATAAAAACTATTTTATATAAAAAAAAATATTTTTGAATTGCTTTATTCTGAGAGCTACAACTTTTTTATTTTTTTGCTGATGATGCTGTATGGCAGCTCGTTTTTTCTGGGACAAGATGACGTTTTCAGCGGTACTATGGCTATTTATATCCATCTTTCTGTTTGTGTGTTATTCCACTTTTTGTTCTGCAGTATGATGCTATAGCATTGTTTTTTGCTTTGATTTTTTTTTTTCATGGTGTTCACTAGTGGGACAGTTTTGTAGGTCGGGTCGCTACGGACATGGCGATACTAAATATGTTTACTTTTATTGTTTTTTTATTTACATAAAGAAATGTATTTATGGAAACTATATTTATTTATTTTTTCTTAGGAATTTAAAAAAAATATATTTTTACACAGTATAATATTTTTTAAAACTTTTTTACATTGTCCCAGGGTGGAACATCACTGTAAAAAGTCAGATTGCTGATCTGACACTTTGCACACCACTGTGTCAGATCAGCGATCTGACGGGCAGTGAAAGAGGCTTCTCAGGTCCTGCTCTCAGCAAGGCACTGAGAAGCCACCACCCTACAGGACCCGGAAGGACCCCGTGGCCTTCTTGGATCCGGGGGTCTGCAAGCAGGGAGAACCTCAGAACAACGCGATCCCATCACATCGCATCGCGTTGTTCTGAAGGTTTGAGGGATGCACGCAGGGAGCCCCCTCCCTGCGCGATGCTTCTCTATGCTACCGCAACACTGCGATCTTGTTTGATCACAGTGTTTCTGGGGTTAAAATGTCGGGAGCATTACTTGACCGCTCCTGGCACTTAGTGCAGGGTGTCAGCTGTGAGAATCATCTGTGAAGAGCACAGGGCACCAGTGGCGAATTTGCCAATCCTGGGGTTCTGTGGCAAATGGCAAGCAACCTACATGGTGTTGGGCTGTGAGCACAACCCCCATCTGTGGACGTCGGGCACTCAGACCATCCTCATGGAGTCGGTTTCTAACTGTTTGTGCAGACACATGCACATTTGTGGCCTGCTGGAGGTCATTTTGCAGGGCTCTGGCAGTGCTCCTCCGGTTCCTTCTTGCACAAAGGAGGAAGCTTGCAATACCCGAAACAGCTGTCTGTGGATGGATACCATGTTTTGGCATAGGTGGTTTCTTTCATTGGAGACTGCCCGTCCCGTGGTTGTTCCTTCCCGGGGAAAGACCTGGCTAGTCATTGCTTGCGTTGAGAAACATGTGATGGTGTCTCCGTGGCTTGTGTTTTGCATACCTCCTTGCACAAAGGCGGAGGTAACAGTTTTGCAGCTGGGTTGTTGCCCTTCTACAACTCCCTCCACCTCTCCTGGTGTACTGGCCTGTCTCCCTGTAGCACCAAACCTTCTTGCCACAGCTCACATTGATGTGCCATTCTGGATGAGCTGCACTACCTGACCTGAGCCACTTGTGTGGGTTGTGGGGTCCGTCTCATGCTACCACGAGTGTGAAAGCACAGCCAACATTCAAAAGTGACCAAAACATCAGCCAGAAAGCATTGGCACTGAGATGTGGTCTGTGGTCCCCACCTGCAGAACATCTCCTTTATTGAGTGTGTCTTGATAATTTCCAGTAATTTCCATCTGTTGTCTATTCCATTTGCACAACAGCATGTGAAATTGATTGTCAATCAGTGTTGCTTCCTAAGTGGACAGTTTGATTTCACAGAAGTTTGATTTACTTGGAGTTATATTCTGTTGTTCAAGTGTTCCCTTTATTTTTTTGAGAAGTGTACATTAAAATCTATATATAAAATCTGAGTATATTTATGTGTATGTATCATGCCATGCCCACTCCACATAGCCCCACACACTGGTGGGTGGAAAGTGGGGTTGCAGAGGGAAAGTGCGGGACACGGGTGGAGAGTGGAGCTGCGAGGGAAAAAGCAGGATATGGATGGAGAGCAAGGCTGCAGAGGGATAGAATGGGATGGCGCGTAGAGAGAAGGGCTGTGGAAGGAGAGAGCGGGGTTGTGGAGGGAGAGAGCGGGGCTGTGGAGGGAGAGCAGGACACGGATGGAGAGTGAGGCTGCAAAGGGATAAAATGGGATGGCGCATGGAGAGTGGGGCTGCAGAGGGAGAGAGCGGGACGGCGGGTGGAGAGCGAGGCTGCGGAAGGAGAGAGCATGATGGCAGGTGGAGAATGGGGCTGTTAAAGGAGAGAGAAAGACATGGGTAGAGAGCTGGGCTGCTGAGGGAAAGAGCAGGATGGCCAGTGGAGACAGGGGCTGCGGAGGGAGAGAGCAGGAGGGCCAGTGGAGAGTGGGGCTGCAGAGGGAGAAAGCGGGATGGCCAGTGGAGACAGGAGCTGCTGATGGAGAGAGTGGGGCTGTGGAGGGAGATTGCGGGATGGCAATTGGAGAGTGGGGCTGTGGAAGGAGAGAGTGTGGCGGTGAATGGAGAGCTGGGCTGCAGAGGGAGACAGCAGGGTTGCAAAGCGAAAGCGGGGCTGCTGATGGAGAGAGCGTGATTGCCAGTGGAGACAGTGGAAACAGGTGCTGCGGAGGGAGAGAGCGGGATGGTGGATGGACAACGGGGCTGTTAAGGGAGGATGCAGGATGGTGGGTGGAGAGCTGGGCTTCGGAGGGAGAGAGCGGGACAGCGAGTGGAAAGTGGGGCTGTGGAGGGAGAGAGCAGGATGGCAGTTAGTTACTATGCCTGGGCAATGCTGGGTTCTTCAGCTAGTGGTTTAATAAAATTATTGTTAACACAGTTTTAAGAAATTTTCAGTTTATAGAGGGTGCCCTATGCAGCATATTTATTTTAGTGAGGACCAAAAAAATATAATTCTTTATTTGACCTGTAGTCATGCATTAAACTTGCTGATGTGTTGTGCCATAAATCATACTTTATTGTTAGGAGTGGAGTCATGAGAGTCAGTGAGTGCTATCATCCACTGGCCCGGCTGTCTTTAGAAAGACCACATGGACCAGGGCTCATCCCATTGAATGCCTGCACTCCTTTCCCATGGGCAGAATACTACTCAGACAACAAAGAGTGAGGGTAAAACAATGTTACAATACTTTACTGAACCACCAACAGATAATAACATATAGAACAGTCGCAGCAAGTACATTGGTTGGTGTAAATTACGAAGTCTCACCCTTCTGCTGGCTTGCCGGGATTAGAGCAGCTACGACTTGGGTTTTCAGGGCTGACTACCGCCACCAGTGGCACCCCACTTTTAGGGGGCACCCACACAGAGAAGGTAAAGACAAACTTAGGAAGCTGAGGTATGTGGCCAGGTGACCAGATTGTCTCAACTTGGTTTCTCCGAACATCTCCATGGGGTCAGGCAACCTGATTGTTATAACCTGGATTCTCCAAATGTCTTTGAGGGTTCAGTGATGGTCAATAAAGCAGATCTGTGTATTTGACCTCTTGTAGAATCTCTCAAATCTCTATTCCTCCATGGTGTCCTGGCTGCTATTCTGCAGAGTCTCTTTGCAGAAGGATAAAGGTCCCTTTTTGAACCCAGATCTGTCCTTCCAGCCATCATCCACAGATTACAGGGAAGGTGGGATGAGGTCAACTGTCATTGTTTGAGTATTTAATTAATCTACATAGTTTGTCTTTCAGTTTGCAGGTCAAAAAGCTACATGAACTTATACAATGGGTAAGCAACATATTAGCAAACATCGAATGTTCAATGACCCTGCATCCCTGCTCTCCAAGGATAGCAACACAATAATCAATTCAAAAGTCTACATCTAGACTATGGACAATGGACTATGTCTCTTGATCCAACGGAGAAAGACACGTCTGGCATAATTAAGATTAAATGCTATGTCGTCACAATAGGAATTTCAGCAGCAGTGAAAAAAACGCTTTAAAGAGACTTGCTAAAAAAGTGATTGTATTGCCTATAGTTACCAAAAGGAATGGTAATAGCTATTATGAAAAAAATGGAAATAGTCTTGATACCTGAGGTATTGCTTCCTACAACTTATTGTAAATGCCTTATAAAAGCTTATGAGCAATTTTATCTAAATTTTCACAGATATAGTCATTAGGATGTAAATATATTATATTCCTGTCATGAAGTAGCAAAATATTGCATTCCAGACATGAGAGCTTTTCTATGGAGCACTAGGAATTGAAATACAATTGCAAGAAATGATTACCATATATTAGGATTGCATAACATAAATATACAATACATATATATTATGCATTCTCCACATTATTACTAAATCTCAGAAATTCCAGGTTACTCCCATCCCCAAGCTAGACCTGTATGCTGAAATATTCTATCAATTATAAAATATACAGGGAAATAAATAATACTATAACACAATAATGCCATATGAACAGGTGGAAGTAAAAATGTCACTTACAAAGTTGTTAATTATAGCATTTTGATTTGTCCTGCTACTCTAGATTATACTAAATCCAAGACATAATCCCACAGATACATCTAAATGTAGACTGAATATTGTTTAAAAATTATGAACACCTTCGATTAGAATTTTTTAAATTGTTTATTTCCTGAATGTAAAGTTAATGAGAACCTGTCAGCAGGATTGTGCACAGTAACCTACAGAAAGTGTAAGGTCGGCGTCATTATACTGAATAAAATGATACCTTGGTTGATGAAATCCGTCTTATGGCTGCTCTTTAATCTTTATTTTCAGTTTGTTGTTAATGAGATTCTTGTGCCCTAAGGCGGGCTGGGGTATGTGGTGCTCTGATTAGATACTCATAATCCAGCCTGCTGACAGGTCACTGATCCCTCACTCACCTGCCACCTAGTTTGCAAAATGAATATCTGACATACTGAAGAAAGAGAAAAAAAATGCTTCTGCAGGTAGATGCCGGCCTTGGCACCTGCTCTGCAGCATAATCACTTGTTTAGTGTGCCAATAATACAGTTTCTTGATGTTATTCAGCGAGATAAAAAAATCTGTTTGAAAATGGCGCCCGTCACGCCTGCACAATACCAGCTCAGCGATAGCCGAGAATTGCTACTGCGCAGGCACGACGGGCGCCATTTTCAAACAGATTTTTTTATCTCGCTGAATAACATCAAGAAACTGTATTATTGGCACACTAAACAAGCAATTATGCTGCAGAGCAGGTGCCAAAGCTGGCATCTGCCTGCAGAAGCATTTTTTGTCTTTCTTTAGTCTGTTAGATATTCATCATGCAAACTAGGGGGCAGGTCAGTGAGTGATCAGTGACCTGTCAGCAGGCTGGATTATGAGTATCTAATCAGAGCACCACATACCCCAGCCCTGCATTAGGGCACAAGAATCTCATTAACTACAAACTGAAAATAAAGATTAAAGAACAACCACAAGACAAATTTAATCAACCAAGCTATCATTGTAATCAGTATAACGGCGCCGGCCTGACAGTGTCTGTAGGTTACTGTGCACAATCCTGCTGACAGGTTACCTTCAAACAACTTTCTAAGAATTTTTTAGGAAAAATATTTTACCGTTTAGTTTGGAAAGATGTATATCTTTGTACCGTGTTAGCCAGTAGATAGAAAAATATTCCGAATTAAGAGTCCTCAGCAACCACTGAGGACTCTCAATTCTGAATATTTTGCAGTGTCTGTAAATTCTTAATTTCGGGTGATCTGCAAAAAAGACACAAATCTATCAGCGCTCCTAATTTTAGTTCTGATGGATTTCTCTACTCCCCTCTCTTAGTGTTTCAGATACCGTGGTTCCCCCAAAATAAGACATATTTATTTTTGCTCCAAAAGATGGGTTGGGACTTATTTTCAGAGGATGTGCTAAATGCCAAGTTGCTGGTAAGCCAAGTTATTGCATATGTTAGTTAGCGCCTAGCCGGGCAAGTGTTTGTTGATTTTGGGTTCTTTACAGTTTGTTGCCTTTTTGGCTGAAAATAAAGCCCCATGATTTCTTTGTATGGACTGTGTCTGTCTGTTACTGCCACAATGCCCTACAATGCCCTAACATGTTACAATATATACGCACAGCATATACATAAACATGTATACATGCACATAGCACATACATACACCTGTATATACACACTCTGCACATATGGTACATATAAGCCTATAAGCCTGTTTCCCTTCAATACCTCTAGACTCGCAATTAAATGACCTTTGGTGACATCATGGTCACATAACCGTAAAGTCACCAAAGGTCCTTATCAGTCTTAACTTTGAAATAGAAATACTGAGTTCCCATAAGAGAGTGGAAAACCTGGGCAATTACCCAGTAGCCCCCTAACTCCAGACCCTCATTGTAACTTATTTTTGGAGTAGGGACTATATTTCAAGCATACTATAAAAATCCTCTAAATTCATGCTAGGGTTTATTTCCGGGGTAGGTCTTATTTTCGGGGGAAACACTGGAGTAGTAAGAAGGGGTGAGGATATTGTACACATATCTGCAGGGTACAGGGGAAAAAATTATCTCAGGGAGAGGAAAGGGGAGAGAAAAAAGGCTAAAGAAAAAGAGGAACGCACATAAAGAGGAATTAAGGGCAGTATTACATGAAAGCAAATAAAGACAGCAGCACACTGGATGCATACTCACCTCAATTCCAGCCTATATTACTGGGAGGAACATGAGAAAAACCTGAAACTTGGATCAGGCCGGAAGCTCCAATCCAGGGATTCTGCATATTAGCAAAGGATTGAAGGGCCTGGATAGATTTCTTGAAAAATATTATATTACAGGTTAATCTAAATCCTGTGATGAAATGTTGATCCAAGAAACTAAACAGATTGCATTATTTGTAGTTGAAAAAATATTTTTTCCACCATTATAGGGTATTAGCATCTACCTCATGGGGTTTTGCCTTTCTTTGCATCAACAAGTTAGTAAGTTAGTGTATAACATTGAATTAGATGGAATTGTTTCTTATTTCAACCATAAAGCTTTGAAACTATAAATATTGTAGACTGAAACTTAGTGCAATTTTATTAACTAAAGTTATTTTTCCATGTCAATGATGTTAACGGTCTTTAATGTAACTTACAAAGTAATAGGGTCATTATAAATTCTGTTCAATGGCCATAGACGTAATACTAGGAGACCTAAGGAAACCTTTGGAAACTACAGTAACAGAACTTCTGTAGGTAGATTGGGAGACAAAAAAACTAGCAGGTTTCTTTTAACCGCTTCCAGACCGCCAATGGTAGATATACGTTGGCGCTTGCTGGGCTTGTGCAGCGCCGACGTTTATCTACTGTCGGCGGTTTTGTGCTCCCCGGGACCCCAACATACCTTATAATGCAGGGATTCTGGCACACAATGCTTGCTGCGACCCCCGACCTCATCGAGACCTGATTGGTTCAGGTCTTGAAGACGTCAGCGTCTCAGCAGCCAATGAGAGAGCTCGCTGGGAAAGCTGCTTGCTTCCCGGCGATCTGACTCATTGTAATGCGACTTCTCTGATCTGGCACTGACAGGAGATCAGAGGAGAAACAGCGCTACTGTGTGAATAGATCGCAGCCTGGCACAGCTGTGCCAGGCAGCGATCTTGTCACACAGTAACGCTGCTTGTCCTCTGATCTCCTGTCAGTGCGAGATCAGAGGAGAAGTGGCATTACTATGTGCCAGGCAGCGATTTTGTCACGCAGTAACGCTGCTTGTCCTCTGATCTGTCAGTGCGAGATCAGAGGAGAAGTGGCGTTACTATGAGTCAGATCTCAGGACAGCGATCTTGCCACAAAAAAAAGTAAAGAAAAGCAGGTACGCATGTTAGGGCTAGGGTTAGGGCTAGGGTTATGGCTAGGGTTAGGGATAGGGCTAGGGTTAGGGCTAGGGTTAGGGTTATGGTTGGGATTAGGGTTAGGGGTGTGTTGGGGTTAGGGTTGGAATTAGAATTGGGGGTTTCCACTGTTTAGGCAAATTAGGGGCTCTGCAAACGCAACATGACACCCGCAGACCTTTCCATCAAAGTCTGCATTCCAGAACATCACTACTTCCCTTCCGAGCCCCGCCGTGTGCCCAAACAGTAGTTTTCTCCCACATATGGGGTATCAGCGTATTCCGGACATATTGGACAACAACTTTTGGGGTCCAATTTCTCCTGATACCCTTGTGAAAATAATAAATTGGGGGCTAAAAGATCATTTTTTGTGGAAAAAAAATGATTTTTAATTTTCATGGCTCTACGTTATAAACTTCTGTGAAGCACTTGGGGGTTCAGAGTGCTCACCACACATTTAGATAAGTTCCTTGGGGGGGTCTAGTTTCCAAAATGGGGTCACTTGTGTGGGGTTTCCACTGTTTAGGTACATCAGGGGTTCTCCAAATGCGACATGGCGTCCGATCTCAATTACAGCCAATTCTGCATTGAAAAAGCCAAACGGCACTCCTTCCCTTCTGAGCTCTGCCGTGTGCCCAAACAGTGGTTTAGCCCCACATATGGGGTATCGGCGTATTCAGGAGAAATTGCACAAAACAGTTTGTGGTTCATTTACTCTTTTTACACTTGTGAAAATAAAAAAAATGGTTTTTAAGTAAAATGTTTGTGAAAAAAAGTTAAATGTTTATTTTTTCCTTCCGCATTCCATTCATTCATGTGAAGCACCTGAAGGATTAATAAACTTCTTGAATGTGGTTTTGAGTACACTGAGGGGTGCAGTATTTAAAATGGTGTCACTTTTGGGTATTTTCTGTCATATTGACCCCCCAAACTCACTTCAAATGTGAGGTGGTCCCTAAAAAAATGGTTTTGTAAATTTTGTGGTAAAAATGAGAAATTGCTGGTCAACTTTTAACCCTTATAACTTCCTAACAAAAAAAATGATGTTTCCAAAATTGTGCAGATGTAAAGTAGACGTGGGAAATGTTATTTATTAACTATTTTGTGCAATATGACTTTCTGATTTAAGGGCATAAAAATTAAAAGTTTGAAAATTGCAAAATTTTCTAAACTTTCGCCAAATTTCGATTCTTTTAACAAATAAGCGCAAGTCATATCTAAGAAATTTTACCACTATCATGAAGTACAATATGTCATGAGAAAACAATGTCATAATCAGCAGAATCCGTTGAAGCATTCTAGAGTTATGACCTCATAAAGTGACACTGGTCAGAATTGAAAAAATTGGCCCGGTCACGAAGGCAAAAACAGGCTCTGGCGTGAAAGGGTTAAGTGATAAATGATATGTATTAATAGTGACTTTGGGTTTTATTACTTATGTTACATGAAATATCTATAATGAAGGCAGCTGTCTGACAAGGAAATGCTCGTATTGAAGAACTGTAATGGAAGTATCAGATTCTCTTGAGAAGGATGTAGCTTGGCGGAGGCTCCACAGTCTAAGTGGGTGTCTGTAATATTACTTTTCTGCTAAATTTACTCAACAGCATGAGAGCTATTTATAAATTGAATGAGACTGAAAGTTCTAGATAACTTTTACCAAGTATGAAACTAAGTAACTTGTGGAAATACATCTGGCTTCAATGAACGCCAGTTGAGAAGTCTTCCTAATGCGTATAGATCTTTATGACCACATAAACCATTTTTATGGCAAGGATTATTGTCTACTGCTTACGTTATAATATAGTGTCAATGGTAATTTTGTAAGACTCTTCATACATAAATTTAGCAGTTTATGTTTACCATTTACTATATGTTAAATGGTTCCATGGGCTCCATTTATTTGAAGGAGACCACCTTATCCTCTAGGAGGCCTCTGTCTGACTGTACATAGTATGTGTTGGGATTTAGATTTTTGGGCTGCATGGACTGGTAAAGCACTCGGTGCTATGCTATACAGATAGATTGGACAGTGTATAATGCTTGACTCCAGTGATACAAGAAGGACATAGCTGAACATGAGAGGGTGCGGAGAAGAGCCACCTAGGTTATTAATTGAATGAGATCACTGCAATACCAGCACAGGTGATCCACCAAGGCGTTAATCAGTTTAGAAAAAAATGGCTTAGGAGTTATCTTACTACAATGGACACATATATGAAGGGACAGTACAGAGATCTTTCCAATAATTTTTTAACACCCAGACCTGCAATAACGACAAGGAGTCATGCTCTACATATAGAGGAAAGAAGGTTTAATCATCATCACAGTCACAGATTCTTCACTGTAAGAGCAGTGAGACTATAGAACTCTCTGCCACATGACGTTGTAATCGTTGATGAGTACTAGATCCTGAGGTGGAACGTAGATCCAGGGAACTAGTCTGACTTCCATATGTGGAGTCGGGAAGTAATTTTTTCACATACTATGGCGCAATAAGTATTTGCCTCATAGGGTTTTTCCCTTACTCTGGATTAAAATGTTGTTATAGGCTGAACACAATAGATTACTTTCAACCTTAAAACTAAGAAACCATAAGATGCAAAAAAAGTATACCACACACCTCTTTCTGTTCACTATAAGCATAGATACCGAAAACTTTGGTTAATTGATGCTTAAAGTAGATAAGCAAGGCTACAACTATGAGTAGTTGAGTAAATCTGCTGGTCGCCAATGCAGCCCTTCACTCAAAGTCTGACACACTGACAAAGATAGATTAAAGCAGCAGCATCTTCACATCTTCAGTGCCATACACTTAGAATGGAGAAGTAGGGAAGGAGCGCTATCCTCTGCTCCACTTAAAGGAGCTGTTAGCTACTAGGACAACCCCTTCTCACCCTGAGATTTTGCCTTGTTAAAATAAAAACACTTATACTCATGTCTGGTGTTGGTGCGGTTTCAGCGGTGACGGTACACGCTCTTCTGGGACTTATGTGAAGTTGTTAGGTTACCCTGTAATCAATCAGTGCTGACTTCACTGTCCCGGCCTTTAGATGAATAAGTAGTCAAGAAGAAGTCAGGGCTGCGGCCATTTCCTCTTCATTACTTATTCATCTGAAGACAGGGACATAGAAATCAACGCTGATAGAATGCAAGGCTCGTGTGACCTATGAACCTCACATGAGCACTGGGAGAGCGAGTGCTGACATCGCTGGAATGACACCGGCACAGGAAGTGATAGAAGGAAGGTTTTTTTCCTATTAGTGGACAACCTCTTTAACTCCTCCTGTGCGTAATCAGTGAAGAACCAGGAGGGAATAGTGGAACTTTAATAGTTACCATTTAACCAGTGAATAGGTAATAATTTATGTAGACCAGAATATCCAGAGATACCCACTAACATTGAGAGGAACAACTTACTTAATAGGTTATTCCCAAGATAGTAAGTTATAGGAAATAGGATAGGTTATTAGTTAGTAATTGCTGGGGGGCACACTGCCAGGACTCCAAGCAATCCTGCAAACAGGACTCAGTCTTGAATGGATGCACGTCCCCGATTTCTGCTCCTTTCAATATTTTTGGAACTGCCAACAATAGCCAAACACTGTGCTCCTATGGATAGTGGTAACCTTACTATCTATGCAATAACCTTCTAAAATTAAGGATTAACTGCTCAATTTTCCTAAAAAGTGGACTTTGTAGAGTATTTGAGGACTGCTGAAAATTCATAGGCAGAAAACTGATATTCTGTCTTTACATAAGGGCTGTGAAAGTGCAATTATAAATAGCAAAAATAAAAACATATTCTAAAAAGCCCATGTAGCCATATGTGGTTTTTCAGTTCTTTATCTCATTCTCAACTAATAGCAGAATAATGGACATTTAGACTAGTTTTGTTAGGGCCAAATATTGAAAACGGGGGTTATAGAAACCGAGCTGGTAGCACAATTACAATGAATAAATGGTCTGTTGTAAGGAGCGCAGCACTTTCATCTCAAGCCATTCAAAACAATGCTGTTATTCCGGCTGTTTTTCTGTTTTAGGCTGGTTGTATTCATTAAATCTTTTTTTGTACAAAAAAGACATAGAAATGCATCATCCCAGTGTTTCTTTCTCATTCCTTTTTCTTCTAAAAGTAATTGTGCCATTATGTCTATTCTGAGATTGTTCTCCACTAGGCTAGAATGCAGCTTTTATCTGCTACTTTATGTTTGTTTATCTCAAAGCAAAAAAAAAGAAAGAAAAATGTGCGGATGTTTCGGGTCGGGGTTAGTGCAGAAGGGTTGGTCTGGATATAAACTAAGATACAAAATAGCTTGCAATTAAAATATATATCTTCAAGTTTTTTGCAAGATGATATTTAACAATATATAGTATGGAATGGGATTATAATGACTCTCACCACAGCCGTTACAGTTACATCTTAGGATGTGTGTAACAGCTACAGGATCCAACACAATTTTGATGAAGTGAGTACACTTCGAAACGCGCTGAGACTAAAACCGTATTATCTACTCCACTATCTCAAGTGTTATCTGAGATCTCTATCTATTAAGATGCCAGCAGAGCAGCATAGCCGTGTCTCCACATCTCTTCATTTTTATGTTGGATCTACCAACTGCGTAGAAGCAGAAGTTGGATCCTGTATCCTCTGAGCCCTTCTAAGGCCTGTTTCACATTTCCATTTTTTGACGTCAGTCAAAATCCGCCACTTTTAGAAAAAACGGATCCGCCCCTTTTTTGGCGGATCCGTGTTTTCCCCCCATAGACTTACATTAGCGACGGATTTTGACTGACGGTCGTCCGTGTCACCTGTTTTTTGACCGATCCATCAGAATTTTAGCGGCTCCCGGGCGGAGGAAACAAACTCTGAAATGTTTTTTCAGAGTGACGGTCTGCTATTTTGTATTGCGCACACCCGGCAGATTTGCTCTGGCAGGGATTTTAACCCTCAATAGCATCCAGAAAGGTGTTGACAAAAAATATATTCTCTCTCTCTCATTTTCCAGGCCGCTGTTGCTTTAAATTTCACCCTCTTGCCGGCTGCAGCGGATCCGTATACATAACAGATCCAGTAGCATCAGTTTGGCCCATGACGGAGATGTATCTGTTTTTTAACCGCCATTTGAATGATGGAAATGTGAAACAGGCCTAAGTGTTCTGCTTCCTTACAACACCACCAGGTGAGCAGTATCTGTATATTTAAATGCTTGTTGTCTGGCTAAATCCCTATTTTGTGCTTGTTAGTCCCTCCAGTTTTTATTCAAATGGTCCAGTTGGCAGCAAGATGTTTGGCACCTTAGCCGGCTGGACAGGTTAAGAACAAGTTTTCATCCTCCGGATGGAAAAAAGATTTATTCTGTTTGCCAAGATTTTAAGTATGGCAAAGGGATAGAAAAAAAGTTTTTATTATCACCAATCACTGGCTGTAGTGGGGATTGGTAACATAGTTGGTATGTGACCATTGAGGCCATTGATTAGTTGCTCGAAATGTCATCACTAACACAGACCGACAAGAGCATTGGAGAGGCAGCACTGGGACATCAATGAATTCACCATGTAAATATGCTCTTTTGTTAATGCATGGCAATAAAAAATGGCTGCGATCACTGCCCCAGCCTCTGTCCCCATTCTGAAACGAAGCATCATCAGTGACATCTGATTCAAGGGCTGGGCTAGTTTCTGCTCTACTGAGTATGCCTTGGTTGTCAGCTGTCAGATCACTAGGATCTTGATACTATGCAGTATTCTTTTAATGCACAGTGATGGTGCGCACCGACGCTGACTCAGATGAGAAGTGATGAGCCAGCAAGAGAGCACACTGTAAGGAACAACAGAGACCAGCGCCACCCCAGGAACTGAGGTCAGTTTTGGGGTGGAGCAGGTTTCTGCATGCAACAGGTTCTCTCCCTACAATATGCACTGACTGCTGCACTATTCATCCTTTTAAAATGGTTAGAAAAGTAATCCAATGAACGAAATTACCAGCCAGTAGAGACCATCGGACACCTATGCACTCTGTGCATCTGTGGGAATAGAGCCTAAATATGTCCATATTATTCCCAGACTGAATAAGATACATATAATTAAAGTAATTAGGAAAATACGGTACTTCTGGAATTCCAGTGGTGCACAAAGTATGATAACCAAATCCGTCACCTGTGGTGTAGAAATACTTGGCACTCATATAAGTGTATTCAAGAACTTATTTATTGAATGAAGAATTTCTGGAAAATTAAGAGACCTTTTGGTCAATTCCAGACCTTCATCAATCATCTGGATAGAGGAGACCTGTGTGGAGTTGTGCTTTGTGAGGGTCTGCGTTGTCCAGTGCAAAGACAGGAAGCGCTTATTATTTAATACTGTGATCTAAAGAAAACCTGTGGCCATTTTGACAACCAAAAATAATGTGTCTTGTGTATTTATTCTAGTGCCTAGGATTACTGTAGTTATGGTGGTTTTAAGATGGAGTTTGGTCCGTCCCATATCCAAAAGTCAAGAAACCACCGGAGTCTAGGCGGAGGAGGACATGACTTTGGGAGGGGTGGACCTTTAACTCCTGCAGCTTTGTTTGTATTGTGGTGTAGATTTTAAACAAGAGTGATGTTGTTTTAAGAGGAAGGAGCTTAGTATGCTTGTGCCTGGTGTATTACTGTGAAGAGGGTGGGGATTACATAGGGGAGGTAACTCAGGCTTTCTTCCCCTTTCTCTCTTCCTCTTTGTCTCACTGGATGAGCTGTTGGAAATATTACCCACCCTTCCACCCTGTTTATAATTTCTGTCCTTAAATGTTTTAATTATTGCTTGTATAATGATAAATGTGTTATTGTATTTTTGAATTTGCCATTGTATATCTTGTACCAGGTTCAATTTTATATTGGCTATAGAGAGTTATCATTAGCATTAATCTTCTAAGCCCAATAGAAGGGCAATCTTTCGGCCATGGTTCCCTAGAGGTTTCCTCCACAGGGGTTATTTCCTCTCCTGAGCGCTGCAGGATGACTCTTTGTGACTCGGAGGTTTGCCAAGTTTAGTCCGCTTAATGATTTTGCAATGACTTCTAGTTTTTAGGTTTACAAAAGTGATTTATTTTAAAAAAAAGTGTCAAATGTGACTTGAAATTTATAACCTGTCACGGATTTGCGGTTTAGAAGTCAGGTGGAAGTTGCGGACAAGTTATGGTGGACTCATTTTAACTAATAGAGGATGTAAAACCTCATGGTGGTGAACAGGCTCGGCTTTGGTGGCCAGCCTCAAGGACGTTGTAATGGTAACGTCAATCAGGGGCGGGCACAGTGGTTAAGCACAGGAGTAAGGATAATAGGGTCATTGGTGCCCTGAAAGTTTACTGGTTGTGCTTGAATGGCAAGCCAGTGCATGCCATCCCTTTATGGCTGTCTGTCCTGGTGCTGTATGTCAGAAGCTGGGGATATCACAGTACTAGTGAATCCCAATGTACTAGCACTTCACCTGACTCCTGCTGTGATTATTTAATCCTGTGATTTAAATAAAAGCTGTGGCCATTTTGATAACCTAAATAGTGTGTTTTGTGTATTTATTCTAGTGCCCAGGTTTAATGTAGTTATGGAGGTTTTAAGATGGACTGGGGTCTGTCCCATATCCAAAAGTCAGGGTCTCCATAAAAGGATTGCTCACGGGATACTCCATAGACAGCAAGTGCTAAATTTCCCTACAGGGTCACCCGATAGAAATTGAAGTATTACAATGTGTACTGTGAATTCAACACAAATGTACTGAAAGACAGGTTTATCCACAAAGAGAGACCACGTATTGACACTTTTTGTTCCTGAAAATCAATGAGAGTTTGATATTAATAACTTTCTCTCCTTTTAGGAGGATCTATCACTTGCCATAAACATTGTATGCATCTTTAACCAAGCATAAATCCTGCTGTTCTCCTGAATCAGGCATTGTTTTTCTGTTGTTCCTGTGCATCTCCATTGCTGAGATATGATCCCTTCTGCCCTGTGTGTAAATCAAGTATTTTTTAGATAAGTTGGTGTGGTCCTCACCTTTTCTCTGTGGGCATCATCTTGAGGACCACGCACTGTCGGCTAAAAATATAGATTTATATACACAAAGAAATGGCATTATACTGGGAATGGAGAGGTGTAGGAACAAAAAATTAAATTCAGGAGACTATTTACCCCAAGTAAGAAAAAATACATTTATGGCAAGTGGCGGGTTGTCTTTTCCAGTTTTACTATCCATGCGTTTTTAAAGGCTGTAAAAAAGGTCCTCGCTCACATATACAAATACTTTTTGCCACCTTATTTCTCAATATACGAAGGTTATGACATTTTTATATTCTTCATTCTTTGCTGCTATCAATGGGAAAATGTAAAGAAAAATAGGAAATATATGGCTATTTTTGTGACGCTAGTCCCTACTCACAGAGAAACCGTGAGGCAGAGAAGTCGGATGTTCCGGGGTCCATACCCAGAAAGCACATAGAAAACTAAGGGAAAAGACAAAGGCGTAAGTCAAGTCCCAATCCTGGGTGAAAATATCAGGAGATAGTGGTTAAAGGCAAAAGGACAAGACAAAGGGATAGTCAGAACACTGTCCAAGGGTCAGGCAGCGGACGATCAGACTCAGAACAACAGAATCAGGCAAATATTCACCAGGAAGTACAAAGTATGTCTGGTATGGATCAGAGACAAACAGCTCAGTTAAATAGCTTGGGCAATCTCCAGAACAGAGAACGCCTGGAGAAAGTCCCGCACCACCCAGTCCCAGATTGAACAGCTGAGCTGTCAATCAAAGCACCAACAGTTCAGCTTGCCCATCATAAGATTGGACAACCAAACTGTCAATCAAAACACTGACAACTCAGCATGAGCCAGTTTCGATAGGACAGTAAAGCAATCACTCACTGACTGGCGGAATCATGGCAATATATAAAAAAAAAATTTTTAACTTTTTTTACAACTTCAAAGGACAGCAAAAAACATTTCAAACCGCGTTCTCCTTTCTTTATAAATTAGTTTTAACTTTTCTAGCTTTTTTAATGTATTTTTTGTTTATTTCAAACACTGTGCCCAAAGACTTGGGAGTAGGGGGTGGATTTTAACATATTAATACATTATTTCTATTGTTTTTTTATTGGAACTAGGGCTGGCATTTTAACCAGTTACATTTGAAATTGAGCCTTCTGCCTGCATAGCAGAACGCAGAGCTGACTGGAACTCTTGGGACTCAGTAACCCCTGCTGCCTACCTACAACAAATGATCATTGGGTCTGGAAAATGAAGCACTGTCAGCACTTCCTAATCGCTTCCTAATCTGTAGAGTTGAGTGACTTTGGTTGGATCGGGTTTCAAGAAACAAAATTAGTTTCAGATGAAACTGGTCCGACTAGGGCAAAAAAAGTCGGAGTTTCGTCCGAAACCCGACCCCAATGCAAGTCAATGGGGAATAAAAGTCGGCTTTGAGTGGATGAATGTCATCCACTCAATGCCGACTTTTATTTCCCATTGACTAGCATTGGGGTCGGGTTTCGGACGAAACTCCGACTTTTTTTGCCCTAGTTGGACCAGTTTCATCTGAAATAAATTTTGTTTCATGAAACCCGATCCGACCAAAGTTGCTCAACTCTACTAATCTGTATACATAAACATTGGTACAGAGCTGTGTATACAGAAATTGATAAGGTAAATATAGTAATAAGCCATTTTATCATCTCTGTGGAGAGTCTGTGTCATACAGCTGCACAGCTCGTATTTTTAGAGTGTCAGTGCAGAGTAAAGTGTGGATTAGTCTAAGGGCAGTCCAGAAGTACTTAAAAGTGTATATGAAAATGGCCTTACAGAACAGTAACTTGATAAATTCTTTGTGACTTCCTCTTTTACACTCACTGAAGCCCCCATTGCTCTCAGCTTCATGATCTCTTGACATTCAGGACTTGTCACAAGATCAAAAGTGACCAGTTTTTGCTTGTATTTTGTGCCCACTGCTTCAGAGTATTACGCTGTTTGCTTTTTATAAATCTACCATTCAATTCCAGACTTTTGGCCCTTTATTTCATGCTATTTTTTACGGTCTTTGCCAAGAGCTTGTTGCTAACAGGGCAGTCTAAAAACACACCACCAAAGAATTGTGTGAGCCAAGCATCCTTGTAAAGACTATAAAAAATTATTACTAAACAAGCAAGAATATGGAATACTAAGGGGCGTGGCGGGAATAAAACAAGTTCAAAAACTGACCACGTTTGACCTGGAGACAGGTCCTCTTTAAATAAGGTATATAGTAGAAATGTACCAATTTGCTTTAAAATACAACTTTTTATAAAACATATTTTTCCTTCTTTTGTAATTATCTCATTTTTCAGTCAATTCATCTAATGAATCAGCTAATTAAAGCATTATCTGTAAGTGGAACCAGTATTACTGTGCTCATTTAACAACTTCTAAATGATCAAGGCCTACAAAACACTTTAATAATACAGGCAACACTTGTACCTCTCACAATATCTATTTATATGGAAAATTAATTTATGATTGTGCCGCTCGTTGTATACTCATAAATATTGATAGCCGAGACAGAACATTACGTCTTGTACAGTGAGGTTCACTCTACCTATCATATTATTAATTTATTCCGTGCTTGATACGAATAGATCTGACAGTTGTATGTTAACACACAATTAGATCATCAGAGAAAATTCACTTAATAACTGATTTATTTAATGAAGTCGGGAAGGGTCTGTGGTTTTTTTATCTCTAATATTATGACACACTGATAACGCACCTATAGCTAAAATCACTTGTCAAGCTAATTATAAAAAGTTGTGAGAGCATATGTCAACCACATTCTTCAAGAGTGAAAACATGTGGACAACTTCTGCTGAGCTGAGATGAGATCCAGAAGTCTGGTGTAAAACATCTTAGCTGAAATATTTTTGTACAACCCAGAAGTTGTGCAAAAATTTATATAATTTTGGTATTATACGCCAGTTATGGCCAGATACGCCAATATGGGTGGAGCATGGAATGAAACGGGATTTGGCGATGCCTGTCCATCAAATTCATGAAATGTTATGCCAGTTTGGTGTCATAACTGACTAGTCCCTGACTAGAATACATTTTTGGAAGACATGCATGCCATTAAGTGGTTGGCGCAACTTAATGAACTAGGTGAATCATATTCCAGTGAGATCATTCATATATATATATATATATATATATATATATATATACTATATTAGGAAAAAACAAGGAAACCATGTCTTGAAGATTGCATAGTAAAGTACTTTAGGGGTCATCTCATGTTTCACTAGATTTCTTCTGCATGCATTATAAAAAAAAAATCTTAGACATGATGAAACTGGTGTACTTCCTGTAATTTTCCATGTTAAAATGGCTATATAACTCATTTTGAAGTTTAACCTTAGACTCTGCACCCTTGCTCCGATTGAGGGCTCCTCAGTGTTCATCCTGCTGCTGAGATCTACGCTGCTTAGTACAAGCTGCAGCTGTCAATCAAGGCTGGCTTGGCGGAGACTAATTATACTTGGACTCATGAGCTCTCTCAATCTCTAACTTGATTCATCAAAATTTTCATTTTAATTTCAGGATTAAGCTACATTCCCACAATGAGCTTTGGGTGGGTTTTTGATGTTGATGTTTCACATCTTCTGCACCATTTCTGCACCCATTAAGTAAAATAGGCTACATTCATTTTTTTAAAATCTTCAGAGTTAAAACTCGTTGTGGGAATGTTCCTTATATAGCCATTCTGTTATAGATATATGTGTAACGCTCCATTGTTTCAAGGATCAACTACTGGTTCAAAATTTCATGGAAATTTGGGTATAAGGAAGTCAAAGTCGGGGAAGACCTCACTTTGGATCCTCTCCAGGAAACCAATGATTGGGTTAGACTTTATATGTGTCAAGTATGAAGAATGCCTCAAGATCACCTGATATAATCACCTATTTAGATGAACCAACACTTGGTGAAGAAGCTTTACTGGGAACACTGTTTGACGATTATTGGCTTTTGTAGACATGCAGACAATCACCCGACTAACAAGCAAAACTTTTCATTGTTGGGTGACTGAAGCATTTGTATCAGCATACGTAGAGATCATCATCATTATGAGCAGCACATCCACCCCATGTAAACACATGTGTTACGATAACATGATATATAGAGTTGAGCGACTTTGGTCGGATTGGGTTTCATGAAACAAAATTTGTTTCAGATGAAACTGGTCCGACTAGGGCAAAAAAAGTTGGAGTTTCGTCCGAAACCTGACCCCAATGCAAGTCAATGGGGAATAAAAGTCAGCATTGAGTGGATGAATGTCATCCACTCAATGCCAACTTTTATTTCCCATTGACTTGCATTGGGGTCGGGTTTCGGACGAAACTCCAACTTTTTTTGCCCTAGTCGGACCAGTTTCATCTGAAACAAATTTTGTTTCATGAAACCCGATCCGACCAAAGTCGCTCAACTCTAATGATATACTATTGGGAAAGAGGAACCATAGTGGCGATCCTTGTGCTTCGGCTATCAGTTGTCACCCTGTGTAAACCGGTTGATAAACGAGTGTTGGAGTATTTGATATATAGTTGTAATGTCTGCGTAAATGCACCCTAAATGTTCTATGTGATGGTGCAATATCTTATCATTTAGGGCCCCGCTTCAAATTTTTCCCATGTGTATGAAACAGGAAAGTTCAAAGGAGAAGAGGTATATAAAGTGAGAAGTTTATGGAATTTTCATGCTTATTTTTCCATTTAGCTCTTCTTTGAAATTACTCATCCACATATTTTTGCAGTCCTCTCCATACAGAATATGATTCAGCTTTGGTAAAAATCAATTCACAGAGAAATAACATATTATAATAATATTTGACAGGGTCAAAAAATCAGGCATAATTTATTTAGATGTCTTAGTCCCCTAGGCACATTGACTGGTCATTTTATGGTTTAGATCCTCTGAGCCTGCGAGCTGTAATTAATGTTACATGCATGGAATGAAAAACATAACAATACCCAGACTAAGCTATGATCACTGAACACTTACATTATATTATAGAGGCAATTTTGGTTGTTACATAGAATAATTATGTTTTTCTTTGTCTCTATAATCATATTCAGTCACTCTCCTCATTCTGTATAGCAGTTCAAAAATTTTTTGCAATTGTATAGCTATAGGAAACAGAGCTGAGAATTTATTTGTGTGAAATCTAATTCTTTTCAAATTTTACAAAAGTCTCATTTGTTTGTAAGTTTTTAAAGGGAAATTACAGTGATGGAGAAGGACAAGAATCGGGTCCAGGTCTGAGATGAGATATGTGATTTTTATGTATCATTTTCTGCACCTTTTCCTAAAAAGGGAGAGGAGCCTGCAGGACCGCAAAAATGTGCAACAGATCGTCCTCTTCCTCCCCACATCTCCAACACATGGGACTGGGTTACAGAAAGATAGAGTATAGGTGAGTAGAACCATTCGATATTAAGATATTTAATCATGGCTGATGGAACGTGCGTTCCCCTAGCAAAAAGATACCACTCTGACAATCTCCCTCTGATTTACTAAAATATATAATATGGGATAAGGAAGCTCATTTATGTATTTTAAATTTTGGGGCTCAACAGCCCCTTTAAGGTTAGTCTGTGAACCCAGCATAAGCTAACAAAACTGTCAAGACTCCATGGTATCAGTATATTGACTATAATATATTAGTGTTAGACATTATTGTTATGGATAACGGTTTGGTGATAATAATACACTTATATTAGATTGGGGTCCCAATTATCTTATATTTTTGCCAATAGAAGGATCTCCCAGATAACAGGCTTCTAGTGCCCTACATCCAGTATTATCAGATGAGGGAGTCGCTTCTAAATACTTTTACAAGAGAATATGGAGCATTTGGCCAAACCAATGGCTTTATAAATCTGGAAGATTCATCTTTTTTTTCCAGAATATCCAGTCTAATTCTAGTTGAGCTGATGACATCTGCCCTACCAGAAATGGATTTTGTAATACTCTGTTGGTCGATGTCTGTGCTTTATGTGTCTCTTTTTTTGCTCTAGGTGGTTGTGAAGTAATTTGCAGCCTATCAATGGTTTTGCTATCTAGTAGTGATGATGCAAGGATATTTCCAAAATGAGGAATTGGAGTCCTTGACTAAATTCACAAAATGTTGGAAAGGGGTAACATAATCTGTATATATTAAATGCAGATTAGAGAACCGATTACCACTGTACGGAGTACAGTAACTATACACTCACTGGCCACTTTATTAGGTACACCTGTCCAACTGTGTGTTAAGACTTAATTTCTAATCAGCCAATCACATGGCGGCAACTCAGTGCATTTAGGCATGTAGACATGGTCAAGACAATCTCCTGCAGTTCAAACCGAGCATCAGTATGGGGAAGAAAGGTGATTTGAGTGCCTTTGAACGTGGCATGATTGTTGGTGCCAGAAGGGCTGGTCTGAGAATTTCAGAAACTGCTGATCTACTGGGATTTTCACGCACAACCATCTCTAGGGTTTACAGAGAATGGTCCGAAAAAGAAAAAAAATCCAGGGAGTGGCAGTTCTGTGGCCGGAAATGCCATGTTGATGCCAGAGGTCAGAGGAGAATGGGCAGACTGGTTCGAGCTGATAGAAAGGCAACAGTGACTCAAATTGCCACCCGTTACAACCAAGGTGGCCAGAAGAGCATCTCTGAACGCACAGTGCGTCGAACTTTGAGGCAGATGGGCTACAGCAGCAGAAGACCACACTGGGTACCACTCCTCTCAGCTAAGAACAGGAAACTGAGGCTACAATTTGCACAAGCTCATCGAAATTGGACAGTAGAAGATTGGAAAAACGTTGCCTGGTCTGATGAGTCTCGATTTCTGCTGCGACATTCGGATGGTAGGGTCAGAATTTGGCGTAAACAACATGAAAGCATGGATCCATCCTGCCTTGTATCAACGGTTCAGGCTGGTGGTGGTGGTGTCATGGTGTGGGGAATTTTTTCTGTGCACTCTTTGGGCCCCTTGGCACCAATTGAGCATCGTTGCAACGCCACAGCCTACCTGAGTATTGTTGCTGACCATGTCCATCCCTTTATGACCACAATGTACCCAACATCTGATGGCTACTTTCAGCAGGATAATGCGCCATGTCCTAAAGCTCGAATCATCTCAGATTGGTTTCTTGAACATGACAATGAGTTTGCTGTACTCAAATGGCCTCCTCAGTCACCAGATCTCAATCCAATAGAGCATCTTTGGGATGTGGTGGAACGGGAGATTCGCATCAGGGATGTGCAGCCGACAAATCTGAGCCAACTGTGTGATGCCATCATGTCAATATGGTCCAAAATCTCTGAGGAATGCTTCCAGCACCTTGTTGAATCTCTGCCACGAAGAATTGAGGCAGTTCTGAAGGCAAAAGGGGGTCCAACCCCTTACTAGCATGGTGTACCTAATAAAGTGGCCAGTGAGTGTAGATATGTGCCTATTTTATCTACAGGAAAATTCAGCCCTACCTCTTATTAATCACAGTGGTGCTGCTTAGGGAGTTGATCCATCTTAGCAAGTTATCAACTATCAATGGGATATGGAGATAACTTTTTGTTTGTTGGGGCACCAATAGCTGGGACCCCCACCAATCCTGAGAACAGGACTATGAAATGCCCTTTTAAAATGGACCAGTGGATGAGCATGTAAAACACTGCTCCATTCTTTGTCTATGGAAATGAGGGAGATAGCCGAGTACAGTGTTTGGGTACCTCAGGAAGACAATGTCACCACGCCATTCCATAACTTCATAGTTTTAAGGTTGAAAGAAGATAAAGGTCCATCAAGTTCAACCAATCCCAATGGTTGATCCAGAGTAAGTAAAATTGCCCAATCTTAGGGGGAATATTACATCAAATTGACTCATAACAGTGCTAAAATGCTAATGGCAGATATGGCAACCATTTGAGTTTCTTGGATCAACAACCCATTACAGACTCTAGTACCCTTAACCTATAATATTATATTTTTCAAAAAGGTATCCAGACCTCCCTCAAACTTTTTTTTAGTGAATCAACCATTACAACATAACGTAGCAGAGAGTTCCAAAATCTCACTGCTCATTCAGTGAAGAATCCATAGTCTTACTGCTTGTAGAGTAAAGAATCCATAGTCTCAAAGCGCTTACAGTAAAGAATCACTATATGTAATGTTGATTACGCCTTCTTTATCCCTGCGACTCCTCCTTTGTCAGATCTTATCTGGAAAACTATGTCCAGTTCTGGGCACCACGTTTTAAAAAAGACAAAAGACTGAAAAACTGGAGCAAGTTCAGAGAAGAGCTACAAGGATGGTGACTGGTGAGCGGACTGCAAAGTATGTCCTACAAGGAACGGTTAAAAAATCTGGGAATGTGTAGCTTGCAAAAAAGAAGGCTAAGAGAAGAGTTAATAGCTATCTTCAAATATCTGAAAGGATGTCACAGTGTAGAGGGATCATCCTTATTTTCATTTACACATGGAAACATGAGAAGCAATGGAATGAAACTGAAAGGGAGAAGATACAGATTAGATATTAGGAAAAACTTTTAGACAGTGAGGGTGATCAATGAGTGGAACAAGCGGCCACGAGAGGTGGTGAGTTCTCCTTCAATGGAAGTCTCCAAACAGAGGCTGGACAGACATCTGTCTGAGATGGTTTAGTGAATCCTGCATTGAGTAGGGGGTTTGACACAATGACCCTGGAGGTCCCTTTCAACTCTAACATTCTATGATTCTTTGCGCTGCATGTCATTTTTGGAAGCTTAGGTGTGAAAAGAGCGTTAGAAAGATCTTTGTATTACCCATTCATATCTTTGTACATTGTAAATAAGTCACCTCTA